>NC_064922.1:45292337-45603960 GCF_023897955.1 Schistocerca gregaria | reverse complement strand
AGTCACCATGCGCACATTCCTCCATAAAAGTAATGTCTCAAACAGTCTACGCTTTGATCGTTAACTGGAAGACCAGCAGTAGTTTCCGATGCACATCTGGAGGCATTCTGTAATCTGTGGACTATCAGAGGGTTGATGAAAGACAGAAAATGCATCGGGATTGAATACAACAGTCACGATGCGCACTTTCCTCCATGGACGTAATGTCACAAAGAGTTTACGTTCTGATCGTTCCCATGAAGACCAGTAGTAGTTTCCGATGCAGATCTGGAGGCATTCTGTAATCTGTGAACTATCAGAGTGATGATGAAACACAGAAATTGCATCGGGATTGAATACAACAGTCACCATGCCCACTTTCCTCCATGGGAGTAATGTGTCAAAGAGTGTACCCTTTGATCGTTAGCTGGAAGACCAGTAGTAGATTCCGATGCACATCTGGAGGCATTTTGTAATCTGTGGACTATCAGAGTGTTGATGAAACACAGAAATTGCATCGGGATTGAATACAACATTCACCATGCGCACTTTCCTCCATGGGAGTAATATCTCTAACAGTCTACGCTTTGATCGTTCCCTGGAAGACCAGTAGTAGTTTCCTCTGCACATCTGGTGGCATTCTGTAATCTGTGGACCATCAGAGTGTTGATGAAACACCGAAATGGCATCGTGATTGAATACAACAGTCACCATGCTCACATTCCTCCATAAAACTAATGTCTCAAACAGTCTTCGCTTTGATCGCTCCCTGGAAGACTAGTAGTAGTTTCCGATGAAATTCTGGAGGCATTCTGTAATCTGTGGACTATCAGAGTGTTGATAAAACAAAGAAATTGCATCGGGATTGAATACAACAGTCACCATGCGCACTTTCCTCCATGGGAGTAATGTCTCAAAGAGTTTACGCTTTGATCGTTCCCTGGAAGACCAGTAGTAGTTTCCGATGCACATCTGGAGGCATTCTGTAATCTGTTGACTATCAGAGTGTTGATGAAACACAGAATTTGCGTCGGGATTGAATACAACAGTCATTATGCGCACATTCCTCCATAGAAGTAGTGTCTCAAACAGTCTACGCTTTGATCGTTCCCTGGAAGACCAGTAGTAGTTTCCGATGCACATCTGGTGGCGTTCTGTAATCTGTGGACCATCAGAGTGTTGATGAAACACAGAAATGGCATCGTGATTGAATACAACAGTCATTACGCGCACATTCCTCCATAAAGTAATGTCTCAAACAGTCTACGCTTTGATCGTTCCCTGGAAGACTAGTAGTAGTTTCCGATGAACATCTGGAGGCATTCTGTAATCTGTGGACTTTCAGAGTGTTGATGAAACACAGATATTGCATCGGGATTGAATACAACATTCACCATGCGCACTTTCCTCCATATGAGTAATATCTCTAACAGTCTACGCTTTGATCGTTCCCTGGAAGATCAGTAGTAGTTTCCTCTGCACCTCTGGTGGCATTCTGTAATCTGTGGACTACCAGAGTGTTGATGATACACAGAAATTGCATCGGGATTGAACGCAACAGTCACCATCCGCACTTTCCTCCATGGGAGTAATGTCTGAAACAGTCCTCGCTTTGATCGTTCCCTGGAAGACCAGTAGTAGTTTTCAATAGACATCTGGTTGCATTCTGAAATCTGTGGACTATCAGAATGTTGATGAAACACAGAAAATGCATCGGGGTTGAATACAACAGTCTCCATGCGCACTTTCCTCCATGGGTGTAATGTCTCAAAGATTTTACGCTTTGATCGTTCCCTGGAAGACCAGTAGTAGATTCCGATGCACATCTGGAGGCATTCTGTATTCTGTGGACTATCAGAGTGTTGATGAAACACAGAAGTTGCTTCGGGATGGAATACAACAGTCACCATGCGCACATTCCTCCATAAACCTAATGTCTCAAACAGTCTACGCGAGATCGTTCCCTGGAAGACCAGTAGTAGTTTCCGATGCACATCTGGACGCTTTCTGTAATCTGTGGACTATCAGAGTGTTGATGAAACACAAAAATTGCATCGGGATTGAATACAACAGACTCCATGAACAGTTTCCTCCATGGGAGTAATATCTAAAACAGTCTACGTTTTGATCGTTCCCTGGAAGAACAGAAGTAGTTTCCCATGCGGATCTGGAGGCATTCTGTAATCTATGGACTATCAGAGTGTTGATGAAACACAGAAATTGCATCTGGATTGAATACAACAGTCACCATGCGCACTTTCCTCCATAAAAGTAATGTCTCAAACAGTCTACGATTTGATCGTTCCCTGGAAGACCAGTAGTAGTTTCCGATGCACATCTGGTGACATTCTGTAATCTGTGGACTATCAGAGTGTTGATGAAACTAAGAAATAGCATCGGGATTGAATACATCAGTCACCATGCCACTTTCCTCCATGGGAATAATGTCTCAAACAGTCTACGCTTTGATCGTTCCTTGGAAGACCAGTAGTAGTTTCCGATGCACATCTGAGGGCATTCTGTAATCTGTGGACTATCAGAGTGTTGATGAAACACAGAAATTGCATCGGGATTGAATACAACAGTCACCATGCGCACTTTCCTCCATGGGAGTAATGTCTCAAAGAGTTTACGCTTTGATCGTTCCCTGGAAGACCAGTAGTAGTTTCCGATGCACATCTGGTGGCATTCTGTAATCTGTGGACTATCAGAGTGTTGATGAAATTAAGAAATAGCATCGGGATTGAATACATCAGTCACCATGCGCACTTTCCTCCATGGGATTAACGTCTCAAACAGTCTACGCTTTGATCGTTCCTTGGAAGACCAGTAGTAGTTTCCGATGCACATCTGAGGGCATTCTGTAATCTGTGGACTATCAGAGTGTTGATAAAACAAAGAAATTGCATCGGGATTGAATACAACAGTCACCATGCGCACTTTCCTCCATGGGAGTAATGTCTCAAAGAGTTTACGCTTTGATCGTTCCCTGGAAGACCAGTAGTAGTTTCCGATGCACATCTGGAGGCATTCTGTAATCTGTTGACTATCAGAGTGTTGATGAAACACAGAATTTGCTTCGGGATTGAATACAACAGTCATTATGCGCACATTCCTCCATAGAAGTAGTGTCTCAAACAGTCTACGCTTTGATCGTTCCCTGGAAGACCAGTAGTAGTTTCCGATGCATATCTGGTGGCATTCTGTAATCTGTGGACCATCAGAGTGTTGATGAAACACAGAAATGGCATCGTGATTGAATACAACAGTCATTACGCGCACATTCCTCCATAAAGTAATGTCTCAAACAGTCTACGCTTTGATCGTTCCCTGGCAGACTAGTAGTATTTTCCGATGAACATCTGGAGGCATTCTGTAATCTGTGGACTATCAGAGTGTTGATGAAACACAGAAATTGCATCGGGATTGAATACAACATTCACCATGCGCACTTTCCTCCATATGAGTAATATCTCTAACAGTCTACGCTTTGATCGTTCCCTGGAAGACCAGTAGTTGTTTCCTCTGCACATCTGGTGGCATTCTGTAATCTGTGGACTATCAGAGTGTTGATGATACACAGAAATTGCATCGGGATTGAACGCAACAGTCACCATCCGCACTTCCCTCCATGGGAGTAATGTCTGAAACAGTCCTCGCTTTGATCGTTCCCTGGAAGACCAGTAGTAGTTTTCAATAGACATCTGGTTGCATTCTGAAATCTGTGGACTAACAGAATGTTGATGAAACACAGAAAATGCATCGGGGTTGAATACAACAGTCTCCATGCGCACTTTCCTCCATGGGTGTAATGTCTCAAAGATTTTACGCTTTGATCGATCCCTGGAAGACCAGTAGTAGATTCCGATGCACATCTGGAGGCATTCTGTATTCTGTGGACTATCAGAGTGTTGATGAAACACAGAAGTTGCATCGGGATTGAATACAACAGTCACCATGCGCACATTCCTCCATAAACCTAATGTCTCAAACAGTCTACGCGAGATCGTTCCCTGGAAGACCAGTAGTAGTTTCCGATGCACATCTGGACGCTTTCTGTAATCTGTGGACTATCAGAGTGTTGATGAAACACAAAAATTGCATCGGGATTGAATACAACAGACTCCATGAACAGTTTCCTCCATGGGAGTAATATCTCAAACAGTCTACGTTTTGATCGTTCCCTGGAAGAACAGAAGTAGTTTCCCATGCGGATCTGGAGGCATTCTGTAATCTATGGACTATCAGAGTGTTGATGAAACACAGAAATTGCATCTGGATTGAATACAACAGTCACCATGCGCACTTTCCTCCATAAAAGTAATGTCTCAAACAGTCTACGTTTTGATCGTTCCCTGGAAGACCAGTAGTAGTTTCCGATGCACATCTGGTGGCATTCTGTAATCTGTGGACTATCAGAGTGTTGATGAAACTAAGAAATAGCATCGGGATTGAATACATCAGTCACCATGCGCACTTTCCTCCATGGGATTAATGTCTCAAACAGTCTACGCTTTGATCGTTCCTTGGAAGACCAGTAGTAGTTTCCGATGCACATCTGAGGGCATTCTGTAATCTGTGGACTATCAGAGTGTTGATGAAACACAGAATTTGCGTCGGGATTGAATACAACAGTCACCATGCGCACTTTCCTCCATGGGAGTAATGTCTCAAAGAGTTTACGCTTTGATCGTTCCCTGGAAGACCAGTAGTAGTTTCCGATGCACATCTGGAGGCATTCTGTAATCTGTGGACTATCAGAGTGTTGATGAAACACAGAAATTGCATCGTGATTGAATACAACAGTCACCATGCGCACATTCCTCCATAAAACTAATGTCTCAAACAGTCTACGCTTAGATCGTTCCCTAGAAGTCCAGTTGTAGTTTCCGATGCACATCTGGTGGCATTCAGTAATCTGTGGACTATCAGAGTGTTGATGAAACACAGAAATTACATCGGGATTGAATACAACAGTCACCATCCGCACTTTCCTCCATGGGAGTAATGTCTGAAACAGTCTAAGCATTGAACGTTCACTGGAATACCAGTAGTAGTTTCCGATGCACATCTGGAGGCATTCTGTATTCTGTGGACTATCAGAGTGTTGATGAAACACAGAAGTTGCATCGGGATTGAATACAACAGTCACCATGCGCACATTCCTCCATAAAACTAATGTCTCAAACAGTCTACGCTTAGATCGTTCCCTGGAAGACCAGTAGTAGTTTCCGATGCACATCTGGACGCTTTCTGTAATCTGTGGACTATCAGAGTGTTGATGAAACACAAAAATTGCATCGGGATTGAATACAACAGACTCCATGAACAGTTTCCTCCATGGGAGTAATGTCTCAAACAGTCTACGCTTTGATCGTTCCCTGGAAGACCAGAAGTAGTTTCCCATGCGGATCTGGAGGCATTCTGTATCTGTGGACTATCAGAGTGTTGATGAAACACAGAATTTGCATCGGGATTGAATACAACAGTCACCATGCGCACTTTCCTCCATAAAGTAATGTCTCAAACAGTCTACGCTTTGATCGTTCCCTGGAAGACCAGTAGTAGTTTCCGATGCACATCTGGTGGCATTCTGTAATCTGTGGACTATCAGAGTGTTGATGAAACTAAGAAATAGCATCGGGATTGAATACATCAGTCACCATGCGCACTTTCCTCCATGGGATTAATGTCTCAAACAGTCTACGCTTTGATCGTTACTTGGAAGACCAGTAGTTGTTTCCGATGCACATCTGATGGCATTCTGTAATCTGTGGACTATCAGAGTGTTGATGAAACACAGAAATTGCATCGGGATTGAATACAACAGTCACCATGCGCACTTTCCTCCATGGGAGTAATGTCTCAAAGAGTTTACGCTTTGATCGTTCCCTGGAAGACCAGTAGTAGTTTCCGATGCACATCTGGAAGCATTCTGTAATCTGTGGACTATCAGAGTGTTGATGAAACACAGAATTTGCTTCGGGATTGAATACAACAGTCATCAGGCGCACATTCCTCCATAGAAGTTGTGTCTCAAACAGTCTACGCTTAGATCGTTCCCTGGAAGACCAGTTGTAGTTTCCGATGCACATCTGGTGGCATTCTGTAATCTGTTGACTATCAGAGTGTTGATGAAGCACAGAAATTACATCGGGATTGAATACAACAGTTACCATCCGCACTTTCCTCCATGGGAGTAATGTCTGAAACAGTCTACGCATTGATCATTCCCTGGAATACCAGTAGTAGTTTCCGATGCACATTTGGTGGCAATCTGTAATCTGTGGACTATCAGAGTGTTGATGAAACACAGAAAATGCATCGGGATTGAATACAACAGGCTCCATGCGCACTTTCCTCCATGGGAGTAATGTCTAGAAGAGTTTACGCTATGATCGTTCCCTGGAAGACCAGTAGTAGTTTCCGATGAACATCTGGAGGCATTCTGTAATCTGTGGACTATCAAAGTGTTGATGAAACACAGAAATTGCATCGGGATTGGATACAACAGTCACCATGCGCACTTTCCTCCACGGGAGTACTGTCTCAAACAATCTACGCTTTGATCGTTCCCTCGACGACCAGTAGTAGTTTCCGATGCACATCTGGTGGCATTCTGTAATGTGTAGACTATCAGAGTGTTGATGAAACACAGTAAATGGATCGGGATTGAATAAAACAGTCACCATGGGCAGTTTCCTCCATGGGAGTAATTCTCTAACAGACTATTCTTTGATCGTTCCCTGTAAGACCAGTAGTAGTTTCCGATGCACATCTGGAGGCATTCTGTTGACTATTAGAGTGTTGATGAAACAAAGAAATTGCGTCGGGATTGAATACAACAGTCACCATGCGCACTTTCCTCCACGGGAGTACTGTCTCAAACAATCAACGCTTTGATCGTTCCCTCGAAGACCAGTAGTAGTTTCCGATGCACATCTGGTGGCATTCTGTAATGTGTAGACTATCAGAGTGTTGATGAAACACAGTAATTGCATCGGGGTGTAATACAAGAGTCTCCATGCGCAGTTTCCTCCATGGGAGTAATGTCTGAAACAGTCTACGCTTTGATAGTTCCCTGGAAGACCAGTAGTAGTTACCGATGCACATCTGGAGGCTTTCTGTTCTCTGTGGACTATCAGAGTGTTGAAGAAACACAGGAATTGCATCGGGATTGAATACAACAGTCACCATGCGAACTTTGCTCCATGCGAGTAATTCTCAAACAGTCTATGCTTTGATCGTTCCCTGTAAGACCAGTAGTTGTTTCCGATGCACATCTCGAGGCATTCTGTACTCTGTGGACTATTAGAGTGTTGATGAAACACAGAAATTGCGTCGGGATTGAATACAACAGTCACCATGCGCACTTTACTATATCGGAGTAATGTTTCAAAGAGTTTACGCTTTGATCGTTCCCTGGAAGACCAGTAGCAGTTTCCGATGCACATGTGGAGGCATTCTGTAATCTGTGGAGTATCAGAGTATTGATGAAACACAGAAATTGCATCGGGATTGAATACAACAGTCACCATGCGCTCATTCCTCCATAAAAGTAATGTCTCAACAGTCTACGCTTTGATCGTTCCCTGGAAGACCAGTAGTAGTTTCCGATGCACATCTGGAGGCATTCTGTAATCTGTGGAATATCAGAGTGTTGATGAAACATAGAAATTGCATCGGGATTGAATACAACAGTCACCATGCGCCTTTCCTCCATGGGAGTAAAGTCTCAAACAGTCTACGCTTTGATCGTTCCCTGGAAGACCAGTAGTAGTTTCCGATGCACATATGGAGGCTTTCTGTCCTCTGTGGACTATCAGAGTGTTGATGAAACACAGAAATTGCATCGGGATTGAATACAACAGTCAACATTCGAACTTTCCTCCATGGGAGTAATTCTCAAACAGTCTATGCTTTGATGGTTCCCTGTAAGACCAGTAGTAGTTTCCGATGCACATCTGGTGGCATTCTGTAATCTGTGGATCAGAGTGTTGATGAAACACAAAAATTGCCTCGGGATTGAATACAACAGTCACCATGCGCACTATCCTCCATGGGAGTAATGCGTCTAACAGTCTACGCTTTTATCGTTCCCCAGAAGACCAGTAGTAGTTTCCTATGCACATCTGGAAGCTTTTTGTACACTGTGGACTATCAGAGTGTTGATGAAACACAGAAATTGCATCGGGATTGAATACAACAGTCACCATGCGCACTTTCCTCCGTGGGAGTAATTCTCAAACAGTCGACGCTTTGATCGTTCCCAGGAAGACCAGTAGTAGTTTCCGATGCACATCTGGAGGCTTTCTGTACACTGTGGACTATCAGAGTGTTGATTAAAGACAGAAATTGCATCGGGGTGTAATACAAGAGTCTCCATGCGCAGTTTCCTCCATGGGAGTAAAGTTCTAAGAGTTTACGCTTTGACCGTTCCCAGGAAGACCAGTAGTAGTTACCGATGCACATCTGGAGGCTTTCTGTTCTCTGTGGACTATCAGAGTGTTGATGAAACACAGAAATTGCATCGGGACTGAATAGAACAGTCACCATTCGCACTTTGCTCCATGGGAGTAATTCTCAAACAGTCTATGCTTTGATCGTTCCCTGGAAGACCAGTAGTAGTTTCAATTGCACATCTGGAGGCATTCTGTAATCTGTGGACTAAAAGAGTGATGATGAATCACAGAAATTGCATCGGGATTGAATACAACAGTCACCATGCGCTCTTTAGTCCATCGGAGTAATGTTTCAAAGATTTTACGCTTTGATCGTTCCCTGGAAGACCAGTAGCAGTTTCCGATGCACATCTGGAGGCATTCTGTAATCTGTGGAGTATCAGAGTATTGATGAAACACAGAAATTGCATCCGGATTCAATACAACAGTCACCATGCGCTCATTCCTCCATAAAAGTAATGTCTCAACAGTCTATGCTTTGATCGTTCCCTGGAAGACCAGTAGTAGTTTCCGATGCACATCTGGAGGCATTCTGTAATCTGTGGAATATGAGAGTGTTGATGAAACACAGAAATTGCTTCGGGATTGAATACAACAGTCACCATGCGCACTTTACTATATCGGAGTAATGTTTCAAAGAGTTTACGCTTTGATCGTTCCCTGGAAGACCAGTAGCAGTTTCCGATGCACATGTGGAGGCATTCTGTAATCTGTGGAGTATCAGAGTATTGATGAATCACAGAAATTGCATCGGGATTGAATACAACAGTCACCATGCGAACTTTCCTCCACGGGAGTACTGTCTCAAACAATCAACGATTTGATCGATCCCTCGACGACCAGTTGTAGTTTCCGATGCACATCTGGTGGCATTCTGTAATGTGTAGACTATCAGAGTGTTGATGAAACACAGTAATTGCATCGGGGTGTAATACAAGAGTCTCCATGCGCAGTTTCCTCCATGGGAGTAAAGTTCTAACATTTTACGCTTTGACCGTTCCCAGGAAGACCAGTAGTAGTTACCGATGCACATCTGGAGGCTTTCTGTTCTCTGTGGACTATCAGAGTGTTGAAGAAACACAGAAATTGCATCGGGATTGAATACAACAGTCACCATGCGAACTTTGCTCCATGCGAGTAATTCTCAAACAGTCTATGCTTTGATCGTTCCCTGTAAGACCAGTAGTTGTTTCCGATGCACATCTCGAGGCATTCTGTACTCTGTGGACTATTAGAGTGTTGATGAAACACAGAAATTGCGTCGGGATTGAATACAACAGTCACCATGCGCACTTTACTATATCGGAGTAATGTTTCAAAGAGTTTACGCTTTGATCGTTCCCTGGAAGACCAGTAGCAGTTTCCGATGCACATGTGGAGGCATTCTGTAATCTGTGGAGTATCAGAGTATTGATGAAACACAGAAATTGCATCGGGATTGAATACAACAGTCACCATGCGCTTATTCCTCCATAAAAGTAATGTCTCAACAGTCTACGCTTTGATCGTTCCCTGGAAGACCAGTAGTAGTTTCCGATGCACATCTGGAGGCATTCTGTAATCTGTGGAATATCAGAGTGTTGATGAAACATAGAAATTGCATCGGGATTGAATACAACAGTCACCATGCGCCTTTCCTCCATGGGAGTAAAGTCTCAAACAGTCTACGCTTTGATCGTTCCCTGGAAGACCAGTAGTAGTTTCCGATGCACATATGGAGGCTTTCTGTCCTCTGTGGACTATCAGAGTGTTGATGAAACACAGAAATTGCATCGGGATTGAATACAACAGTCAACATTCGAACTTTCCTCCATGGGAGTAATTCTCAAACAATCTATGCTTTGATCGTTCCCTGTAAGACCAGTAGTAGTTTCCGATGCACATCTGGTGGCATTCTGTAATCTGTGGATCAGAGTGTTGATGAAACACAAAAATTGCCTCGGGATTGAATACAACAGTCACCATGCGCACTATCCTCCATGGGAGTAATGCGTCTAACAGTCTACGCTTTTATCGTTCCCCAGAAGACCAGTAGTAGTTTCCTATGCACATCTGGAAGCTTTCTGTACACTGTGGACTATCAGAGTGTTGATGAAACACAGAAATTGCATCGGGATTGAATACAACAGTCACCATGCGCACTTTCCTCCGTGGGAGTAATTCTCAAACAGTCTACGCTTTGATCGTTCCCTGGAAGACCAGTAGTAGATTCCGATGCACATCTGGAGGCTTTCTGTACACTGTGGACTATCAGAGTGTTGATGAAAGACAGAAATTGCATCGGGGTGTAATACAAGAGTCTCCATGCGCAGTTTCCTCCATGGGAGTAAAGTTCTAACAGTTTACGCTTTGACCGTTCCCAGGAAGACCAGTAGTAGTTACCGATGCACATCTGGAGGCTTTCTGTTCTCTGTGGACTATCAGAGTGTTGATGAAACACAGAAATTGCATCGGGACTGAATAGAACAGTCACCATGCGCACTTTGCTCCATGGGAGTAATTCTCAAACAGTCTATGCTTTGATCGTTCCCTGGAAGACCAGTAGTAGTTTCAATTGCACATCTGGAGGCATTCTGTAATCTGTGGACTAAAAGAGTGATGATGAATCACAGAAATTGCATCGGGATTGAATACAACAGTCACCATGCGCTCTTTACTCCATCGGAGTAATGTTTCAAAGATTTTACGCTTTGATCGTTCCCTGGAAGACCAGTAGCAGTTTCCGATGCACATCTGGAGGCATTCTGTAATCTGTGGAGTATCAGAGTATTGATGAAACACAGAAATTGCATCCGGATTCAATACAACAGTCACCATGCGCTCATTCCTCCATAAAAGTAATGTCTCAACAGTCTATGCTTTGATCGTTCCCTGGAAGACCAGTAGTAGTTTCCGATGCACATCTGGAGGCATTCTGTAATCTGTGGAATATGAGAGTGTTGATGAAACACAGAAATTGCGTCGGGATTGAATACAACAGTCACCATGCGCACTTTCCTCCATGGGAGTAATATCTCAAACAGTCTACGCTTTCATCGTTCCCTGGAAGACCAGTAGTAGTTTCCGATGCACATCTGGAGGCTTTCTATTCTCTGTGGACTATCAGAGTGTTGATGAAACACAGAAATTGCATCGGGATTGAATACAACAGTCACCATGCGCACTTTCCTCCATGGGAGTAATTCTCAAACAGTCTACGCTTTGATCGTTCCCTGGAAGACCAGTAGTAGTTTCCGATGCACATCTGGGGGCTTTCTGTAATCTATGGACTATCAGAGTGTTGATGAAACACAGAAATAGCCTCGGGATTGAATACAACAGTCAACATGCCCACTTTCCTCCATGGGAGTATTTCTCAAACAGTCTACGCTTTGATCGTTCCCTGTAAGACCAGTAGTAGTTTCCGATGCACATCTCGAGGCATCTCTATACTCTGTGGAATATCAGAGTGTTGATGAAACACAGAAATTGCATCGGGATTGAATACGACAGTCACCATCCGTACTTTCCTCCATGGGAGTAATGTCTGAAAGAGTCTACGCTTTGATCGTTCCCTGGAATACCAGTAGTAGTTTCCGATGCACATCTCGTGGCATTCTGTAATCTGTGGACTATCAGAGTGTTGATGAAACACAGAAAATGCATGGATTGAATACAACAGTCACCATGCGCACTTTCCTCCATGGGAGTAATGTCTCAAGGTGTTTACGCTTTGATCGTTCCCTGGAAGACCAGTAGTAGTTTCCGATGAACATCTGGCGGCATTCTGTAATCATTGGACTACCACAGTGTTGATGAAACACAGAAATTGCACCGGGATTGAATACAACGGTCACCATGCGCACTTTCCTCCACGGGAGGTATGTCTCAAACAGTCTACGCTTTGATCGTTCCCTGTAAGACCAGTAGTTCTTTCCGATGCACATCTGGTGGCATTGTGTAATCTGTGGACTATCAGAGTGTTGATGAAACACAGAAATTGCATCAGGATTGAATACAACAGACACCATGCGCACTTTCCTCCACGGGAGGTATGTCTCAAACAGTCTACGCTCTGATCGTTCCCTGGAAGACCAGTAGTAGTTTCCGATGCACATCTCGAGGCATTCTGTAATCTGTGGACTATTAGAGTGTTGATGAAACACAGAAATTGCATCGGGATTGAATACAACAGTCACCATGCGCACATTCCTCCATAAAAGTAAGTTCTCAAACAGTCTACGCTTTGATCGTCCCCTGGAAGACCAGTAGTAGTTTCCGATGAACATCTGGAGGCATTCTGTAATATGTGGACTATCAGAGTGTTGACGAAAAACACAGAAATTGCATTGGGATTGAATACAACAGTCACCATGCGCACTTTCCTCCACGGGAGTTATGTCTCAAGCTATCTACGATTTGATCGTTCCCTGGAAGACCAGTAGTAGTTTCTGATGCACATCTGGTGGCATTCTGTAATGTGCAGACTATCAGAGTGTTGATGAAACACAGTAATTCCATCGGGATTGAATACAACAGTCAACATGCGCACATTCCTCCATGGGAGTAATGTCTCTAACAGTCTACGCTTTGATCGTTCCCTGGAAGACCAGTAGTAGTTTCCGATGCACATCTGGAGGCTTTCTGTTCTCTGTGGACTATCAGAGTGTTGATGAAACACAGAAATTGCATCGGGATTAAATACAACAGTCACCATGCGCACTTTCCGCCATGGGAGTAATGTCTCAAACAGTCTACGCTTTAATCGTTCCCTGCAAGACCAGTATTACTTTCAGATGCAGATCTGGAGGCATTCTGTTATCTGTGGACTATTAGAGTGTTGATGAAAGACAGAAATCGCATCGGGATTGTATACAACAGTCACCATGTGCATATCCTAGATGCGAGTAATATATAAACCAGCCTACGCTTTGATCGTTCCCTGGAAGACCAGTAGTAGTTATTGATGCACATCTGGAGAAATTCTGTAATCTCTGGACTATCAGTGTGTTGATGAAACACAGTAATTGCATCAGGTTTGAGTACAACAGTCTCCATGCGCACTTTACTCCATGGGAGTAATGTCTCTAACAGTCTACGCTTTGATCGTTCCCTGGAAGACCAGGTGTAGTTTCCGATGCACATCTGGAGGCATTCTGTAATCTGAGGATTATCAGAGTGTTGATGAAACACAGAAATGGCATCGGGATTGAATACAACAGTCACCTTGCGCACATTCCTCCATAAAAGAATTGTCTCAAATAGTCTACGCTTTGAACGTTCCCTGGAAGACCAGGTGTAGTTTCCGATGCACATCTGGAGGCATTCTGTAATCTGAGGACTATCAGAGTGTTGATGAAACACAGAAATTGCATCGGGATTAAATACAACAGTCACCATGCGCACTATCCTCCATGGGAGTAATATCTAATACAGCCTACGCTTTGATCGTTCCCTGGAAGACCAGTAGTAGTTATTGATGCACATCTGAAGAAATTCTGTAATCTGTGGACTATCAGAGTGTTGATGAAACACAGTAATTGCATCGGGATTGAATACAACAGTCACCATGCGCACATTCCTCCATGGGAGTAATGTGTCTAACAGTCTACGCTTTGATCGTTACCTGGAAGACCAGTAGTAGTTTCCGATGCACATCTGGAGGCCTTCTGTACTCTGTGGACTATCAGAGAGTTGATGAAACACAGAAATTGCATCGGGATTTAATACAACAGTCTCCATGCGCAGTTTCCTCCATGGGAGTAATGTCTCAAACAGTCTACGCTTTGATCGTTCCCTGGAAGACCAGTAGTAGTTTCCGATGAACATCTGGAGGCATTCTGTAATCTGTGGACTATCAGAGTGTTGATGAAACACAGGAATTGAATCCAGATTGAATACAACAGTCACCATGCGCACTTTCCTCCACTGGAGGTATATCTCAAACAGTCTACGCTTTGATCGCTCCCTGGAAGACCAGTAGTAGTTTCCGATGCACATCCGGTATCATTCAGTAATCTGTGGACTATCAGAGTGTTGATGAAACACAGAAATTGCATCGGGATTGATTACGACAGTCACCATCCGCACTTTCCTCCATGGGAGTAATGTCTGAAAGAGTCTCTGCTTTGATCGTTCCCTGGAAGACCAGTAGTAGTTTCCGATGCACATCTCGTGGCACTCTGTAATCTGTGGACTATCAGAGTGTTGATGAAACACAGAAAATGCATGGATTGTATACAACAGTCACCATGCGCACTTTCCTCCATGGGAGTAATGTCTCAAGGAGTTTACGCTTTGATCGTTCCCTGGAAGACCAGTAGTAGTTTCCGATGAACATGTGGCTGCATTCTGTAATCATTGGAATACCACAGTGTTGATGAAACACAGAAATTGCACCGGGATTGAATACAACGGTCACCATGCGCACTTTCGCCCACGGGAGGTATGTCTCAAACAGTCTACGCTTTGATCGTTCCCTGGAAGACCAGTAGTAGTTTCCGATGCACATCTGGTGGCATTGTGTAAGCTGTGGACTATCAGAGTGTTGATGAAACACAGAAATTGCATGGGGATTGATTACTACAGTCAATATGCGCACTTTCCTCCATGGGAGGTATGTCTCAAACAGTCTACGCTTTGATCGTTCCCTGGAAGACCAGTAGTAGTTTCCGATGTACATCTGGAGGCAATCTGTAATCTGAGGACTATCAGAGTGTTGATGAAACACAGAAATTGCATCGGGATTGAATACAACAGTCACCATGCGCACATTTCTCCATAAAAGTAATGTCTCAATTAGTCTACGCTTTGATAGTTCCCTGGATGACCAGTAGTAGTTTCTGATGAACATCTGGAGGCATTCTGTAATCTATGGACTATCAGAGTGTTGATGAAACACAGAAATTGCATCGGGACTGAATACAACAGTCACCATGCGCACTTGCCTCCACGGGAGTAATGTCTCAAACAGTCTACGCTTTGATCGTTCCCTGGAAGACCAGTGGTAGTTTCCGATGAACATCTGGTGGCATTCTGTAATCTGTGGCCTATCAGAGTGTTGAAGAAACATAGAAATTGTATCGGGATTGAATACAACAGTCACCATGCGCACTTTCCTCCATGGGAGGAATTCTCTAACAGTCTATGCTTTGATCGTTCCCTGTAAGACCAGTAGTAGTTTCCGATGCACATCTCGAGGCATTCTGTAATCTGTGGCCTATCAGAGTGTTGAAGAAACACAGTAATTGCATCGGGATTGAATACAACAGTCACCATGCGCACTTTCCTCCATGGGAGGAATTCTCTATCAATCTATGCTTTGATCGTTCCCTGTAAGACCAATAGTAGTTTCCGATGAACATCTCGAGACATTCTGTAATATGTGGACTATCAGAGTGTTGACGAAAAACACAGAAATTGCATCGGGATTGAATACAACAGTCACCATGCGCACTTTCGTCCACGGGAGGTATGTCTCAAACAGTCTACGCTTTGATCGTTCCCTGGAAGACCAGTAGTAGTTTCCGATGCACATCTGGTGGCATTGTGTAAGCTGTGGACTATCAGAGTGTTGATGAAACACAGAAATTGCATCGGGATTGAATACTACAGTCAATATGCGCACTTTCCTCCATGGGAGGTATGTCTCAAACTGTCTACGCTTTGATCGTTCCCTGGAAGACCAGTAGTAGTTTCCGATGCACATCTGGAGGCATTCTGTAAACTGAGGACTATCAGAGTGTTGATGAAACACAGAAATTGCATCGGGATTGAATACCACAGTCACCATGCGCACTATCCTCAATGGGAGTAATATCTAAAACAGCCTACGCTTTGATCGTTCCCTGGAAGACCAGTAGTAGTTATTGATGCACATCTGAAGAAATTCTATACTCTGTGGACTATCAGAGTGTTGATGAAACACAGAAATTGAATCGGGATTGAATACAATAGTCACCATGCGCACTTTCCTCCATGGGAGTATTGTCTCAAATACTCAACGCTTTGATCGTTCCCTGGAAGACCAGTAGTAGTTCCCGATGAACATCTGGAGGCATTCTGTAATTTGTGGACTATCAGAGTGTTGATGAAACACAGTAATTGCATCGGGATTGAATACAACAGTCACCATGATCACTTTCCTCCATGGGAGTAATGTCTCAAACAGTCTACGCTTTGATCGCTCCCTGGAAGACCAGTAGTAGTTTCCGATGCACATCCGGTATCATTCTGTAATCTGTGGACTATCAGAGTGTTGATGAAACACAGAAATTGCATCGGGATTAAATACGACAGTCACCATCCGTACTTTCCTCCATGGGAGTAATGTCTGAAAGAGTCTACGCTTTGATCGTTCCCTGGAAGACCAGTAGTAGTTTCCGATGCACATCTCGTGGCATTCTGTAATCTGTGGACTATCAGAGTGTTGATGAAACACCGAAAATGCATGGATTGAATACAACAGTCACCATGCGCACTTTCCTCCATGGGAGTAATGTCTCAAGGAGTTTACGCTTTGATCGTTCCCTGGAAGACCAGTAGTAGTTTCCGATGTACATCTGGCGGCCTTCTGTAATCATTGGACTACCACAGTGTTGATGAAACACAGAAATTGCACCGGGATTGAATACAACGGTCACCATGCGCACTTTTCTCCACGGGAGGTATGTCTCAAACAGTCTACGCTTCGATCGTTCCCTGTAAGACCAGTAGTTCTTTCCGATGCACATCTGGTGGCATTGTGTAATCTGTGGACTATCAGAGTGTTGATGAAACACAGAAATTGCATCGGGATTGAATACTACAGTCACCATGCGCACTTTCCTCCACGGTAGTAATGTCTCAAACAGTCTACGCTTTGATCGTTCCCTGGAAGACCAGTAGTAGTTTCCGATGAACATCTGGTGGCATTCTGTAATCTGTGGCCTATCAGAGTGTTGAAGAAACACAGAAATTGCATCGGGATTGAATACAACAGTCACCATGCGCACTTTCCTCCATGGGAGTAATTCTCAAACAGTCTATGCTTTGATCGTTCCCCGTAAGACCAGTAGTAGTTTCCGATGCACATCTCGAGGCATTCTGTAATCTGTGGACTATTAGAGTGTTGATAAAACACAGAAATTGCATCGGGATTGAATACAACAGTCACCATGTGCACATTCCTCCATAAAAGTAAGTTCTCAAACAGTCTACGCTTTGATCGTCCCCTGGAAGACCAGTAGTAGTTTCCGATGAACATCTGGATTCATTCTGTAATATGTGGACTATCAGAGTGTTGACGAAAAACACAGAAATTGCATCGGGATTGAATACAACAGTCACCATGCGCACTTTCCTCCATGGGAGTTATGTCTCAAGCTATCTACGATTTGATCGTTCCCTGGAAGACCAGTAGTAGTTTCTGATGCACATCTGGTGGCATTCTGTAATGTGTAGACTATCAGAGTGTTGATGAAACACAGTAATTCCATCGGGATTGAATACAACAGTCAACATGCGCACATTCCTCCATGGGAGTAATGTCTCTAACAGTCTACGCTTTGATCGTTCCCTGGAAGACCAGTAGTAGTTTCCGATGCACATCTGGAGGCTTTCTGTTCTCTGTGGACTATCAGAGTGTTGATGAAACACAGAAATTGCATCGGGATTAAATACAACAGTCACCATACGCACTTTCCGCCATGGGAGTAATGTCTCAAACAGTCTACGCTTTAATCGTTCCCTGGAAGACCAGTATTAGTTTCAGATGCAGATCTGGAGGCATTCTGTAATCTGTGGACTATTAGAGTGTTGATGAAAGACAGAAATCGCATCGGGATTGTATACAACAGTCACCATGCGCATATCCTAGATGCGAGTAATATATAAACGAGCCTACGCTTTGATCGTTCCCTGGAAGACCAGTAGTAGTTTCTGATGCACATCTGGTGGCATTCTGTAATGTGTAGACTATCAGAGTGTTGATGAAACACAGTAATTCCATCGGGATTGAATACAACAGTCAACATGCGCACTTTCCTCCATGGGAGTATTGTCTCAAATACTCAACGCTTTGATCGTTCCCTGGAAAACCAGTAGTAGTTTCCGATGAACATCTGGAGGCATTCTGTAATTTGTGGACTATCAGAGTGTTGATGAAACACAGTAATTGCATCGGGATCGAATACAACAGTCACGATGCGCAATTTCCTTCATGGGAGTAATTCTCAAACAGTCTACGCTTTGATCGTTCCCTGGAAGACCAGTAGTAGTTTCCGATGCACATCTGTAGACATTCTGTAATCTCAGGACTATCAGAGTGTTTGCGAAACACAGAAATTGCATCGGGATTGAATACAACAGTCACCATGCGCACATTCCTCCATAAAAGTAATGTCTCAAACAGTCTACGCTTTGATCGTTCCCTGGAAGACCAATAGTAGTTTCCGATGAACATCTGGTGGCATTCTGTAATATGTGGACTATCAGAGTGTTGATGAAACACAGAAATTGCATCGGGATTGAATACAACAGTCACCATGCGCACTTTCCTCCATGGGAGTAATGTCTGAAAGAGTCTACGCTTTGATCGTTCCCTGGAAGACCAGTAGTAGTTTCCGATGCACATCTCGTGGCATTCTGTAAACTGTGGACTATCAGAGTGTTGATGAAACACCGAAAATGCATGGATTGAATACAGCAGTCACCATGCGCACTTTCCTCCATGGGAGTAATGTCTCAAGGAGTTTACGCTTTCATCGTTCCCTGGAAGACCAGTAGTAGTTTCCGATGAACATCTGGCGGCCTTCTGTAATCATTGGACTACCACAGTGTTGATGAAACACAGAAATTGCACCGGGATTGAATACAACGGTCACCATGCGCACTTTTCTCCACGGGAGGTATGTCTCAAACAGTCTACGCTTTGATCGTTCCCTGTAAGACCAGTAGTTCTTTCCGATGCACATCTGGTGGCATTGTGTAATCTGTGGACTATCAGAGTGTTGATGAAACACAGAAATAGCATCGGGATTGAATACTACAGTCACCATGCGCACTTTCCTCCACGGGAGGTATGTCTCAAACAGTCTACGCTTTGATCGTTCCCTGGAAGACCAGTAGTAGTTTCCGATGCACATCTGGAGGCATTCTGTAATCTGAGGACTATCAGAGTGTTGATGAAACACAGAAATTGCATCGGGATTGAATACAACAGTCACCATGCGCACATTCCTCCATAAATGTAATGTCTCAATTAGTCTACGCTTTGATAGTTCCCTGGATGACCAGTAGTAGTTTCCGATGAACATCTGGAGGCATTCTGTAATCTATGGACTATCAGAGTGTTGATGAAACACAGAAATTGCATCGGGACTGAATACAAAAGTCACCATGCGCACTTTACTCCACGGTAGTAATGTCTCAAACAGTCTACGCTTTGATCGTTCCCTGGAAGACCAGTAGTAGTTTCCGATGAACATCTGGTGGCATTCTGTAATCTGTGGCCTATCAGAGTGTTGAAGAAACACAGAAATTGCATCGGGATTGAATACAACAGTCACCATGCGCACTTTCCTCCATGGGAGTAATTCTCAAACAGTCTATGCTTTGATCGTTCCCCGTAAGACCAGTAGTAGTTTCCGATGCACATCTCGAGGCATTCTGTAATCTGTGGACTATTAGAGTGTTGATGAAACACAGAAATTGCATCGGGATTGAATACAACAGTCACCATGCGCACATTCCTACATAAAAGTAAGTTCTCAAACAGTCTACGCTTTGATCGTCCCCTGGAAGACCAGTAGTAGTTTCCGATGAACATCTGGAGACATTCTGTAATATGTGGACTATCAGAGTGTTGATGAAAAACACAGAAATTGCATCGGGATTGAATACAACAGTCACCATGCGCACTTTCCTCCACGGGTGTTATGTCTCAAGCTATCTACGATTTGATCGTTCCCTGGAAGACCAGTAATAGTTTCTGATGCACATCTGTTGGCATTCTGTAATGTGTAGACTATCAGAGTGTTGATGAAACACAGTAATTCCATCGGGATTGAATACAACAGTCAACATGCGCACATTCCTCCATGCGAGTAATATCTAAAACAGCCTACACTTTGATCGTTCCCTGGAAGACCAGTAGTAGTTATTGATGCACATCTGAACAAATTCTCTAATCTGTGGACTATCAGATTGTTGATGAAACACAGTAATTGCATCGGGTATTGAACACAACAGTCACCATGCGCACTTTCCTCCATGGGAGTAATGTCTCTAACAGTCTCCGCTTTGATCGTTCCCTGGAAGACCAGTAGTAGTTTCAGATGCACATCCGGAGGCTTTCTGTACTCTTTGGACTATCAGAGTGTTGATGAAACACAGAAATTGCATCGGGATTGAATACAACAGTCTCCATGTGCAGTTTCCTCCATGGGAGTAATGTCTCAAACAGTCTACGCTTTGATCGTTCCCTGGTAGACCAGTAGTAGTTTCAATTGCACATCTGGAGGCATTCTGTAATCTGTGGACTACCAGAGTGTTGATGAAACACAGAAATTGCCTCGGGAATAAATACAACAGTCACCATGCGCACTTTCCTCCATGGCAGTAATGTTTCAAAGCGTTTACGCTTTCATCGTTAACTGGAAGACCAGTAGCAGTTTCCGATGCACATGTGGAGGCATTCTGTAATCTGTGGAGTATCAGAGTGTTGATGAAACACAGAAATAGCATCGGGATTGAATACAACAGTCACCATGCGCACTTTCCTCCACGGGATTAATGTCTCAAACAATCTACGATTTGATCGTTCCCTGGAAGACCAGAAGTAGTTTCCGATGCACATCTGGTGGCATTCTGTAATCTGTGGATTATCAGAGTGTTGATGAAACACAAAAATTTCATTGGGTTTGAATACAACAGTCACCATGCGCACTTTCCTCCATGGGAGTAATTCTCAAACAGTCTATGCTTTGATCGTTCCCTGTAAGACCAGTAGTAGTTTCCGATGCACATCTCGAGGCATTCTGTAATCTGTGGACTATTAGAGTGTTGATGAAACACAGATATTGCATCGGGATTGAATACAACAGTCACCATGCGCACTTTCCTCCATAAAAGTAAAGTCTCAAACAGTCTACGATTTGATCGTTCCCTGGCAGACCAGTAGTAGTTTCCGATGCACATCTGGTGGCATTCTGTAATGTGCAGACTATCAGAGTGTTGATGAAACACAGTAATTGCTACGGGATTGAATACAACAGACACCATGCGCACTTTCCTCCATGGGAGTGATGTCTCTAACAGTCTACGCTTTGATCTTTCCTGGAAGACCAGTAGTAGTTTCCGATGAACATCTGGTGGCATTCTGTAATCTGTGGCCTATCAGAGAGTTGATGAAACACAAAAATTGCATCGGGATTGAATACAACAGTCACCATGCGCAATTTCCTCCATGGGAGTAATTCTCAAACAGTCTATGCTTTGATCGTTCCCTGTAAGACCAGTAGTAGTTTCCGATGCACATCTCTAGGCATTCTGTAATCTGTGGACTATTAGAGTGTTGATGAAACACAGATATTGCATCGGGATTGAATACAACAGTCACCATGCGCACATTCCTCCATAAAAGTGAAGCCTCAATCAGTCTACGATTTGATCGTTCCCTGGAAGACCAGTAGTAGTTTCCGATGAACATCTGGAGGCATACTGTAATTTGTGGACTATCAGAGTGTTGACGAAACACAGAAATTGCATCGGGATTGAAAGCAACAGTCACCATGCGCACTTTCCTCCACGGGAGTAATGTCTCAAACAATCTACGCTTTGATCGTTCCCTGGCAGACCAGTAGTAGTTTCCGATGCACATCTGGTGGCATTCTGTAATGTGCAGACTATCAGAGTGTTGATGAAACACAGTAATTGCATCGGGATTGAATACAACAGTCACCATGCGCACTTTCCTCCATGGGAGTAATGTCTCTAACAGTCTACGCTTTGATCTTTCCCTGGGAGACCAGTAGTAGTTTCCGATGAACATCTGGTGGCATTCTGTAATCTGTGGCCTATCAGAGAGTTAATGAAACACAGAAATTGCATCGGGATTGAATACAACAGTCACCATGCGCACTTTCCTCCACGGGAGTAATGTCACAAACAATCTACGCTTTGATCGTTCCCTGGAAGACCAGTAGTAGTTTCCGATGCATATCTGGTGGCATTCTGTAATGTGTAGACTATCAGAGTGTTGATGAAACACAGTAATTGCATCTGGATTGAATAGAACAGTCACAATGCGCACTTTCCTCCATGGGAGAAATGTCTCAAACAGTCCTCGCTTTGATCTTTCCCTGGAAGACCAGTAGTAGTTTCCGATGCAAATCTGGAGGCTTTCTGTACTCTGTGGACTATCAGAGTGTTGATGAAAGACAGAAATTGAATCGGGATTGAATACAACATTCTCCATGCGCAGTTTCCTCCATGGGAGTAATGTCTCAAACAGTCTACGCTTTGATCGTTCCCTGGAAGACCAGTAGTAGTTTCCGATGAACTTCTGAAGGCATTCTGTAATCTGTGGACTATCAGAGTGTTGATGATACACAGAAAATGCATCGGGATTGAATACAATAGTCACCATGCGCACTCTCCGCCATGGGTGTAATGTCTCTAACAGTCTCCGCTTTGATCGTTTCCTGGAAGACCAGTAGTAGTTTCAGATGCACATCTGGAGGCATTCTGTACTATGTGGACTATCAGAGTGTTGATGAAACACAGAAATTGCATCGGGATTGAATACAACAGTCTCCATGCGCAGTTTCCTCCATGGGAGTAATGTCTCAAACAGTCTACGCTTTTATCGTTCCCTGGTAGACCAGTAGTAGTTTCAGTTGCACATCTGGAGGCATTCTGTAATCTGTGGACTACCAGAGTGTTGATGAAACACAGAAATTGCCTCGGGATTGAATACAACAGTCACCATGCGCACTTTCCTCCATGGGAGTAATGTTTCAAGGAGTTTATGCTTTCATCGTTCCCTGGAAGACCAGTAGCAGTTTCCGATGCACATGTGGAGGCATTCTGTAATATGTGGAGTATCAGAGTGTTGATGAAACACAGAAATTGCATGGGGATTGAATACAACAGTCACCATGCGCACTTTCCTCCACGGGAGTATTGTCTCAAACAATCTACGCTTTGATCGTTCCCTGGGAGACCAGTAGTAGTTTCCGATGCACATCTGGTGGCATTTTGTAATCTGTGGATTATCAGAGTGTTGATGAAACACAAGAATTGCATAGGGATTTAATACAACAGTCACCATGCGCACTTTCCTCCATGGCAGTAATTCTCAAACAGGCTATGCTTTGATCGTTCCCTGTAAGACCAGTAGTAGTTTCCGATGCACATCTCGAGGCATTCTGTAATCTGTGGACTATTAGAGTGTTGATGAAACACAGATATTGCATCTTGATTGAATACAACAGTCACCATGCGCACTTTCCTCCACGGGAGTAATGTCTCAAACAATCTACGCTTTGATCGTTCCCAGGCAGACCAGTAGTAGTTTCCGATGCACATCTGGTGGCATTCTGTAATGTGCAGACTATCAGAGTGTTGATGAAACACAGTAATTGCATCGGGATTGAATACAACAGTGACCATGCGCACTTTCCTCCATGGGGGTAATGTCTCTAACAGGCTACGCTTTGATCTTTCCCTGGAAGACCAGTGGTAGTTTCCGATGAACATCTGGTGGCATTCTGTAATCTGTGGCCTATCAGAGTGTTAATGAAACACAGAAATTGCATCGGGATTGAATACAACAGTCACCATGCGCACTTTCCTCCATAAAAGTAAGGTCTCAAACAGTCTACGCTTTGATCGATCCCTGGAAGACCAGTAGTAGTTTCCGATGAACATCTGGAGGCATTCTGTTATTTGTGGACTATCAGAGTGTTGACGAAACACAGAAATTGCATCCGGATTGAATACAACAGTCACCATGCGCACTTTCCTCCACGGGAGTAATGTCTCAAACAATCTACGGTTTGATCGTTCCCTGGAAGACCAGTAGTAGTTTCCGATGCACATCTGGTGGCATTCTGTAATGTGTAGACTATCAGAGTGTTGATGAAACACAGTAATTGCATCGGGATTGAATACAACAGTCACCATGCGCACTTTCCTCCATGGGAGTAATGTCTCTAACAGTCCTCGCTTTGATCTTTCCCTGGAAGACCAGTAGCAGTTTCCGATGCACATCTGGAGGCTTTCTGTACTCTGTGGACTATCAGAGTGTTGATGAAACACAGAAATTGAATCGGGTTTGAATACAACAGTCTGCATGCGCAGTTTCCGCCATGGGAGTTATGTCTCAAACAGTCTACGCTCTGATCGTTCCCTGGGAGACCAGTAGTAGTATCCGATGCACATCTGGAAGCATTCTGTAGTCTGTGGACTATCAGAGTAATGATGAAACACAGAAATTGCATCGGGATTGAATACAACAGTCACCATGAGCTCTTTCCTCCATGGGAGTAATTCTCAAACAGTCTATGCTTTGATCGTTCACTGTAAGACCAGTAGTAGTTTCCGATGCACATCTCGAGGCATTCTGTAATCTGTGGACTATTACAGTGTTGATGAAACACAGAAATTGAATCGGGATTGAATACAACAGTCACCATGCGCACATTCCTCCATAGGAGTAATGTCTCAAACAGTATACGCTTTGATCGTTCTGTGGAAGACCAGTAGTAGTTTCCGATGCACATCTGGAGGCATTTTGTAACTTGTGGACTATCAGAGTGTTGATGAAACACAGAAATTGCATCGGGATTGTATACAACAGTCACCATGCGCACTTTCCTCCAATGGGAGTAATTCTCAAACAGTCTATGCTTTGATCTTTCCCTGGAAGACCAGTAGTAGTTTCCGATGAACATCTGGAGGCATTCTATAATTTGTGGACTATCAGTGTGTTGATGAAACACAGAAATTGCATCGGGATTGAATACAACAGTCACCATGCGCACTTTCCTCCATGGGAGTAATGTCTCAAACAGTATACGCTTTGATCGTTCCGTGGAAGACCAGTAGTAGTTTCCGATGCACATCTGGAGGCATTCTGTAGTCTGTGGACCATAAGAGTGTTGATGAAACACAGATATTGCATCGGGATTGAATACAACAGTCACCATGCACACATTCCTCCATGGGAGTAATGTCTCAAACATTATACGCTTTGATCGTTCCCTGTAAGACCAGTAGTAGTTTCCGATGCACATCTGAAGGCATTCTGTAATATGTGGACTATCAGAGTGTTGATGAAACACAGAAATTGCATCGGGATTGAATACAATAGTCACTATGCGCACTTTCCGCCACGGGAGTAATGTCTCAGACAGTCTACGCTTTGATCTTTCCCTGGAAGACCTGTAGTAGTTTCCGATGCACATCTGGAGGCATTCTGTAATTTGTGGACTATCAGAGTGTATGATGAAACACAGAAATTGCATCGGGATTGAATACAACAGTCACCAGGCGCACTTTCCTCCATGGGAGTAATGTCTCAAACAGTCTACGCTTTGATCGTTCCCTGGAAGACCACTAGTAGTTTCTGATGCACATCTGGTGGCATTCTGTAATGTGTAGATTATCAGAGTGTTGATGAAACACAGTAATTCTATCGGGATTAAATACAACAGTCACCATGCGCACTTTCCTCCATGGGAGTAATGTCTCTAACAGTCTACGCTTTGCTCGTTCCGTGGAAGACCAGTAGTAGTTTCTGATGCACATCTGGAGGCATTCTGTAGTCTGTGGACTATAAGAGTGTTGATGAAACACAGATATTGCATCGGGATTGAATACAACAGTCACCATGCGCACTTTACTCCAAGGGAGTAATTCTCAAACAGTCTATGCTTTGATCGTTCCCTGTAAGACCAGTAGTAGTTTCCGATGCACATCTCGAGGCATTCTGTAATCTGTGGACTATTAGAGTGTTGATGATACACAGATATTGCATCGGGATTGAATAGAACAGTCACCATGCGCACATTCCTCCATAAAAGTAATGTCTCAAACAGTCTACGCTTTGATCGTTCCCTGGAAGACCAGTAGTAGTTTCCGATGAACATCTGGAGGCATTCTGTAATTTGTGGACTATCACAGTGTTGACCAAACACAGAAATTGCATCGGGATTGAATGCAACAATCACCATGCGCACTTTCCTCCACGGGAGTAATGTCTCAAACAATCTACGCTTTGATCGTTCCCTGGCAGACCAGTAGTAGTTTCCGATGCACATCTGGCGGCATTCTGTAATGTGCAGACTATCAGAGTGTTGATGAAACACAGTAATTGCATCGGGATTGAATACAACAGTCACCATGCGCACTTTCCTCCATGGGAGTAATGTCTCTAACAGGCTACGCTTTGATCTTTCCCTGCAAGACCAGTGGTAGTTTCCGATGAACATCTGGTGGCATTCTGTAATCTGTGGCCTATCAGAGTGTTGATGAAACACAGATATTGCATCGGGATTGAATACAACAGTCTCCATGCGCACTTTCCTCCACGGGAGTAATGTCTCAAACAATCTACGCTTTGATCGTTCCCAGGCAGACAAGTAGTAGTTTCCGATGCACATCTGGTGGCATTCTGTAATGTGCAGACTATCAGAGTGTTGATGAAACACAGTAATTGCATCGGGATTGAATACAACAGTCACCATCGCACTTTCCTCCATGGGAGTAATGTCTCTAACAGGCTACGCTTTGATCTTTCCCTGGAAGACCAGTGGTAGTTTCCGATGAACATCTGGTGGCATTCTGTAATCTGTGTCTTATCAGAGTGTTAATGAAACACAGAAATTGCATCGGGATTGAATACAACAGTCACCATGCGCACTTTCCTCCACGGGAGTAATGTCTCAAACAATCTACGCTTTGATCGTTCCCAGGCAGACCAGTAGTAGTTTCCGATGCACATCTGGTGGCATTCTGTAATGTGCAGACTATCAGAGTGTTGATGAAACACAGTAATTGCATCGGGATTGAATACAACAGTCACCATGCGCACTTTCCTCCATGGGAGTAATGTCTCTATCAGGCTACGCTTTGATCTTTCCCTGGAAGACCAGTAGTAGTTTCCGATGAACATCTGGTGGCATTCTGTAATCTGTGGCCTATCAGAGTGTTAATGAAACACAGAAATTGCATCGGGATTGAATACAACAGTCACCATGCGCACTTTCCTCCATAAAAGTAAGGTCTCAAACAGTCTACGCTTTGATCGTTCCCTGGAAGACCAGTAGTAGTTTCTGATGAAGATCTGGAGGCATTCTGTAATTTGTCGACTATCAGAGTGTTGACCAAACACAGAAATTGCATCGGGATTGAATGCAATAGTCACCATGCGCACTTTCCTTAACGGGAGTAATGTCTCAAACAATCTACGCTTTGATCGTTCCCTGGCAGACCAGTAGTAGTTTCCGATGCACATCTGGTGGCTTTCTGTAATGTGCAGACTATCAGAGTGTTGATGAAACACAGAAATTGCATCGGGATTGAATGCAACAGTCACCATGCGCACTTTCCTCCATGGGAGTAATGTCTCTAACAGGCTACGCTTTGATCTTTCCCTGGAAGACCAGTGGTAGTTTCCGATGAACATCTGGTGGAATTCTGTAATCTGTGGCCTATCAGAGTGTTAATTAAACACAGAAATTGAATCGGGATTGAATACAACAGTCACCATGCGCACATTCCTCCATAAAAGTAAGGTCTCAAACAGTCTACGCTTTGATCGTTCCCTGGAATACCAGTAGTAGTTTCCTATGAACATCTGGAAGCATTCTGTAATTTGTGGACTATCAGAGTGTTGATGAAACACAGAAATTGCATCGGGATTGAATACAACAATCACCATAAGCACTTTCCTCCAATGGGAGTAATTCTCAAACAGTCTATGCTTTGATCTTTCCCTTGAAGCCCAGTAGTAGTTTCCGATGAACATCTGCAGGCATTCTATAATTTGTGGACTATCAGAGTGTTGATGAAACACAGAAATTGCATCGGCATTGAATACAACAGTCACCATGCGCACTTTCCTCCATGGGAGTAATGTCTCAAACAGTATACGCTTTGATCGTTCCGTGGAAGACCAGTAGTAGTTTCCGATGCACATCTGGAGGCATTCTGTAGTCTGTGGACTATAAGAGTGTTGATGAAACACAGATATTGCATCGGGATTGAATACAAAAGTCACCATGCGCACATTCCTCCATGGGAGTAATGTCTCAAACATTATACGCTTTGATCGTTCCCTGTAAGACCAGTAGTAGTTTCCGATGCACATCTGAAGGCATTCTGTAATCTGTGGACTATCAGAGTGTTAATGAAACACAGATATTGCATCGGGATTGAATACAATAGTCACTATGCGCACTTTCCGCCACGGGAGTAATGTCTCAGACAGTCTACGCTTTGATCGTTCCCTGGAAGACCAGTAGTAGTCTCCGATGCATACCTGGAGGCATTCTGTAATCTGTGGACTATCAGAGTGCTGATGAAACACAGTAATTGCTTCGGGATTGAATACAACAGTCACCATGCGCACATTCCTCCATAAAAGTAATGTCTCAAACAGTCTACGATTTGATCGTTCCCTGGAAGACCAGTAGTAGTTTTCGATGCACATCTGGAGGCATCCTGTAATGTGTAGACTATCAGAGTGTTGATGAAACACAGTAATTGCATCGGGATTGAATACAACAGTCACCATGCGCACTTTCCTATATGGGAGTAATGTCTCTAACAGTCTACGCTTTGATCGTTCCCTGGAAGACCAGTAGTAGTTTCCGATGCACATCTGGTGGCATTCTGTAATCTGTAGACTATTAGAGTGTTGATGAAACACAGATATTGCATCGGGATTGAATACAACAGTCACCATGCGCACTTTCCTCCACGGGAGTAATCTCTCAAACAATCTACGTTTTGATCGTTCCCTGGCAGACCAGTAGTAGTTTCCGATGCACATCTGGTGGCATTATGTAATGTGCAGACTATTAGAGTGTTGATGAAACAGAGTAATTGCATCGGGATTGAATACAACAGTCACCATGCGCACTTTCCTCCATGGGAGTAATGTCTCTAACAGGCTACGCTTTGATCTTTCCCTGGAAGACCAGTGGTAGTTTCCGATGAACATCTGGTGGCATTCTGTAATCTGTGGCCTATCAGAGTGTTGATGAAACACAAAAATTGCATCGGGATTGAATACAACAGTCACCATGCGCACATTCCTCCATAAAAGTAAGGTCTCAAACAGTCTACGCTTTGATCGGTCCCTGGAAGACCAGTAGTAGTTTCCGATGAACATCTGGAGGCATTCTGTAATTTGTGGACTATCAGAGTGTTGACGAAACTCAGAAATTGCATAAGGATTGAATACAACAGTCACCATGCGCACTTTCCCCCACAGGAGTAATGTCTCAAATAATCTACGCTTTGATCGTTCCCTGGAAGACCAGTGGTAGTTTCCGATGAACATCTGGTGGCATTCTGTAATCTGTGGCCTATCAGAGTGTTGATGAAACACAGAAATTGCATCGGGATTGAATACAACAGTCACCATGCGCACTTTCCTCCATGGGAGTAATTCTCAAACAGTCTATCCTTTGATCGTTCCCTCTAAGACCAGTAGTAGTTTACGATGCACATCTCGAGGCATTCTGTAATCTGTGGTCTATTAGAGTTTTGATGAAACACAGATATTGTATCGTTATTGAATACAACAGTCACCATGCGCACATTCCCCATAAAAGTATGGTCTCAAACACTCTACGCTTTGAACGGTCCCTGGAAGACCAGTAGTAGTTTCCGATGAACATCTGGAGGCATTCTGTAATTTGTGGACTATCAGAGTGTTGACGAAACTCAGAAATTGCATAAGGATTGAATACAACAGTCACCATGCGCACTTTCCTCCACAGGAGTAATGTCTCAAACAATCTACGCTTTGATCGTTCCCTGGAAGTTCAGTAGTAGTTTCCGATGCACATCTGGTGGCATTCTGTAATGTGTAGACTATCAGAGTGTTGATGAAACACAGTAATTGCATCGGGATTGAATACAACAGTCACCATCCGCACTTTCCTCCATTTGAGTAATGTCTCTAACAGTCCTCGCTTTGATCATTCCCTGGACCAGTAGTAGTTTCCGATGCACATCTGGAGGCTTTCTGTACTCTGTGGACTATCAGAGTGTTGATGAAACTCAGTAATTGCATCGGGATTGAATACAACAGTCACCTTGCGCACTTTCCTCCATGGGAGTAATGTCTCTAACAGTCTACGCTTTGATCGTTCCCTGGAAGACCAGTAGTAGTATACGATGAACATCTGGAGGCTTTCTGTACTCTGTGGACTGTCGGAGTGTTCATGAAACAAATAAATTGCATCGGGATCGAATACAACAGTCTCCATGCGCACTTTCCTCCATGGGAGTAATTTTCTTACAGTCTATGCTTTGATCATTCCCTGTAAGACCAGTAGTAGTTTCCGATGCACATCTGAAGGCATTCTGTAATTTGTGGACTATCAGAGTGTATGATGAAACACAGAAATTGCATCGGGATTGAATACAAAAGTCACCATGCGCACTTTCCTCCATGGGAGTAATGTCTCAAACAGTCTACGCTTTGATCGTTCCCTGGAAGACCACTAGTAGTTTCTGATGCACATCTGGTGGCATTCTGTAATGTGTAGACTATCAGAGTGTTGATGAAACACAGAAATTGCATCGGGATTGAATACAACAGTCACCATGCGCACTTTCCTCCATGGGAGTAATGTCTCTAACAGGCTACGCTTTGATATTTCCCTGGAAGACCAGTGGTAGTTTCCGATGAACATCTGGTGGCATTCTGTAATCTGTGGCCTATCAGAGTGTTGATGAAACACAGAAATTGCATCGGGATTGAATACAACAGTCACCATGCGCACATTCCTCCATAAAAGTAAGGTCTCAAACAGTCTACGCTTTGATCGGTCCCTGGAAGACCAGTAGTAGTTTCCGATGAACATCTGGAGGCATTCTGTAATTTGTGGACTATCAGAGTGTTGACGAAACTCAGAAATTGCATAAGGATTGAATACAACAGTCACCATGCGCACTTTACTCCACAGGAGTAATGTCTCAAATAATCTACGCTTTGATCGTTCCCTGGAAGACCAGTAGTAGTTTCCGATGCACATCTGGTGGCATTCTGTAATGTGTAGACTATCAGAGTGTTGATGAAACACAGTAATTGCATCGGGATTGAATACAACAGTCACCATGCGCACTTTCCTCCATGGGAGTAATGTCTCTAACAGTCTACGCTTTGATCGATACCTGGGAGACCAGTAGTAGTTTCCGATGCACATCTGAAGGCATTATGTAATCTGTGGACTATTACAGTGTTGATGAAACACAGAAATTGCATCGGGATTGAATGCAACAGTCACCATGCGCACTTTCCTCATTGGGAGTAATGTCTCTAACAGTCTACGATTTGATCGTTCCCTGGAACACCAGTAGTAGTTTCCGATGCACATCTGGAGGCTTTCTGTACTCTGTGGACTATCAGAGTATTGATGAAACTCAGTAAATGCATCGGGATTGAATACAACAGTCACCTTGCGCACTTTCCTCATTGGGATTAATGTCTCTAACAGTCTACGATTTGATCGTTCCCTGGAACACCAGTAGTAGTTTCCGATGCACATCTGGAGGCTTTCTGTACTCTGTGGACTATCAGAGTGTTGATGAAACTCAGTAATTGCATCGGGATTGAATACAACAGTCACCTTGCGCACTTTCCTCCATGGGAGTAATGTCTCTAACAGTCTACGCTTTGATCGTTCCCTGGAAGACCAGTAGTAGTATACGATGAACATCTGGAGGCTTTCTGTACTCTGTGGACTGTCGGAATGTTCATGAAACAAATAAATTGCATCGGGATTGAATACAACAGTCTCCATGCGCACTTCCCTCCATGGAAGTAATTTTCAAACAGTCTATGCTTTGATCATTCCCTGTAAGACCAGTAGTAGTTTCCGATGCACATCTGAAATCATTCTGTAATTTGTGGACTATCAGAGTGTATGATGAAACACAGAAATTGCATCGGGATTGAATACAACAGTCACCAGGCGCACTTTCCTCCATGGGAGTAATGTCTCAAACAGTCTACGCTTTGATCGTTCCCTGGAAGACCACTAGTAGTTTCTGATGCACATCTGGTGGCATTCTGTAATGTGTAGACTATCAGAGTGTTGATGAAACACAGTAATTCTATCGGGATTAAATACAACAGTCACCATGCGCACTTTCCTCCATGGGAGTAATGTCTCTAACAGTCTACGCTTTGCTCGTTCCCTGGAAGACCAGTAGTAGTTTCCGATGCACATCTGGAGGCTTTCTGTTCTCTGTGGACTATCAGAGTGTTGATGAAACACAGAAATTGCATCGGGATTGAATACAACAGTCACCATGCGCAGTTTCCTCCATGGGAGTAATGTCTCAAACAGTCAACGCTTTGATCGTTCCCTGGAAGACCAGTAGTAGTTTCCGATGCACATCTGAAGGCATTCTGTAATCTGTGGACTATCAGAGTGTTGATGAAACACAGATATTGCATCGGGATTGAATACAATAGTCACCATGCGCACTTTCCGCCATGGGAGTAATGTCTCCAACAGTCTACGATTTGATCGTTCCCAGGAAGACCAGTAGTAGTTGCCGATGCACATCTGGAGGCATTCTGTAATCTGTTGACTATCAGAGTGTTGATGAAACACAGAAATTGCAACGGGATTGAATACAACAGTCACCATGCGCACTATCCTCCATGCGAGTAATATCTAAAACAGCCTACGCTTTGATCGTTCCCTGGTAGACCAGTAGTAGTTTCAATTGCACATCTGGAGGCATTCTGTAATCTGTGGACTACCAGAGTGTTGATGAAACACAGAAATTGCATCGGGATTGAATACAACAGTCAACATGCGCAGTTTCCTCCATGGGAGTAATGTTTCAAAGAGTTTACGCTTTGATCGTTCCCTGGAAGACCAGTAGCGGTTTCCGATGCACATGTGGAGGCATTCTGTAATCTGTGGAGTATCAGAGTGTTGATGAAACACAGAAATTGCATCGCGATTGAATACAAGAGTCTCCATGCGCAGTTTCCTCCATCGGAGTAATGTCTCAAACAGTCTACGCTTCGATCGTTCCCTGGAAGGCCAGTAGAGGTTTACGATGAACATCTGGAGGCATTCTGTAATCTGTGGACTATCAGAATGTTGATGAAACACAGAAATTGCATCGGGATTGAATACAACAGTCACCAAGCGCACTTTCCTCCATGGGAGTAATTCTGAAACAGTCTATGCTTTGATCGTACCCTGTAAGACCAGTAGTAGTTTCCGTTGCACATCTGGAGGCATTCTGTTGACTATTAGAGTGTTGATGAAACACAGAAATTGCATCGGGATTGAATATAATAGTCACTATACGCACTTTCCGCCATGGGAGTAATGTCTCAGACAGTCTACGCTTTGATCTTTCCCTGGAAGACCAGTAGTAGTTTCCGATGCACATCTGGAGGCATTCTGTAATTTGTGGTCTATCAGAGTGTTGATGAAACACAGAAATTGCATCGGGATTGAATACAACAGTCACCAGGCGCACTTTCCTCCATGGGAGTAATGTCTCAAACAGTCTACGCTTTGATCGTTCCCTGTAAGACCTCTAGTAGTTTCTGATGCACATCTGGTTGCATTCTGTAATGTGTAGTCTATCAGAGTGTTGATGAAACACAGTAATTGCATCGGGATTGAATACAACAGTCTCCATACGCAGTTTCCTCCATGGGAGTAATGTCTCCAACAGTCTACGCTTTGATCGTTCCCTGGAAGACCAGTAGTAGTTTCCGATGCACATCTGGAGGCATTCTGTAATCTGTGGACTATCAGAGTGTTGATGAAACACAGAAACTGCATCGGGATTGAATACAACAGTCACCATGCGCACTAACCTCCATGCGATTAATATCTAAAACAGCCTACGCTTTGATCGTTCCCTGGAAGACCAGTAGTAGTTATTGATGCACATCTGAAGAAATTCTGTAATCTGTGGACTATCAGAGTGTTGATGAAACACAGTAATTGCATCGGGATTGAATACAACAGTCACCATGCGCACTTTCCTCGATGGGAGTAATGTCTCTAACAGTCTATGCTTTGATCGTTCCCTGGAAGACCAGTAGTAGTTTCCGATGCACATCTGGAGTCATTCTGTAATCTGTGGACTATCAGACTGTTGATGAAACACAGACATTGGATCGAGATTGAAAACAACAATCACCATGAGCACTTTCTTCCATGGGAGTAATGTCTCTAACAATCTAAGATTTGATCGTTCCATGGAAGACCAGTAGTAGTTTCCGATGCACATCTGGTGGCACTCTGTAATCTGTGACTATCAGACTGTTGATGAAACACAGAAATTGCATCGAGATTGAATACAACAGTCACCATTCGCACTTTCCTATATGGGAGTAATGTCTCTTACAGTCTACGCTTTGCTCGTTCCCTGGAAGCTCAGTAGTAGTTTCCGATGCACATCTGAAGGCATTCTGTAATCTGTGGACTATCAGAGTGTTGATGAAACACAGAAATTGCATCGGGATTGAATACAATAGACTCCATGCGCTCTTTACGCCATGGGAGTAATGTCTCCAACAGTCTACGCTTTGATCGTTCCCTGGAAGACCGGTAGTAGTGTCCGATGCCCATCTGGAGGCATTCTGTAATTTGTGGAGTATCAGAGTGTTGACCAAACACAGAAATAGCATCGAGATTGAATGCAACAGTCACCATGCGCACTTTCCTCCACGGGAGTAATGTCTCAAACAATCTACGCTTTGATCGTTCCCTGGCAGACCAGTAGTAGTTTCCGATGCACATCTGGTGGCATTCTGTAATGTGCAGACTATCAGAGTGTTGATGAAACACAGATATTGCATCTTGATTGAACACAACAGTCTCCATGCGCAGTTTCCTCCATGGGAGTAATGTCTCAAACAGTCTACGCTTTGATCGTTCCCTGGTAGACCAGTAGTAGTTTCAATTGCACATCTGGAGGCATTCTGTAATCTGTGGACTACCAGAGTGTTGATGAAACACAGAAATTGCATCGTGATTGAATACAACAGTCACCATGCGCACTTTACTAAATGGGAATAATGTCTCTAACAGTCTACGCTTTGATCGGTCCCTGGAAGACCAGTAGTAGTTTCCGATGCACAAATGGAGGCTTTCCGTAATCTGTGGACTATCAGAGTGTTGATGAAACACAGAAATTGCATCGGGATTGAATACAACAGTCAACATGCGCAATTTCCTCCATGGGAGTAATGTTTCAAAGAGTTTACGCTTTGATCGTTCCCTGGAAGACCAGTAGCAGTTTCCGATGCACATGTGGAGGAATTCTGTAATCTGTGGAGTATCAGAGTGTTGATGAAACACAGAAATTGCATCGGGATTCAATACAACAGTCTCCATGCGCAGTTTCCTCCATGGGAGTAATGTCTCAAACAGTCTACGCTTCGATCGTTCCCTGGAAGGCCAGTAGAGGTTTACGATGAACATCTGGAGGCATTCTGTAATCTGTGGACTATCAGAATGTTGATGAAACACAGAAATTGCATCGGGATTGGATACAACAGTCACCATGCGCACTTTCCTCCATGAGAGTAATTCTGAAACAGTCTATGCTTTGATCGTACCCTGTAAGACCAGTAGTAGTTTCCGATGCACATCTGGAGGCATTCTGTTGACTATTAGAGTGTTGATGAAACACAGAAATTGCATCGGGATTGAATATAATAGTCACTATGCGCACTTTCCGCAATGAGAGTAATGTCTCAGACAGTCTACGCTTTGATCTTTCCCTGGAAGACCAGTAGTAGTTTCCGTTGCACATCTGGAGGCATTCTGTAATTTGTGGACAATCAGGGTGTTGATGAAACACAGTAATTGCATCGGGATTGAATACAACAGTCTCCATGCTCAGTTTCCTCCATGGGAGTAATGTCTCCAACAGTCTACGCTTTCATCGTTCCCTGGAAGACCAGTAGTAGCTTCCGATGCACATCTGGAGGCGCTCTGTAATCTGTGGAATATCAGAGTGTTGATGAAACACAGAAACTGCATCGGGATTGAATACAACAGTCACCATGCGCACTATCCTCCATGCGATTAATATCTAAAACAGCCTACGCTTTGATCGTTCCCTGGAAGACCAATAGTAGTTATTGATGCACATCTGAAGAAATTCTGTAATCTGTGGACTATCAGAGTGTTGATGAAACACAGTAATTGCATCGGGATTGAATACAACAGTCACCATGCGCACTTTCCTCCATGGGAGTAATGTCTCTAACAGTCTACGCTTTGATCGTTCCCTGGAAGACCAGTGGTAGGTTCCGATGCACATCTGGAGGCTTTCTGTACTCTGTGGATTATCAGAGTGTTAATGAAACACAGAAATTGCATCGGGATTGAATACAACAGTCTCCATGCACAGTTTCCTTCGTGGTAGTAATGTCTCAAACAGTCTACGCTTTGATTGTTCCCTTGAAGACCAGTAGTAGTTTCCGATGCACATCTGGAGTCATTCTGTAATCTGTGGACTATCAGACTGTTGATGAAACACAGAAATTGCATCGAGATTGAAAAAACAATCACCATGAGCACTTTCTTCCATGGGAGTAATGTCTCTAACAATCTAAGATTTGATCGTTCCTGGGAAGACCAGTAGTAGTTTCCGATGCACATCTGGTGGCACTCTGTAATCTGTGACTATCAGACTGTTGATGAAACACAGAAATTGCATCGAGATTGAATACAACAGTCACCATGCGCACTTTCCTCCACGGGAGTAATGTCTCAAACAATCTACGCTTTGATCGTTCCCTGGCAGACCAGTAGTAGTTTCCGATGCACATCTGGTGGCATTCTGTAATGTGCAGACTATCAGAGTGTTGATGAAACACAGTAATTGCATCGGGATTGAATACCACAGTCACCATGCGCACTTTCCTCCATGGGAGTAATGTCTCTAACAGGCTACGTTTTGATCTTTCCCTGGAAGACCAGTGGTAGTTTCCGATGAACTTCTGGTGGCATTCTGTAATCTGTGGCCTATCAGAGTGTTAATGAAACACAGAAATTGCATCGGGATCGAATACAACAGTCACCATGCGCACTTTCCTCCATGGGAGTAATTCTCAAACAGTCTATGCTTTGATCGTTCCCTCTACGACCAGTAGTAGTTTCAGATGCACATCTCGAGGCATTCTGTAATCTGTGGTCTATTAGAGTTTTGATGAAACACAGATATTGCATCGGGATTGAATACAACAGTCACCATGCGCACATTCCTCCATAAAAGTAAGGTCTCAAACAGTCTACGGTTTGATCGTTCCCTGGAAGACCAGTAGTAGTTTCCGATGAACATCTGGAGGCATTCTGTAATTTGTGGACTATCAGAGTGTTGACGAAACACAGAGATTGCATCGGGATTGAATACAACAGTCACCATGAACACTTTCCTCCACGGGAGTAATGTCTCAAACAATGTACGCTTTGATCGTTCCCTGGCAGACCAGTAGTAGTTTCCGATGCACATCTGGTGGCATTCTGTAATGTGCAGACTATCAGAGTGTTGATGAAACACAGTAATTGCATCGGGATTGAATACCACAGTCACCATGCGCACTTTCCTCCATGGGAGTAATGTCTCTAACAGGCTACGCATTGATCTCTCCCTGGAAGACAAGTGGTAGTTTCCGATGAACATCTGGAGGCATTCTGTAATTTGTGGACTATCAGAGTGTTGATGAAACACAGAAATTGCATCGGGATTGAATACAACAGTCACCATGCGCACTTTCCTCCATGGGAGTAATTCTCAAACAGTCTATGCTTTGATCGTTCCCTGTAAGACCAGTAGTAGTTTCCGATGCACATCTCGAGGCATTCTGTAATCTGTGGACTATTACAGTGTTGATGAAACAAAGAAATTGCATCCGGATTGAATACAACAGTCACCATGCGCACATTCCTCCATAAAAGTAATGTCTCAAACAGTCTACGCTTTGATCGTTCCCTGGAAGACCAGTAGTAGTTTCCGATGAACATCTGGAGGCATTCTGTAATTTGTGGACTACCAGAGTGTTGATGAAACACAGAAATTGCATCGGGATTGAATACAACAGTCACCATGCGCACTTTCCCCCAATGGGAGTAATTCTCAAACAGTCTATGCTTTGATCTTTCCCTGGATGACCAGTAGTAGTTTCCGATGCACATCTGGAGGCATTCTATATTCTGTGGACTAAAAGAGTGTTGATGAAACACAGATATTGCATCGGGATTGAATACAACAGTCACCATGCGTACTTTCCTCATTGAGAGTAATGTCTCTAACAGTCTACGATTTGATCGTTCCCTGGAACACCAGTAGTAATTTCCGATGCACATCTGGAGGCTTTCTGTACTCTGTGGACTATCAGAGTGTTGATCAAACTCAGTAATTGCATCGGGATTGAATACAACAGTCACCATGCGCACTTTCCTCCATGGGAGTAATGTCGCTAACAGTCTACGCTTTGATCGTTCCCTGGAAGACCAGTAGTAGTTTACGATGAACATCTGGAGGCTTTCTGTACTCTGTGGACTATCGGAGTGTTCATGAAACAAATAAATTGCATCGGGATTGAATACAACAGTCTCCATGCGCACTTTCCTCCATGGGAGTAATTCTCAAACAGTCTATGCTTTGATCGTTCCCTGTAAGACCAGTAGTAGTTTCCAATGCACATCTGAAGGCATTCTGTGATCTGTGGACTATCAGAGTGTTGATGAAACACAGAAATTGCATCGGGATTGAATGCAATAGTCACTATGCGCACTTCCCGGGACGGGAGTAATTTCTCAGACAGTCTACGCTTTGATCTTTCCCTGGAAGACCAGTAGTAGTTTCCGATGCACATCTGGTGGCATTCTGTAATTTGGGGACTATCAGAGTGTATGATGAAACACAGAAATTGCATCGGGATAGAATACAACAGTCACCAGGCGCACTTTCCTCCATGGGAGTAATGTCTCAAACAGTCTACGCTTTGATCGTTCCCTGGAAGACCACTAGTAGTTTCTGATGCACATCTGGTGGCATTCTGTAATGTGTAGACTATCAGAGTGTTGATGAAACACAGGAATTCTATCGGGATTAAATACAACAGTCACCATGCGCACTTTCTTCCATGGGAGTAATGTCTCTAACAGTCTACGCTTTGCTCGTTCCCTGGAAGACCAGTAGTAGTTTCCGATGCACATATGGAGGCTTCCCGTAGTCTGTGGACTATCAGAGTGTTGTTGAAACACAGAAATTGCAATGGGATTGAATACAACAGTCACCATGCGCACATTCCTCCATAAAAGTATTGTCTCAAGAGTCAATGCTTTGATCGTTCCCTGGAAGACCAGTAGTAGTTTCCGATGCACATCTGGAGGCATTTTGTAATCTGTGGAATATCAGAGTGTTGATGAAACACAGAAGTTGCATCGGGATTGAATACAACAGTCACCATGCGAACTTTCCTCCATGGGAGTAATGTATCAAACAGTCTACGCTTTGATCGTTCCCTGGAAGACCAGTAGTAGTTTCCGATGCACATCTGGAGGCATTTTGTAATCTGTGGAATATCAGAGTGTTGATGAAACACAGAAATTGCATCGGGATTGAATACAACAGTCACCATGCGCACTTTACTCCATGGGAGTAATGTATCAAACAGTCTACGCTTTGATCGTTCCCTGGAAGACCAGTAGTAGTTTCCGATGCACATCTGGAGGCATTTTGTAATTTGGGGACTATCAGAGTGTATGATGAAACACAGAAATTGCATCGGGATGGAATACAACAGTCACCAGGCGCACTTTCCTCCATGGGAGTAATGTCTCAAACAGTCTACGCTTTGATCGTTCCCTGGAAGACCACTAGTAGTTTCTGATGCACATCTGGTGGCATTCTGTAATGTGTAGACTATCAGAGTGTTGATGAAACACAGTAATTCTATCGGGATTAAATACAACAGTCACCATGCGCACTTTCTTCCATGGGAGTAATGTCTCTAACAGTCTACGCTTTGCACGTTCCCTGGAAGACCAGTAGTAGTTTCCGATGAACATCTGGAGGCATTCTGTTCTCTGTGGACTATCAGAGTGTTGATGAAACACAGAAATTGCATCGGGATTGAATACAACAGTCACCATGCGCACTTTCCTCCATGGGAGTAATGTCTCAAACAGTCAACGCTTTGATCGTTCCCTGGAAGACCAGTAGTAGTTTCCGATGCACATCTGAAGTCATTCTGTAATCTGTGGACTATCAGAGTGTTGATGAAACACAGAAATTGCATCGGGATTGAATACAAAAGTCACCATGCGCAATTTACTAAATGGGAATAATGTCTCTAACAGTCTACGCTTTGATCGTTCCCTGGAAGACCAGTAGTAGTTTCCGATGCACATATGGAGGCTTTCCGTAGTCTGTGGACTTTCAGAGTGTTGTTGAAACACAGAAATTGCATTGGGATTGAATACAACAGTCACCATGCGCACATTCCCCCATAAAAGTATTGTCTCAACAGTCTATGCTTTGATCGTTCCCTGGAAGACCAGTAGTAGTTTCCGATGCACATCTGGAGGCATTTTGTAATCTGTGGAATATCAGAGTGTTGATGAAAGACAGAAATTGCATCGGGATTGAATACAACAGTCACCACGCGAACTTTCCTCCATGGGAGTAATGTATCAAACAGTCTACGCTTTGATCGTTCCCTGGAAGACCAGTAGTAGTTTCCGATGCACATCTGGAGGCATTTTGTAATCTGTGGAATATCAGAGTGTTGATGAAACACAGAAATTGCACCGGGAATGAATACAACAGACACCATGCGCAGTTTACTCCATGGGAGTAATGTATCAAACAGTCTACGCTTTGATCGTTCCCTGGAAGACCAGTAGTAGTTTTCGATGCACATCTGGAGGCATTCTGTAATCTGTGGAGTATTAGAGTGTTGATGAAACACAGAAATTGCATCGGGATTGAATACAAGAGTCTCCATGCGCAGTTTCCTCCATGGGAGTAATGTCTCAAACAGTCTACGCATTGATCGTTCCCTGGAAGACCAGTAGAGGTTTACGATGAACATCTGGAGGCATTCTGTAATCTGTGGACTATCAGAATGTTGATGAAACACAGAAATTGCATCGGGATTGAATACAACAGTCAACATGCGCACTTTCCTCCATGGGAGTAATGTTTCAAAGATTTTACGCTTTGATCGTTCCCTGGAAGACCACTAGCAGTTTCCGATGCACATGTGGAGGCATTCTGTAATCTGTGGAGTATCAGAGTGTTGATGAAACACAGAAATTGCATCGGGATTGAATACAACAGTCACCATGCGCACATTCCTCCATAAAAGTAATGTCTCAACAGTCTATGCTTTGATCGTCCCCTGGAAGACCAGTAGTAGTTTCCGATGCACATCTGGAGGCATTTTGTAATCTGTGGAATATCAGAGTGTTGATGAAACACAGAAATTGCATCGGTATTGAATACAACAGTCACCATGCGCACTTTCCTCCATGGGAGTAATGTATCTAACAGTCTACGCTTTGATCGTTCCCTGGAAGACCAGTAGTAGTTTCCGATGCACATCTGGAGGCATTTTGTAATCTGTGGAATATCAGAGTGTTGATGAAACACAGAAATTGCATCGGGATTGAATACAACAGTCACCATGCGCACTTTACTCCATGGGAGTAATGTATCAAACAGTCTACGCTTTGATCGTTCCCTGGAAGACCAGTAGTAGTTTCCGATGCACATCTGGAGGCATTCTGTAATCTGTGGAGTATCAGAGTGTTGATGAAACACAGAAATTGCATCGGGATTGAATACAAGAGTCTCCATGCGCAGTTTCCTCCATGGGAGTAATGTCTCAAACAGTCTACGCTTTGTTCGTTCCCTGGAAGACCAGTAGAGGTTTACGATGAACATCTGGAGGCATTCTGTAATCTGTGGACTATCAGAATGTTGATGAAACACAGAAATTGCATCGGGATTGAATACAAAAGTCCCCATGCGCACTTTCCTCAATGGGAGTAATTCTCAAACAGTCTATGCTTTGACCGTTCCCTGTAAGACCAGTAGTAGTTTCCGATGCACATCTGGTGGCATTCTGTAATCTGTGGACTATCAGAGTGTTGATGAAACACAGAAATTGCATCGGGAATGAATACAACAGACACCATGCGCAGTTTCCTCCATGGGAGTGATGTCTCAAACACTCTACGCTTTGATCGTTCCCTGGAAGACCAGTAGTAGTTACAGATGCACATCTCGAGGCATTCTGTACTCTGTGGACTATCAGAGTGTTGATGAAACACAGAAATTGCATCGGGATTGAATACAACAGTCACCATGCGCTCTTTCCTCTATGGGAGTAATGTCTCTAACAGTCTACGCATTGATCGTTCCCTGGAAGACCAGTAGTAGTTTCCGATGCACATCTGGAGGCATTCTGTACTCTGTGGGCTATCAGAGTGTTGATGAAACATAGTAATTGCATCGGGATTGAATACAACAGTCACCATGCGCACTTTCCTCCATGGGAGTAATTCTCAAACAGTCTATTCTTTGACCGTTCCCTGTAAGACCAGTAGTAGTTTCCGATGCACATCTGAAGGCATTCTGTAATCTGTGGACTATCAGAGTGTTGATGAAACGCAGAAATTGCATCGGGATTGAATACAATAGTCACCATGCGCACATTCCGCCATGGGAGTAATGTCTCCAACAGTCTACGCTTTGATCGTTCAATGGAAGACCAGTAGTAGTTTCCGATGCACATGTGGAGGCATTCTGTAATCTGTGGACTATCAGAGTGTTGATGAAACACAGAAATTGCATCGGGATTGAATACAACAGTCACCATGCGCACTATCCTCCATGCGAGTAATATCTAAAACAGCCTACGCTTTGATCGTTCCCTGGAAGACCAGTAGTAGTTATTGATGCATATCTGAAGAAATTCTGTAATCTGTGGACTATCAGAGTGTTGATGAAACACAGTAATTGCATCGGGATTGAATACAACAGTCACCATGCGCACTTTCCTCCATGGGAGTAATGTCCCTAACAGTCTACGCTTTGATCGTTCCCTGGAAGACCAGTAGTAGTTTCCGATGCAGATCTGGAGGCTTTAAGTACTCTGTGGACTATCAGAGTGTTGATGAAACACAGAAATTGCATCTTGATTGAATACAACAGTCTCCATGAGCAGTTTCCTCCATGGGAGTAATGTCTCAAACAGTCTACGCTTTGATCGTTCCCTGGTAGACCAGTAGTAGTTTCAATTGTACATCTGGAGGCATTCTGTAATCTGTGGACTACCAGAGTGTTGATGAAACTCAGAAATTGCATCGGGATTGAATACAACAGTCACCATGCGCACTTTACTAAATGGGAATAATGTCTCTAACAGTCTACGCTTTGATCGTTCCCTGGAGGACCAGTAGTAGTTTCCGATGCACATATGGAGGCTTTCCGTAATCTGTGGACTATCAGAGTGTTGATGAAACACAGAAATTGCATGGGGATTGAATACAACAGTCAACATGCGCACTTTCCTCCATGGGAGTAATGTTTCAAAGAGTTTACGCTTTGATCGTTCTCTGGAAGACCACTAGCAGTTTCCGATGCACATGTGGAGGCATTCTGTAATCAGTGGAGTATCAGAGTGTTGATGAAACACAGAAATTGCATCGGGATTGAATACAAGAGTCACCATGCGCACATTCCTCCATAAAAGTAATGTCTCAACAGTATACGCTTTGATCGTTCCCTGGAAGACCAGTAGTAGTTTCCGATGCACATCTGGAGGCATTTTGTAATCTGTGGAATATCAGAGTGCTGATGAAACACAGAAATTGCATCGGGATTGAATACAAGAGTCTCCATGAGCAGTTTCCTCCATGGGAGTAATGTCTCAAACAGTCTACGCTTTATTCGTTCCCTGGAAGACCAGTAGTGGTTTAGGATGAACATCTGGAGGCATTCTGTAATCTGTGGACTATCAGAGTGTTGATGAAACACAGAAATTTCATCGGGGATGAATACAACAGACGCCATGCGCAGTTTACTCCATGGGAGTAATGTCTCTAACAGTCTACGCTTTGATCGTTCCCTGGAAGATCAGTAGTAGTTTCCGATGTATATCTGGGGGCTTTCTGTACTCTGTGGACTATCAGAGTGTTGATGAAACATAGTAATTGCATCGGGATTGAATACAACAGTCACCATGCGCAGTTTCCTCCATGGGAGTAATGTCTCAAACAGTCTACGCTTTATTCGTTCCCTTGAAGACCAGTAGTGGTTTAGGATGAACATCTGGAGGCATTCTGTAATCTGTGGACTATCAGAATGTTGATGAAACACAGAAATTGCATCGGGATTGAATACAACAGTCACCATGCGCACTTTCCTCCATGGGAGTAATGTCTCCAACAGTCTATGCTTTGATCGTTCCCTGTAAGACCAGTACTAGTTTCCGATGCACATCTGGTGGCACTCTGTAATCTGTGACTATCAGACTGTTGATGAAACACAGAAATTGCATCGAGATTGAATACAACAGTCACCATGCGCACTTTCCTCCATGGGAGTAATGTCTCAAACAGTCTACGCATTGATCGTTCACTGGAAGACCAGTAGTAGTTTCTGATGCACATCTGGTAGGATTCTGTAATGTGTAGACTATCAGAGTGTTGATGAAACACAGTAATTCTATCGGGATTAAATACAACAGTCACCATGCGCACTTTCCTCCATATAAGTAATGTCTCAACAGTCTACGCTTTGATCGTTCCCTGGAAAACCAGTAGTAGTTTCCGATGCACGTCTGGGGGCATTCTGTAATCTGTGGAATATCATAGTGTTGATGAAACACAGAAATTGCATCGGGATTGAATACAACAGTCTCCATGCGCACTTTCCTCCATGGGAGTAATTCTCAAACAGTCTATGCTTTGATCGTTCCCTGTAAGACCAGTAGTAGTTTCCAATGCACATCTGAAGGCATTCTGTAATCTGTGGACTATCAGAGTGTTGATGAAACACAGAAATTGATCCGGATTGAATACAATAGTCACTATGCGCACTTTCCGCCATGGGAGTAATGTCTCAGACAGTCTACGCATTGATCTTTCCCTGGAAGATCAGTAGTAGTTTCCGATGCACATTTGGAGGCATTCTGTAATTTGTGGACTATCAGAGTGTATGATGAAACACAGAAATTGCATCGGGATTGAATACAACAGTCACCATGCGCACTTTCCTCCATGGGAGTAATGTCTCAAACAGTCAACGCTTTGATCGTTCCCTGTAAGACCAGTAGTAGTTTCTGATGCACATCTGAAGGCATTCTGTAATCTGTGGACTATCAGAGTGTTGATGAAACACAGTAATTGCATCGGGATTGAATACAACAGTCACCATGCGCACTTTCCACCATGGGAGTAATGTCTCTAACAGTCTACGCTTTGATCGTTCCCTGGAAGACCAGTAGTAGTTTCCGATGCTCATCTGGAGGCTTTGTGTACTCGGTGGACTATCAGAGTGGTGATGAAACACAGAAATTGCATCTTGATTGAATACAACAGTCTCCATGCGCACATTCCTCCATAAAAAAAGGTCTCAAACAGTCTACGCTTTGATCGTTCCCTGGGAGACCAGTAGTAGTTTCCGATGAACATCTGGCGGCATACTGAAATTTGTGGACTATCAGAGTGTTGACGAAACACAGAAATTGCATCGGGATTGAATACAACAGTCACCATGCGCACTTTCCTCCACGGGTGTAATGTCTCAAACAATCTACGCTTTGATCGTTCCCTCGAAGACCATTAGTAGTTTCCGATGCCGATCTGGTGGCAATCTGTAATGTGTAGACTATCAGAGTGTTGATGAAACACAGTAATTGCATCGGGATTGAATACCACAGTCACCATGCGCACTTTCCTCCATGGGTGTAATGTATCTAACAGTCCTCGCTTTGATCTTTCCCTGGAAGACCAGTAGTAGTTTCCGATGCACATCTGGAGGCTTTCTGTACTTGGTGGACTATCAGAGTGTTGATGAAACACAGAAATTGAATCGGAATTGAATAGAACAGTCACCATGCGCACTTTCCTCCAATGGGAGTAGTTCTCAAAGAGTCTATGCTTTGATCTTTCCCTGGAAGACCAGTAGTAGTTTCCGATGAACATCTGAAGGCATTCTGTAATCTGTGGACTATCAGAGTGTTGATGAAACACAGAAATTGCATCGGGATTGAATACAATAGTCACTATGCGCACTTTCCGCCATGGGAGTAATGTCTCTGACAGTCTACTCTTTGATCTTTCGCTGGAAGACCAGTAGTAGTTTCCGATGAACATCTGAGGGCATTCTGTAATTTGTGGACTATCAGAGTGTATGATGAAACACAGAAATTGCATCGGGATTGAATACAACAGTCACCAGGCGCACTTTACTCCATGGGAGTAATGTCTCAAACAGTCTACGATTTGATCGTTCCCTGTAAGACCAGTAGTAGTTTCCGATGCACATCTGGTGGCATTCTGTAATCTGTGGACTATCAGAGTGTTGATGAAACACAGAAATTGCATCGGGAATGAATACAACAGACACCATGCGCAGTTTCCTCCATGGGAGTGATGTCTCAAACAGTGTACGCTTTGATCGTTCCCTGGAAGACCAGTAGTAGTTTCCGATGCACATATGGAGGCTTTCTGTTCTCTGTGGACTTTCAGAGTGTTGATGAAACACAGAAATTGCATCGGGATTGAATACAACAGTCTCCATGCGCAGTTTCCGCCATGGGAGTAATGTCTCCAACAGTCTACGCTTTGATCGTTCCCTGGAAGACCAGTAGTAGTTTCCGATGCACATCTGGAGGCTTTATGTACTCGGTGGACTATCAGAGTGTTGATGAAACACAGAAATTGCATCTTGATTGAATACAACAGTCTCCATGCGCACATTCCTCCATAAAAGAAAGGTCTCAAACAGTCTACGCTTTGATCGTTCCCTGGGAGACCAGTAGTAGTTTCCGATGAACATCTGGCGGCATACTGTAATTTGTGGACTATCAGAGTGTTGACGAAACACAGAAATTGCATCGGGATTGAATACAACAGTCACCATGCGCACTTTCCTCCACGGGTGTAATGTCTCAAACAATCTACGCTTTGATCGTTCCCTGGAAGACCATTAGTAGTTTCCGATGCCGATCGGGTGGCAATCTGTAATGTGTAGACTATCAGAGTGTTGATGAAACACAGTAATTGCATCGGGATTGAATACCACAGTCACCATGCGCACTTTCCTCCATGGGAGTAATGTATCTAACAGTCCTCGCTTTGATCTTTCCCTGGAAGACCAGTAGTAGTTTCCGATGCACATCTGGAGGCTTTCTGTACTTGGTGGACTATCAGAGTGTTGATGAAACACAGAAATTGAATCGGAATTGAATAGAACAGTCACCATGCGCACTTTCCTCCAATGGGAGTAATTCTCAAAGAGTCTATGCTTTGATCTTTCCCTGGAAGACCAGTAGTAGTTTCCGATGAACATCTGAAGGCATTCTGTAATCTGTGGACTATCAGAGTGTTGATGAAACACAGAAATTGCATCGGGATTGAATACAATAGTCACTATGCGCACTTTCCGCCATGGGAGTAATGTCTCAAACAGTCTACGATTTGATCGTTCCCTGTAAGACCAGTAGTAGTTTCTGATGCACATCTAGTAGGATTCTGTAATGTGTAGACTATCAGAGTGTTGATGAAACACAGTAATTCTATCGGGATTAAATACAACAGTCACCATGCGCGCTATCCTCCATGGGAGTAATGTCTCTAACAGTCTACGCTTTGCTCGTTCCCTGGAAGACCCGTAGTAGATTCCGATGCACATCTGAAGGCATTCTGTAATCTGTGGACTATCAGTGTGTTGATGAAACACAGTAATTCTATCGGGATTAAATACAACAGTCACCATGCGCACTTTCCTCCATGGGAGTAATGTCTCAAACAGTCTACGATTTGCTCGTTCCCTGGAAGACCAGTAGTAGTTTCCGATGCACATCTGGAGGCTTTCTGTTCTCTGTGGACTATCAGAGCGTTGATGAAACACAGAAATTGCATCGGGATTGAATACAACAGTCACCATGCGCACTTTCCTCCATAAAAGTAATGTCTCAACAGTCCACGCTGTGATCGTTCCCTGGAAGACCAGTAGTAGTTTCCGATGCACATCTGGAGGCATTCTGTAATCTGTGGAATATCATAGTGTTGATGAAACACAGAAATTGCATCGGGATTGAATACAACAGTCACCATGCGCACTTTCCTTTAAGGGAATAATGTCTCAAACAGTCAACGCTTTGATCGTTCCATGGAAGACCAGTAGTAGTTTCCGATGCACACCTGGTCGCATTCTGTAATCTGTGGACTATCAGAGTGTTGATGAAACACAGAAATTGCATCGTGATTGAATACAATAGTCACCATGCGCACTTTCCGCCATGGGTGTAATGTCTCCAACAGTCTACGCTTTGATCGTTGCCTGGAAGACCAGTAGTAGTTTCCGATGCACATCTGGAGGCATTCTGTATTTTGTGGACTATCAGAGTGTATGATGAAACACAGAAATTGCATCGGGATTGAATACAACAGTCACCACGCGCACTTTCCTCCATGGGAGTAATGTCTCAAACAGTCTACGATTTGATCGTTCCCTGGAAGACCACTAGTAGTTTCTGATGCACATCTGGTGGCATTCTGTAATGTGTAGACTATCAGAGTGTTGATGAAACACAGTAATTGCATCGGGATTGAATACCACAGTCACCATGCGCACTTTTCTCCATGGGAGTAATGTCTCTAACAGTCCTCGCTTTGATCTTTCCCTGGAAGACCAGTAGTAGTTTCCGATGCACATCTGGAGGCTTTCTGTACTTGGTGGACTATCAGAGTGTTGATGAAACACAGAAATTGAATCGGGATTGAATAGAACAGTCACCATGCGCACTTTCCTCCAATGGGAGTAATTCTCAAAGAGTCTATGCTTTGATCTTTCCCTGGAAGACTAGTAGTAGTTTCCGATGAACATCTGAAGGCATTCTGTTCTTTGTGGACTATCAGAGTGTTGATGAAACACAGAAATTGCATCGGGATTGAATACAATAGTCACTATGCGCACTTTCCGAAATGGGAGTAATGTCTCAGACAGTCTACGCTTTGATCTTTCCCTGGAAGACCAGAAGTAGTTTCCCATGCACATCTGGAGGCATTCTGTAATTTGTGGACTATCAGAGTGTATGATGAAACACAGAAATTGCATCGGGATTGAATACAACAATCACCAGGCGCACTTTCCTCCATGGGAGTAATGTCTCAAACAGTCTACGTTTTGATCGTTCCCTGTAAGACCAGTAGTAGTTTCCGATGCACATCTGGTGGCATTCTGTAATCTGTGGACTATCAGAGTGTTGATGAAACACAGAAATTGCATCGGGAATGAATACAACAGACACCATGCGCAGTTTCCTCCATGGGAGTGATGTCTCAAACAGTTTACGCTTTGATCGTTCCCTGGAAGACCAGTAGTAGTTTCCGATGCACATATGGAGGCTTTCTGTTCTCTGTGGACTATCAGAGTGTTGATGAAACACAGAAATTGCATCGGGATTGAATACAACAGTCTTCATGCGCAGTTTCCGCCATGGGAGTAATGTCTCCAACAGTCAACGCTTTGATTGTTCCCTGGAAGACCAGTAGTAGTTTCCGATGCACATCTGGAGGCATTCTGTAATCTGTGGACTATCAGAGTGTTGATGAAACACAGAAACTGCATCGGGATTGAATACAACAGTCACCATGCGCAGTATCCACCATGCGATTAATATCTAAAGCAGCCTACGCTTTGATCGTTCCCTGGAAGACCAGTAGTTGTTATTGATGCACATCTGAAGAAATTCTGTAATCTGTGGACTATGAGAGTGTTGATGAAACACAGTAATTGCATCTGGATTGAAAACAAGTCACCATGCGCACTTTCCTCCATGGGAGTAATGTCTCAAACAGTCTACGCATTGATCGTTCACTGGAAGACCAGTAGTAGTTTCTGATGCACATCTGGTGGCACTCTATAATCTGTGACTATCAGACTGTTGATGAAACACAGAAATTGCATCGAGATTGATTACAACAGTCACCATGCGCACTTTCCTCCATGGGAGTAATGTCTCAAACAGTCTACGCATTGATCGTTCACTGGAAGACCAGTAGTAGTTTCTGATGCACATCTGGTAGGATTCTGTAATGTGTAGACTATCAGAGTGTTGATGAAACACAGTAATTCTATCGGGATTAAATACAACAGACACCATGCGCACTATCCTCCATGGGAGTAATGTCTCTAACAGTCTACGCTTTGCTCGTTCCCTGGAAGACCAGTAGTAGTTTCCGATGCACATCTGAAGGCATTCTGTAATCTGTGGACTATCAGTGTGTTGATGAAACACAGTAATTCTATCGGGATTAAATACAACAGTCACCATGCGCACTTTCCTCCATGGGAGTAATGTCTCAAACAGTCTACGCTTTGCTCGTTCCCAGGAAGACCAGTAGTAGTTTCCGATGCACATCTGGAGGCTTTCTGTTCTCTGTGGACTATCAGAGTGTTGATGAAACACAGAAATTGCATCGGGATTGAATACAACAGTCACCATGCGCCCTTTTCTCCATAAAAGTAATGTCTCAACAGTCCACGCTGTGATCGTTCCCTGGAAGACCAGTAGTAGTTTCCGATGCACATCTGGAGGCATTCTGTAATCTGTGGAAATCATAGTGTTGATGAAACACAGAAATTGCATCGGGATTGAATACAACAGTCACCAGGCGCACTTTACTCCATGGGAGTAATGTCTCAAACAGTCTACGATTTGATCGTTCCATGGCAGACCACTAGTAGTTTCTGATGCACATCTGGTGGCATTCTGTAATGTGTAGACTATCAGAGTGTTGATGAAACACAGTAATTCTATCGGGATTAAATACAACAGTCACCATGCGCACCTTCCTCCATGGGAGTAATGTCTCTAACAGTCTACGCTTTGAACATTCCCTGGAAGACCAGTAGGAGTTTCCGATGCACATCTGGAAGCTTTCTGTTCTCTGTGAACTATCAGAGTGTTGATGAAACACAAAAATTGCATCGGGATTGAATACAACAGTCACCATGCGCACTTTCCTCTATGGGAATAATGTCTCAAACAGTCAACGCTTTGATCGTTCCCTGGAAGACCAGTAGTAGTTTCCGATGCACATCTGAAGGCATTCTGTAATCTGTGGACTATCAGAGTGTTGATGAAACACAGAAATTGCATCGGGATTGAATACAATATTCACCATGCGCACTTTCCGCCATGGGTGTAATGTCTCCAACAGTCTACGCTTTGATCCTTGCCTGGAAGACCAGTAGTAGTTTCCGATGCACATCTGGAGGCATTCTGTAATTTGTGGACTATCAGAGTGTATGATGAAACACAGAAATTGCATCGGGAATGAATACAATAGTCACCATGCGCACTTTCCGCCATGGGAGTAATGTCTCCAACAGTCTACGCTTTGATCGTTGCCTGGAAGACCAGTAGTAGTTTCCGATGCACATCTGGAGGCATTCTGTAATCTGTGGACTATCAGAGTGTTGATGAAACACAGAAATTGCATCGGGATTGAATACAACAGTCACCATGTGCACTACCCTCCATGCGAGTAAAATCTAAAACAGCCTACGCTTTGATCGTTTCCTGGAAGACCAGTAGTAGTTATTGATGCATATCTGAAGAAATTCTGTAATCTGTGGACTATCAGAGTGTTGATGAAACACAGTAATTGCATCGGGATTGAATATAACAGTCACCATGTGCACTTTCCTCCATGGGAGTAATGTCTCTAACAGTCTACGCTTTGATCGTTCCCTGGAAGACCAGTACTAGTTTCCGATGCACATCTGGAGGCTTTGTGTACTCGGTGGACTATCAGAGTGTTGAAGAAACACAGAAATTGCTTCTTGATTGAATACAACAGTCTCCATGCGCACATTCCTCCATAAAAGAAAGGTCTCAAACAGTCTACGCTTTGATCGTTCCCTGGGAGACCAGTGGTAGTTTCCGATGAACATCTGGAGGCATTCTGTAATTTGTGGACTATCAGAGTGTTGACGAAACACAGAAATTGCATCGGGATTGAATACAACAGTCACCATGCGCACTTTCCTCCACGGGAGTAATGTCTCAAACAATCTACGCTTTGATCGTTCCCTGGAAGACCAGTAGTAGTTTCCGATGCAGCTCTGGTGGCATTCTGTAATGTGTAGACTATCAGAGTGTTGATGAAACACAGTAATTGCATCGGGATTGAATACCACAGTCACCATGCGAACTTTCCTCCATGGGAGTAATGTCTCTAACAGTCCTCGCTTAGATCTTTCCCTGGAAGACCAGTAGTAGTTTCCGATGCACATCTGGAGGCTTTCTGTACTCTGTGGACTATCAGAGAGTTGATCAAACACAGAAATTGAATCGGGATTGAATAAAACAGTCACCATGCGCACTTTCCTCCAATGGGAGTAATTCTCAAGAGTCTATGCTCTGATCTTTCCCTGGAAGCTCAGTAGTAGTTTCCGATGAACATCTGGAGGCATTCTATAATTTGTGGACTATCAGAGTGTTGATGAAACACAGAAATTGCATCGGGATTGAATACAACAGTCACCATGCGCACTTTCCTCCATGGGAGTAATGTCTCAAAAAGTATACGCTTTGATCGTTCCGTGGAAGACCAGTAGTAGTTTCCGATGCACATCTGGAGGCATTCTGTAGTCTGTGGACTATAAGAGTGTTGATGAAACACAGATATTGCATCGGGATTGAATACAACAGTCACCATGCGCACTTTCCTCCATGGGAGTAATGTCTCAAACAGTCTACGCTTTGATCGTTCCCTGGAAGACCAGTAGTAGTTTACGATGAACATCTGGAGGCTTTCTGTACTCTGTGGACTATCGGAGTGTTCATGAAACAAATTAATTGCATCGGGATTGAATACAACAGTCTCCATGCGCACTTTCCTCCATGGGAGTAATACTCAAACAGTCTATGCTTTGATCGTTCCCTGTAAGACCAGTAGTAGTTTCCGATGCACATCTGAAGGCATTCTGTAATCTGTGGACTATCAGAGTGTTGATGAAACACAGAAATTGCATCGGGATTGAATACAATAGTCACTATGCGCACTTTCCGCCATGGGAGTAATGTCTCAGACAGTCTACGCTTTGATCTTTCCCTGGAAGACCAGTAGTAGTTTCCGATGCACATCTGGAGGCATTCTGTAATTTGTGGACTATCAGAGTGTATGACGAAACACAGAAATTGCATCGGGATTGAATACAACAGTCACCTGCCGCACTTTCCTCCATGGGAGTAATGTCTCAAACAGTCTAAGCTTTGATCGTTCCCTGGAAGACCACTAGTAGTTTCTGATGCACATCTGGTGGCATTCTGTAATGTGTAGACTATCAGAGTGTTGATGAAACACAGTAATTCTATCGGGATTAAATACAACAGTCACCATGCGCACTTTCCTCCATGGGAGTAATGTCTCTAACAGTCTACGCTTTGCTCGTTCCCTGGAAGACCGGTAGTAGTTTCCGATGCACATCTGGAGGCCTTCTGTTCTCTGTGGACTATCAGAGTGTTGATGAAACACAGAAATTGCATCGGGATTGAATACAACAGTCACCATGCGGACTTTCCTCCATGGGAGTAATGTCTCAAACAGTCAACGCTTTGATCGTTCTCTAGAAGACCAGTAGTAGTTTCTGATGCAGATCTGGTGGCATTCTGTAATGTGTAGACTATCAGAGTGTTGATGAAACACAGTAATTGCATCGGGATTGAATACCACAGTCACCATGCGCACTTTCCTCCATGGGAGTAATGTCTCTAACAGTCCTCGCTTTAATCTTTCCCTGGAAGACCAGTAGTAGTTTCCGATGCACATCTGGAGGCTTTATGTACTCTGTGGACTATCAGAGAGTTGATGAAACACAGAAATTGAATCGGGATTGAATAGAACAGTCACCATGCGCACTTTCCTCCAATGGGAGTAATTCTCAAAGAGTCTATGCTCTGATCTTTCCCTGGAAGACCAGTAGTAGTTTCCGATGAACATCTGGAGGCATTCTACAATTTGTGGACTATCAGAGTGTTGATGAAACACAGAAATTGCATCGGGATTGAATACAACAGTCACCATGCGCACTTTCCTCCATGGGAGTAATGTCTCAAACAGTATACGCTTTGATCGTTCCGTGGAAGACCAGTAGTAGTTTCCGATGCACATGTGGAGGCATTCTGTAGTCTGTGGACTATAAGAGTGCTGATGAAACACAGATATTGCATCGGGATTGAATACAACAGTCACCATGCGCACTTTCCTCCATGGGAGTAATGTCTCTAACAGTCAACGCTATGATCGTTCCCTGGAAGACGAGTAGTAGTTTCCGATCCACATCTGAAGGCATTCTGTAATCTGCGGACTATCAGATTGTTGATGAAACACAGAAATTGCATCGGGATTGAATACAATAGTCACCATGCGCACTTTCCGCCATGGGAGTAATGTCTCCAACAATCTACGCTTGGATCGTTCCCTGGAAGACCAGTAGTAGTTTCCGATGCACATCTGGAGGCATTCTGTAATCTGTGGACTATCAGAGTGTTGATGAAACACGGAAATTGCATCGGGATTGAATACAACAGTCACCATGCGCACTATCCTCCATGCGAGTAATATCTAAAACAGCCTACGCTATGATCGTTCCCTGGAAGACCAGTAGTAATTATTGATGCATATCTGAAGAAATTTTGTAATCTGTGGACTATCAGAGTGATGATGAAACACAGTAATTACATCGGGATTGAATACATCAGTCACCATGCGCACTTTCCTCCATGGGGGTAATGTGTCTAACAGTCTACGCTTTGATCGTTCGCTGGAAGACCAGTAGTAGTTTCCGATGCACATCTGGAGGCTTTCTGTACTCTGTGGACTATCAGAGTGTTGATGAAACACAGAAATTGCATCGGGATTGTATACAATAGTCACTATGCGCACTTTCCGCCATGGGAGTAATGTCTCAGACAGTCTACGCTTTGATCTATCCCTGGAAGACCAGTAGTAGTTTCCGATGCACATCTGGAGACATTCTGTAATTTGTGGACTATCAGAGTGTATGATGAAACACAGAAATTGCATCGGGATTGAATACAACAGTCACCTGGCGCACTTTCCTACATGGGAGTAATGTCTCAAACAGTCTACGCTTTGATCGTTCCCTGGAAGACCACTAGTAGTTTCTGATGCACATCTGGTGGCATTCTGTAATGTGTAGACTATCAGAGTGTTGATGAAACACAGTAATTCTATCGGGATTAAATACAACAGTCACCATGCGCACTTTCCTCCATGGGAGTAATGTCTCTAACAGTCTACGCTTTGCTCGTTCCCTGGAAGACCGGTAGTAGTTTCCGATGCACATCTGGAGGCTTTCTGTTCTCTGTGGACTATCAGAGTGTTGATGAAACACAGATATTGCATCGGGATTGAATACAACAGTCACCATGCGCACTTTCCTCCATGGGAGTAATGTCTCTAACAGTCAACGCTTTGATCGTTCCCTGGAAGACGAGTAGTAGTTTCCGATCCACATCTGAAGGCATTCTGTAATCTGCGGACTATCAGAGTGTTGATGAAACACAGCAATTGCATCGGGATTGAATACCACGGTCACCATGCGCACTTTCCTCCATGGGAGTAATGTCTCTATCAGTCCTCGCTTTGATCTTTCCCTGGAAGACCAGTAGTAGTTTCCGATGCACATCTCGAGGCATTCTGTAATCTGTGGACTATTACAGTGTTGATGAAACACAGAAATTGCATCGGGATTGAATACAACAGTCACCATGCGCACATTCCTCCATAAAAGTAATGTCTCAAACAGTCTACACTTTGATCGTTCCCTGGAAGACCAGTAGTAGTTTCCGATGAACATCTGGAGGCATTCTGTAGTTTGTGGACAATCAGAGTGTTGATGAAACACAGAAATTGCATCGGGATTGAATACAACAGTCACCATGCGCACTTTCCTCCATGGGAGTAATGTCTCTAACAGTCTACGCTTTGATCATTCCCTGGAAGACCTGTAGTAGTTTACGATGAACATCTGGAGGCTTTCTGTTCTCTGTGGACTATCAGAGTGTTCATGAAACAAATAAATTGCATCGGGATTGAATACAACAGTCTCCATGCGCACTTTCCTCCATGGGGGTAATTCTCAAACAGTCTATGCTTTGATCGTTCCCTGTAAGACCAGTAGTACTTTCCGATGCACATCTGAAGGCATTCTGTAATCTGTGGACTATCAGAGTGTTGATGAAACACAGAAATTGAATCGGGATTGAATACAACAGTCACCATGCGCACTATCCTCCATTCGAGTAATATCTATAACAGCCTACGCTTTGATCGTTCCCTGGAAGACCAGTAGTAATTATTGATGCATATCTGAAGAAATTCTGTAATCTGTGGACTATCAGAATGATGATGAAACACAGTAATTGCATCGGGATTGAATACAACAGTCACCATGCGCACTTTCCTCCATGGGAGTAATGTGTCTAACAGTCTACGCTTTGATCGTTCCCTGGAAGACCAGTAGTAGTTTCCGATGCACATCTGGAGGTTTTCTGTACTCTGTGAACTATCAGTGTTGATGAAACACAGAAATTGCATCTTGATTGAATACAACAGTCTCCATGCGCAGTTTCCTCCATGGGAGTAATGTCTCAAACAGTCTACGATTTGATCGTTCCCTGGTAGACCAGTAGTAGTTTCAATTGCACATCAGGAGACATTCTGTAATCTGTGGACTACCAGAGTGTTGATGAAACACAGAAATTGCATCGGGATTGAATACAACAGTCACCATGCGCACTTTACTAAATGGGAATAATGTCTCTAACAGTCTACGCTTTGATCGTTCCCTGGAAGACCAGTAGTAGTTTCCGATGCACATATGGAGGCTTTCCGTAATCTGTGGACTATCAGAGTGTTGATGAAACACAGAAATTGCATCGGGATTGAATACAACAGTCAACATGCGCACTTTCCTCCATGGGAGTAATGTTTCAAAGAGTTTACGCTTTGATCGTTCCCTGGAAGACCAGTAGCAGTTTCCGATGCACATGTGGAGGCATTCTGTAATCTGTGGAGTATCAGAGTGTTGGTGAAACACACAAATTGCATCGGGATTGAATACAACAGTCACAATGCGCACATTCCTCCATAAAAGTAATGTCTCAACAGTCTACGATTTGATCGTTCCCTGGAAGACCAGTAGTAGTTTCCGATGCACATCTGGAGGCATTTTGTAATCTGTGGAATATCAGAGTGTTGCTGAAACACAGAGATTGCATCGGGGTAGAATACAACAGTCACCATGCGCACTTCCCTCCGTGGGAGTAATGTATCAAACAGTCTACGCTTTGATCGTTCCCTGGAAGACCAGTAGTAGTTTCCGATGCACATCTGGAGGCATTCTGTAATTTGTGGAGTATCAGAGTGTTGATGAAACACAGAAATTGCAACGGGATTGAATACAAGATTCTCCATGCGCAGTTTCCTCCATGGGAGTAATGTCTCAAAGAGTCTACGATTTGATGGTTCCTTGGAAGACCAGTAGAGGTTTACGATGAACATCTGGAGGCATTCTGTAATCTGTGGACTATCAGAATGTTGATGAAACACAGAAATTGCATCGGGATTGAATACAACAGTCACCATGCGCACTTTCCTTCATGGGAGTAATTCTCAAACAGTCTATGCTTTGATCGTTCCCTGTAAGACCAGTAGTAGTTTCCGATGCACATCTCGAGGCATTCTGTACTCTGTGGACTATCAGAGTGTTGATGAAACACAGAAATTGCATCGGGATTGAATACAACAGTCACCATGCGCTCTTTCCTCCATGGGAGTAATGTCTCTAACAGTCTACGCTTTGATCGTTACCTGAAAGACCAGTAGTAGTTTCCGATGCACATCTGGAGGCTTTCTGTACTCTGTAGACTATCAGAGTGTTGATGAAACACAGTAAATGCATCGGGATTGAATACAACAGTCACCATGCGCACTTTCCTCCATGGGAGTAATTCTCAAACAGTCTATTCTTTGACCGTTCCCTGTAAGACCAGTAGTAGAGTCCGATGCACATCTGGAGGCATTCTGTTGATTATTAGAGTGTTGATGAAACACAGAAATTGCATCGGGATGAATACAATAGTCACTATGAGCACTTTCCGCCATGGGAGTTATGTCTCAGACAGTCTACGCTTTGATCTTTCCCTGGAAGACCAGTAGTAGTTTCCGATGCACATCTGGAGGCATTCTGTAATTTGTGGACTATCAGAGTGTTGATGAAACACAGAAATTGCATCGGGATTGAATACAACAGTCACCAGACGCACTTTCCTCCATGGGAGTAATGTCTCAAACAGTCTACGCTTTGATCGTTCCCTGGAAGACCACTAGTAGTTTCTGATGCACATCTGGTGGCATTCTGTAATGTGTAGACTATCAGAGTGTTGATGAAACACAGTAATTCCATCGGGATTAAATACAACAGTCATCATGCGCATTTTCCTCCATGGGAGTAATGTCTCTAACAGTCTACGCTTTGATCGTTCCCTGGAAGACCAGTAGTGGTTTCCGATGCACATCTGGAGGCTTTCTGTTCTCTGTGGACTATCAGATTGTTGATGAAACACAGAAATTGCATCAGGATTGAATACAACAGTCTCCATTCGCAGTTTCCGCCATGGGAGTAATGTCTCCAACAGTCTACGCTTTGATCGTTCCCTGTAAGACCAGTAGTAGTTTCCGATGCACATCTCGAGGCATTCTGTAATCTGTGGACTATTACAGTGTTGATAAAACACAGAAATTGCATCGGGATTGAATACAACAGTCACCATGCGCACATTCCTCCATAAAAGTAATGTCTCAAACAGTCTACGCATTGATCGTTCCCTGGAAGACCAGTAGTAGTTTCCGATGAACATTTGGAGGCATTCTGTAGTTTGTGGACAATCATAGTGTTGATGAAACACAGAAATTGCATCGGGATTGAATACAACAGCCACCATGCGCACTTTCTTACAATGGGAGTAATTCTCAAACAGTCTATGCTTTGATCTTTCCCTGGAAGATCAGTAGTAGTTTCCGATGAACATCTGGAGGCATTCTATAAATTGTGGACTACAAGAGTGTTGATGAAACACGGATATTGCATCGGGATTGAATACAACAGTCACCATGCGCACTTTCCTACAATGGGAGTAATTCTCAAACAGTCTATGCTTTGATCTTTCCCTGGAAGACCAGTAGTAGTTTCCGATGAACATCTGGAGGCATTCTATAATTTGTTGACTATCAGAGTGTTGATGAAACACAGAAATTGCATCGGGATTGAATACAATAGTCACCATGCGCACTTTCCGCCATGGGAGTAATGTCTCTAACAGTCTACACTTTGATCGTTCCCTGGAAAACCAGTAGTAGTTTACGATGAACATCTGGAGGCTTTCTGTTCTCTGTGGACTATCAGAGTTTTCATGAAACAAATAAATTGCATCGGGAATGAATACAACAGTCTCCATGCGTAATTCTCAAACAGTCTATGCTTTGATCGTTCCCGGTAAGACCGGTAGTAGTTTCCGATGCACATCTGAAGCCATTCTGTAATCTGTGGACTATCAGAGTGTTGATGAAACACAGAAATTGCATCGGGATTGAATACAATGGTCACCATGCGCACTTTCCGCCATGGGAGTAATGTCTCCAACAGTCTACGCTTTGATCGTTCCCTGGAAGACCAGTAGTAGTTTCCGATGCACATCTGGAGGCATTCTGTAATCTGTGGACTATCAGAGTGTTGATGAAACACAGAAATTGCATCGGGATTGAATACAACAGTCACCATGCGCACTATCCTCCATTCGAGTAATATCTAAAACAGCCTACGCTTTGATCATTCCCTGGAAGACCAGTAGTAATTATTGATGCATATCTGAAGAAATTCTGTAATCTGTGGACTATCAGAGTGATGATGAAACACAGTAATTGCATCGGGATTGAATACAACAGTCACCATGCGCACTTTCCTCCATGGGAGTAAAGTGTCCAACAGTCTACGCTTTGATCGTTCCCTGGAAGAACAGTAGTAGTTTCCGATGCACATCTGGAGGCTTTCTGTACTCTGTGAATTATCAGAGTGTTGATGAAACACAGAAATTGCATCTTGATTGAATACAACAGTCTCAATGCGCAGTTTCCTCCATGGGAGTAATGTCTCAAACAGTCTACGATTTCATCGTTCCCTGGTAGACCAGTAGTAGTTTCAATTGCACATCAGGAGGCATTCTGTAACCTGTGGACTACCAGAGTGTTGATGAAACACAGACATTGCATCGGGATTGAATACAACAGTCACCATGCGCACTTTACTAAATGGGAATAATGTCTCTAACAGTCTACGCTTTGATCGTTCCCTGGAAGACCAGTAGTAGTGTCCGATGCACATATGGAGGCTTTCCGTAATCTGTGGACTATCAGAGTGTTGATGAAACACAGAAATTGCATCGGGATTGAATACAACAGTCAACATGCGCACTTTCCTCCATGGGAGTAATGTTTCAAAGAGTTTACGCTTTGATCGTTCCCTGGAAGACCAGTAGCAGTTTCCGATGCACATGTGGAGGCATTCTGTAATCTGTGGAGTATCAGAGTGTTGATGAAACACACAAATTGCATCGGGATTGAATACAACAGTCACCATGCGCACATTCCTCCATAAAAGTAATGTCTCAACAGTCTACGCTTTGATCGTTCCCAGGAAGAATAGTAGTAGTTTCCGATGCACATCTGGAGGCATTTTGTAATCTGTGGTATATCAGAGTGTTGCTGAAACACAGAGATTGCATCGGGATAGAATACAACAGTCACCATGCGCACTTTCCTCCATGGGAGTAATGTATCAAACAGTCTACGCTTTGATCGTTCCCTGGAAGACCAGTAGTAGTTTCCGACGCACATCTGGAGGCATTCTGTAATCTGTGGAGTATCAGAGTGTTGATAAAACACAGAAATTGCATCGGGATTTAGTACAAGAGTCTCCATGCGCAGTTTCCTCCATTGGAGTAATGTCTCAAACAGTCTATTCCTTGACCGTTCCATGTAAGACCAGTAGTAGTTTCCGATTTTTATCTGGAGGCATTCTTTTGACTTTTAGAGTGTTGATGAAACACAGAAATTGCATCGGGATTGAATACAATAGTCACTATGCGCACTTTCCGCCATGGGAGTAATGTCTCAGACAGTCTACGCTTTGATCTTTCCCTGGAAGACCAGTAGTAGTTTCCGATGCACATCTGGAGGCATTCTGTAATTTGTGGACTATCAGAGTGTTGATGAAACACAGAAATTGCATCGTGATTGAATACAACAGTCACCATGCGCACTTTCCTCCATGGGAGTAATGTCACTAACAGTCTACGCTTTGATCGTTCCCTGGAAGACCAGTAGTAGTTTCCGATGCACATCTGGAGGCTTTCTGTTCTCTGTGGACTATCAGAGTGTTGATGAAACACAGAAATTGCATCGGGATTGAATACAACAGTCACCACGCGCACTTCCCTCCATGGGAGTAATGTCTCAAACAGTCTACGCTTTGATCGTTCCCTGGAAGACCACTAGTAGTTTCTGATGCACATCTGGTGTCATTCTGTAATGCGTAGACTATCAGAGTGTTGATGAAACACAGTAATTCCATCGGGATTAAATACAACAGTCACCATGCGCACTATCCTCCATGCGATTAATAACTAAAACAGCCTATGCTTTGATCGTTCCCTGGAAGACCAGTAGTAGTTATTGATCCACATCTGAAGAAATTCTGTAATCTGTGGACTATCAGAGTGTTGATGAAACTCAGTAATTGCATCGGGATTGAATACAACAGTCACCATGCACACTTTCCTCCAAGGGAGTAATGTCTCTAACAGTGTACGCTTTGATCGTTCCCTGGAAGACCAGTAGTAGTTTCCGATGCACATCTGGAGGCTCTCTGTACTCTGTGGACTATCAGACTGTTGATGAAACACAGATATTGCATCGAGATTGAAAACAACAGTCACCATGAGCACTTTCTTCCATGGGAGTAATGTCTCTAACATTCTACGATTTGATCGTTCCGTGGAAGACCAGTAGTAGTTTTTGATGCACATCTGGTGGCACTCTGTAATCTGTGACTATCGGACAGTTGATGAAACACAGAAATTGCATCGGGATTGAATACAACAGTCAACATGCGCACTTTCCTCCATGGGAGTAATGTTTCAAAGAGTTTACGCTTTGATCGTTCCCTGGAAGACCAGTAGAAGTTTCCGATGCACATGTGGAGGCATTCTGTAATCTGTGGAGTATCAGAGTGTTGATGAAACACACAAATTGCATCGGGATTGAATACAAGATTCTCCATGCGCAGTTTCCTCCATGGGAGTAATGTCTCAAACAGTCTACGTTTTGATGGTTCCTTGGAAGACCAGTAGAGGTTTACAATGAACATCTGGATGCATTCTGTAATCTGTGGACTATCAGAATGTTGATGAAACACAGAAATTGCATCGGGATTGAATACAACAGTCACCATGCGCACTTTCCTCCATGGGAGTAATTCTCAAACAGTCTATGATTTGATCGTTCCCTGTAAGACCAGTAGTAGTTTCCGATGCACATCTGGTGGCATTCTGTAATCTGTGGACTATCAGAGTGTTGATGAAACACAGAAATTGCATCGGGAATGAATACAACAGACACCATTCGCAGTTTCCTCCATGGGAGTGATGTCTCAAACAGTCTACGCTTTGATCGTTCCCTGGAAGACTAGTAGTAGTTTCAGATGCACATCTGGGGGCTCTCTGTAATCTGTGGACTATCAGAGTGTTGATGAAACACAGAAATTGCCTCGGGATAGAATACAACAGTCTCCATGCGCAGTTTCCTCCATGGGAGTAATGTCTCAAACAGTCTACGATTTGATCGTTCCCTGGTAGACCAGTAGTAGTTTCAATTGCACATCAGGAGGCATTCTGTAATCTGTGGACTACCAGAGTGTTGATGAAACACAGAAATTGCATCGGGATTGAATACAACAGTCACCATGCGCCCTTTACTAAATGGGAATAATGTCTCTAACAGTGTACGCTTTGATCGTTCCCTTTAAGACCAGTAGTAGTTTCTGATGCACATATGGAGGCTTTCCGTAATCTGTGGACTATCAGAGTGTTGATGAGACACAGAAATTGCATCGGGATTGAATACAACAGTCAACATGCGCACTTTCCTCCATGGGAGTAATGTTTCAAAGAGTTTACGCTTTGATCGTTCCCTGGAAGATCAGTAGCAGTTTCCGATGCACATGTGGAGGCATTCTGTAATCTGTGGAGTATCAGAGTGTTGATGAAACACACAAATTGCATCGGGATTGAATACAACAGTCACCATGCGCACATTCCTCCATAAAAGTAATGTCTCAACAGTCTACTCTTTGATCGTTCCCTGGAAGACCAGTAGTAGTTTCCGATGCACTTCTGGAGGCATTTTGTAATCTGTGGAATATCAGAGTGTTGCTGAAACACAGAGATTGCATCGGGATAGAATACAACAGTCACCATGCGCACTTTCCTCCGTGGGAGTAATGTATCAAACAGTCTACGCTTTGATCGTTCCCTGGAAGACCAGTAGTAGTTTCCGATGCACATCTGGAGGCATTCTGTAATCTGTGGAGTATCAGAGTGTTGATGAAACACAGAAATTGCATCGGGATTGAATACAAGTTTCTCCATGCGCAGTTTCCCCCATGGGAGTAATGTCTCAAAGAGTCTACGTTTTGATTGTTCCTTGGAAGACCAGTAGAGGTTTACGATGAACATCTGGAGGCATTCTGTAATCTGTGGACTATCAGAATGTTGATGAAACACAAAAATTGCATTGGGATTGAATACAACAGTCACCATGCGCCCTTTCCTCCATGGGAGTAATTCTCAAACAGTCTATGATTTGATCGTTCCCTGTAAGACCAGTAGTAGTTTCCGATGCACATCTGGTGGCATTCTGTAATCTGTAGACTATCAGAGTGTTGATGAAACACAGAAATTGCATCGGGAATGAATACAACACACACCATGCGCAGTTTCCTCCATGGGAGTGATGTCTCAAACAGTCTACGCTTTGATCGTTCCCTGGAAGACTAGTAGTAGTTTCAGTTGCACATCTGGGGGCTCTCTGTAATCTGTGGACTATCAGAGTGTTGATGAAACACAGATATTGCCTCGGGATAGAATACAGCAGTCACCATGCGCACCTTCCTCCATGGGAGTAATTCTCTAACAGTCTAAGCTTTGATCGTTCCCTGTAAGACCAGTAGTAGTTTCCGATGCTCATCTCGAGGCATTCTGTACTCTGTGGTCTATCAGAGTGTTGATGAAACACAGAAATTGCATCGGGATTGAATACAACAGTCACCATGCGCTCTTTCCTCCATGGGAGTAATGTCTCTAACAGTCTACGCTTTGATCGTTCCCTGGAAGACCAGTAGTAGTTTCCGATGCACATCTGGAGGCTTTCTGTACTCTGTAGACTATCAGAGTGTTGATGAAACACAGTAATTGCACCGGGATTGAATACAACAGTCACCATGCGCACTTTCCTCCATGGGAGTAATTCTCAAACAGTCTATTCTTTGACCGTTCCCTGTAAGACCATTAGTAGAGTCCGATGCACATCTGGAGGCATTCTGTTGATTATTAGAGTGTTGATGAAACACAGAAATTGCATCGGGATTGAATACAATAGTCACTATGCGCACTTTCCGCCATGGGAGTAATGTCTCAGACAGTGTACGCTTTGATCTTCCCTGGAAGACCAGTAGTAGTTTCCGATGCACATCTAGAGGCAATCTGTAATTTGTGGACTGTCAGAGTGTTGATGAAACACAGAAATTGCATCGGGATTGAATACAACAGTCATCATGCGCACTTTCCTCCATGGGAGTAATGTCTCTAACAGTCTACGCTTTGATCGTTCCCTGGAAGACCAGTAGTAGTTTCCGATGCACATCTGGAGGCATTCTGTTCTCTGTGGACTATCAGAGTGTTGATGAAACACAGAAATTGCATCGGGATTGAATACAACAGTCTCCATGCGCAGTTTCCGCCATGGGAGTGTTGTCTCCAACAGTCTACGCTTTGATCGTTCCCCGTAAGACCAGTAGTAGTTTCCGATGCACATCTCGAGGCATTCTGTAATCTGTGGACTATTACAGTGTTGATGAAACACAGAAATTGCATCGGAATTGAATACAACAGTCACCATGCGCACATTCCTCCATAAAAGTAATGTCTCGAACAGTCTACGCTTTGATTGTTCCCTGGAAGACCAGTAGTAGTTTCCGATGAACATCTGGATGCATTCTGTAGTTTGTGGACAATCATAGTGTTGATGAAACACAGAAATTGCATCGGGATTGAATACAACAGTCACCATGCGCACTTTCCTACAATGGGAGTAATTCTCAAACAGTCTATGCTTTGATCTTTCCCTGGAAGACCAGTAGTAGTTTCCGATGAACATCTGGAGGCATTCTATAATTTGTGGAGCATCAGAGTGTTGATAAAACACAGAAATTGCATCGGGATTGAATACAACAGTCACCATGCGCATTTTCCTACAATGGGAGTATTTCTCAAACAGTCTATGCTATGATCTTTCCCTGGAAGACCAGTAGTAGTTTCCGATGAACATCTGGAGGCATTCTATATTTTGTGGACTATCAGAGTGTTGATGAAACACACAAATTGCATCGGGATTGAATACAACAGTCACCATGCGCACTTTCCTCCATGGGAGTAATATCTCAAACAGTATACGCTTTGATCGTTCCGTGGATGACCAGTAGTAGTTTCCGATGCACATCTGGAGGCACTCTGTAGTCTGTGGACTATAAGAGTGTTGATGAAACACAGATATTGCATCGGGATTAAATACAACAGTCACCATGCCCACTTTCCTCCATGGGAGTAATGTCTCTAACAGTCTACGCTTTGATCGTTCCCTGGAAAACCAGTAGTAGTTTACGATGAACATCTGGAATCTTTCCGTTCTCTGTGGACTATCAGAGTGTTCATGAAACAAATAAATTGCATCGGGATTGAATACAACAGTCTCCATGCGTAATTCTCAAACAGTCTATGCTTTGATCGTTCCCTGTAAGACCAGTAGTAGTTTCCGGTGCATATCTGAAGGCATTCTGTAATCTGTGGACTATCAGAGTGTTGATGAAACACAGAAATTGCATCGGGATTGAATACAATAGTCACCATGCGCACTTTCAGCCATGGGAGTAATGTCTCCAACAGTCTACGCTTTGATCGTTCCCTGGAAGACCAGTAGTAGTTTCCGATGCACATCTGGAGGCATTCTGTAATCTGTGGACTATCAGAGTGTTGATGAAACACAGAAATTGCATCGGGATTGAATACAACAGTCACCATGCGCACTATCCTCCATTCGAGTAATATCTAAAACAGCCTACGCTTTGATCGTTCCCTGGAAGTCCAGTAGTAGTTCCCGATGCACATCTGGTGGCTTTCCGTACTCTGTGAACTATCAGAGTGTTGATGAAACACAGAAATTGCTTCTTGATTGAATACAACAGTCTCCATGCGCACTTAACTAAATGGGAATAATGTCTCTAACAGTCTACGCTTTGATCGTTCCCTGGAAGGCCAGTAGTAGTTTCCGATGCACATATGGAGGCTTTCCGTAATCTGTGGACTATCAGAGTGTTGATGAAACATAGTAATTGCATCGGGATTGAATACAACAGTCACCATGCGCACTTTCCTCCATGGGAGTAATTCTCAAACAGTCTATTCTTTGACCGTTCCCTGTAAGACCAGTAGTAGTTTCCGATTCACATCTGGAGGCATTCTTTTGACTTTTAGAGTGTTGATGAAACACAGAAATTGCATCGGGATTGAATACAATAGTCACTATGCGCAACTTTCCGCCATGGGGGTAATGTCTCAGGCAGTCTACGCTTTGATCTTTCCCTGGAAGACCAGTAGTAGGTTCCGATGCACATCTGGAGGCATTCTGTAATTTGTGGACTATCAGAGTGTTGATGAAACACAGATATTGCATCGGGATTGAATACAACAGTCACCAGGTGCACTTTCCTCCATGGGAGTAATGTCTCAAACAGTCAACGCTTTGATCGTTCCCTGGAAGACCACTAGTAGTTTCTGATGCACATCTGGTGGCATTCTGTAATGTGTAGACTATCAGAGTGTTGATGAAACACAGTAATTCCATCGGGATTAAATACAACAGTCACCATGCGCACTTTCCTCCATGGGAGTAATGTCCCTAACAGTCTACGCTTTGATCGTTCCCTGGAAGACCAGTAGTAGTTTCCGATGCACATCTGGAGGCTTTCTGTTCTCTGTGGACTATCAGAGTGTTGATGAAACACAGAAATTGCATCGGGATTGAATACAACAGTCACCAGGCGCACTTTCCTCCATGGGAGTAATGTGTCTAACATTCTACGATTTGTTCGTTTCGTGGAAGACCAGTAGTAGTTTCCGATGCACATCTGGTGGCACTCTGTAATCTGTGACTATCAGACTGTTGACGAAACACAGAAATTGCATCGAGATTGAATACAACAGTCACCATGCGAACTTTCCTCCATGGGAGTAATGTCTCAAACAGTCTACGCTTTGATCGTTCCCTAGAAGACCTGTAGTAGTTATTGATGCATATCTGAAGAAATTCTGTAATCTGCGGACTATCAGAGTGTTGATGAAACACAGTAATTGCATCGGGATTGAATACAACAGTCACCATGCGCACTTTCCTCCATGGGAGTAATGTCTCTAACAGTCTACGCTTTGATCGTTCCCTGGAAGACCAGTAGTAGTTTCCGATGCACATCTGGAGGCTTTCTGTACTCTGTAGACTATCAGAGTGTTGATGAAACACTGTAATTGCACTGGGATTGAATACAACAGTCACCATGCGCACTTTCCTCCATGGGAGTAATTCTCAAACAGTCTATTCTTTGACTGTTCCCTGTAAGACCATTAGTAGAGTCCGATGCACATCTGGAGGCATTCTGTTGATTATTAGAGTGTTGATGAAACACAGAAATTGCATAGGGATTGAATACAATAGTCACTATGCGCACTTTCCGCCATGGGAGTAATGTCTCAGACAGTGTACGCTTTGATCTTCCCTGGAAGACCAGTAGTAGTTTCCGATGCACATCTAGAGGCAATCTGTAATTTGTGGACTATAAGAGTGTTGATGAAACACAGATATTGCATCGGGATTAAATACAACAGTCACCATGCCCACTTTCCTCCATGGGAGTAATATGTCTAACAGTCTACGCTTTGATCGTTCCCTGGAAAACCAGTAGTAGTTTACGATGAACATCTGGAATCTTTCCGTTCTCTGTGGACTATCAGAGTGTTCATGAAACAAATAAATTGCATCGGGATTGAATACAACAGTCTCCATGCGTAATTCTCAAACAGTCTATGCTTTGATCGTTCCCTGTAAGACCAGTAGTAGTTTCCGATGCACATCTGAAGGCATTCTGTAATCTGTGGACTATCAGAGTGTTGATGAAACACAGAAATTGCATCGGGATTGAATACAATAGTCACCATGCGCACTTTCCGCCATGGGAGTAATGTCTCCAACAGTCTACGCTTTGATCGTTCCCTGGAAGACCAGTAGTAGTTTCCGATGCACATCTGGAGGCATTCTGTAATCTGTGGACTATCAGAGTGTTGATGAAACACAGAAATTACATCGGGATTGAATACAACAGTCACCATGCGCACTATCCTCCATTCGAGTAATATCTAAAACAGCCTACGCTTTGATCGTTCCCTGGAAGTCCAGTAGTAGTTCCCGATGCACATCTGGTGGCTTTCTGTACTCTGTGAACTATCAGAGTGTTGATGAAACACAGAAATTGCATCTTGATTGAATACAACAGTCTCCATGCGCACTTAACTAAATGGGAATAATGTCTCTAACAGTCTACGCTTTGATCGTTCCCTGGAATGCCAGTAGTAGTTTCCGATGCACATATGGAGGCTTTCCGTAATCTGTGGACTATCAGAGTGTTGATGAAACATAGTAATTGCATCGGGATTGAATACAACAGTCACCATGCGCACTTTCCTCCATGGGAGTAATTCTCAAACAGTCTATTCTTTGACCGTTCCCTGTAAGACCAGTAGTAGTTTCCGATTCACATCTGGAGGCATTCTTTTGACTTTTAGAGTGTTGATGAAACACAGAAATTGCATCGGGATTGAATACAACAGTCACCATGCGCACTATCCTCCATTCGAGTAATATCTAAAACAGCCTACGCTTTGATCGTTCCCTGGAAGTCCAGTAGTAGTTCCCGATGCACATCTGGAGGCATTCTGTAATCTGTGGACTATCAGAGTGTTGATGAAATACAGAAATTGCATCGGGATTGAATACAACAGTCACCATGCGCACTATCCTCCATTCGAGTAATATCTATAACAGCCTACGCTTTGATCGTTCCCTGGAAGACCAGTAGTAATTATTGATGCATATCTGAAGAAATTCTGTAATCTGTGGACTATCAGAGTGATGATGAAACACAGTAATTGCATCGGGATTGAATACAACAGTCACCATGCGCACTTTCCTCCATGGGAGTAATGTGTCTAACAGTCTTCGCTTTGATCGTTCCCTGGAAGACCAGTAGTAGTTTCCGATGCACATCTGGAGGTTTTCTGTACTCTGTGAACTATCAGTGTTGATGAAACACAGAAATTGCATCTTGATTGAATACAACAGTCTCCATGCGCCGTTTCCTTCATGGGAGTAATGTCTCAAACAGTCTACGATTTGATCGTTCCCTGGTAGACCAGTAGTAGTTTCAATTGCACATCAGGAGACATTCTGTAATCTGTGGACTACCAGAGTGTTGATGAAACACAGAAATTGCATCGGGATTGAATACAACAGTCACCATGCGCACTTTACTAAATGGGAATAATGTCTCTAACAGTCTACGCTTTGATCGTTCCCTGGAAGACCAGTAGTAGTTTCCGATGCACATATGGAGGCTTTCCGTAATCTGTGGACTATCAGAGTGTTGATGAAACACAGAAATTGCATCGGGATTGAATACAACAGTCAACATGCGCACTTTCCTCCATGGGAGTAATGTTTCAAAGAGTTTACGCTTTGATCGTTCCCTGGAAGACCAGTAGCAGTTTCCGATGCACATGTGGAGGCATTCTGTAATCTGTGGAGTATCAGAGTGTTGATGAAACACACAAATTGCATCGGGATTGAATACAACAGTCACAATGCGCACATTCCTCCATAAAAGTAATGTCTCAACAGTCTACGCTTTGATCGTTCCCTGGAAGACCAGTAGTAGTTTCCGATGCACATCTGGAGGCATTTTGTAATCTGTGGAATATCAGAGTGTTGCTGAAACACAGAGATTGCATCGGGGTAGAATACAACAGTCACCATGCGCACTTCCCTCCGTGGGAGTAATGTATCAAACAGTCTACGCTTTGATCGTTCCCTGGAAGACCAGTAGTAGTTTCCGATGCACATCTGGAGGCATTCTGTAATTTGTGGAGTATCAGAGTGTTGATGAAACACAGAAATTGCAACGGGATTGAATACAAGATTCTCCATGCGCAGTTTCCTCCATGGGAGTAATGTCTCAAAGAGTCTACGTTTTGATGGTTCCTTGGAAGACCAGTAGAGGTTTACGATGAACATCTGGAGGCATTCTGTAATCTGTGGACTATCAGAATGTTGATGAAACACAGAAATTGCATCGGGATTGAATACAACAGTCACCATGCGCACTTTCCTTCATGGGAGTAATTCTCAAACAGTCTATGCTTTGATCGTTCCCTGTAAGACCAGTAGTAGTTTCCGATGCACATCTCGAGGCATTCTGTACTCTGTGGACTATCAGAGTGTTGATGAAACACAGAAATTGCATCGGGATTGAATACAACAGTCACCATGCGCTCTTTCCTCCATGGGAGTAATGTCTCTAACAGTCTACGCTTTGATCGTTCCCTGAAAGACCAGTAGTAGTTTCCGATGCACATCTGGAGGCTTTCTGTACTCTGTAGACTATCAGAGTGTTGATGAAACACAGTAAATGCATCGGGATTGAATACAACAGTCACCATGCGCACTTTCCTCCATGGGAGTAATTCTCAAACAGTCTATTCTTTGACCGTTCCCTGTAAGACCAGTAGTAGAGTCCGATGCACATCTGGAGGCATTCTGTTGATTATTAGAGTGTTGATGAAACACAGAAATTGCATCGGGATGAATACAATAGTCACTATGGGCACTTTCCGCCATGGGAGTTATGTCTCAGACAGTCTACGCTTTGATCTTTCCCTGGAAGACCAGTAGTAGTTTCCGATGCACATCTGGAGGCATTCTGTAATTTGTGGACTATCAGAGTGTTGATGAAACACAGAAATTGCATCGGGATTGAATACAACAGTCACCAGACGCACTTTCCTCCATGGGAGTAATGTCTCAAACAGTCTACACTTTGATCGTTCCCTGGAAGACCACTAGTAGTTTCTGATGCACATCTGGTGGCATTCTGTAATGTGTAGACTATCAGAGTGTTGATGAAACACAGTAATTCCATCGGGATTAAATACAACAGTCATCATGCGCATTTTCCTCCATGGGAGTAATGTCTCTAACAGTCTACGCTTTGATCGTTCCCTGGAAGACCAGTAGTGGTTTCCGATGCACATCTGGAGGCTTTCTGTTCTCTGTGGATTATCAGATTGTTGATGAAACACAGAAATTGCATCAGGATTGAATACAACAGTCTCCATTCGCATTTTCCGCCATGGGAGTAATGTCTCCAACAGTCTACGCTTTGATCGTTCCCTGTAAGACCAGTAGTAGTTTCCGATGCACATCTCGAGGCATTCTGTAATCTGTGGACTATTACAGTGTTGATAAAACACAGAAATTGCATCGGGATTGAATACAACAGTCACCATGCGCACATTCCTCCATAAAAGTAATGTCTCAAACAGTCTACGCATTGATCGTTCCCTGGAAGACCAGTAGTAGTTTCCGATGAACATTTGGAGGCATTCTGTAGTTTGTGGACAATCATAGTGTTGATGAAACACAGAAATTGCATCGGGATTGAATACAACAGCCACCATGCGCACTTTCTTACAATGGGAGTAATTCTCAAACAGTCTATGCTTTGATCATTCCCTGGAAGATCAGTAGTAGTTTCCGATGAACATCTGGAGGCATTCTATAAATTGTGGACTACAAGAGTGTTGATGAAACACAGATATTGCATCGGGATTGAATACAACAGTCACCATGCGCACTTTCCTACAATGGGAGTAATTCTCAAACAGTCTATGCTTTGATCTTTCCCTGGAAGACCAGTAGTAGTTTCCGATGAACATCTGGAGGCATTCTATAATTTGTTGACTATCAGAGTGTTGATGAAACACAGAAATTGCATCGAGATTGAATACAATAGTCACCATGCGCACTTTCCGCCATGGGAGTAATGTCTCTAACAGTCTACACTTTGATCGTTCCCTGGAAAACCAGTAGTAGTTTACGATGAACATCTGGAGGCTTTCTGTTCTCTGTGGACTATCAGAGTTTTCATGAAACAAATAAATTGCATCGGGAATGAATACAACAGTCTCCATGCGTAATTCTCAAACAGTCTATGCTTTGATCGTTCCCGGTAAGACCGGTAGTAGTTTCCGATGCACATCTGAAGGCATTCTGTAATCTGTGGACTATCGGAGTGTTGATGAAACACAGAAATTGCATCGGGATTGAATACAATAGTTACCATGCGCACTTTCCGCCATGGGAGTAATGTCTCCAACAGTCTACGCTTTGATCGTTCCCTGGAAGACCAGTAGTAGTTTCCGATGCACATCTGGAGGCATTCTGTAATCTGTGGACTATCAGAGTGTTGATGAAACACAGAAATTGCATCGGGATTGAATACAACAGTCACCATGCGCACTATCCTCCATTCGAGTAATATCTAAAACAGCCTACGCTTTGATCATTCCCTGGAAGACCAGTAGTAATTATTGATGCATATCTGAAGAAATTCTGTAATCTGTGGACTATCAGAGTGATGATGAAACACAGTAATTGCATCGGGATTGAATACAACAGTCACCATGCGCACTTTCCTCCATGGGAGTAAAGTGTCCAACAGTCTACGCTTTGATCGTTCCCTGGAAGAACAGTAGTAGTTTCCGATGCACATCTGGAGGCTTTCTGTACTCTGTGAATTATCAGAGTGTTGATGAAACACAGAAATTGCATCTTGATTGAATACAACAGTCTCAATGCGCAGTTTCCTCCATGGGAGTAATGTCTCAAACAGTCTACGATTTCATCGTTCCCTGGTAGACCAGTAGTAGTTTCAATTGCACATCAGGAGGCATTCTGTAACCTGTGGACTACCAGAGTGTTGATGAAACACAGACATTGCATCGGGATTGAATACAACAGTCACCATGCGCACTTTACTAAATGGGAATAATGTCTCTAACAGTCTACGCTTTGATCGTTCCCTGGAAGACCAGTAGTAGTGTCCGATGCACATATGGAGGCTTTCCGTAATCTGTGGACTATCAGAGTGTTGATGAAACACAGAAATTGCATCGGGATTGAATACAACAGTCAACATGCGCACTTTCCTCCATGGGAGTAATGTTTCAAAGAGTTTACGCTTTGATCGTTCCCTGGAAGACCAGTAGCAGTTTCCGATGCACATGTGGAGGCATTCTGTAATCTGTGGAGTATCAGAGTGTTGATGAAACACACAAATTGCATCGGGATTGAATACAACAGTCACCATGCGCACATTCCTCCATAAAAGTAATGTCTCAACAGTCTACGCTTTGATCGTTCCCTGGAAGACCACTAGTAGTTTCTGATGCACATCTGGTGTCATTCTGTAATGCGTAGATTATCAGAGTGTTGATGAAACACAGTAATTCCATCGGGATTAAATACAACAGTCACCATGCGCACTATCCTCCATGCGATTAATAACTAAAACAGCCTATGCTTCGATCGTTCCCTGGAAGACCAGTAGTAGTTATTGATCCACATCTGAAGAAATTCTGTAATCTGTGGACTATCAGAGTGTTGATGAAACTCAGTAATTGCATCGGGATTGAATACAACAGTCACCATGCACACTTTCCTCCAAGGGAGTAATGTCTCTAACAGTGTACGCTTTGATCGTTCCCTGGAAGACCAGTAGTAGTTTCCGATGCACATCTGGAGGCTCTCTGTACTCTGTGGACTATCAGACTGTTGATGAAACACAGATATTGCATCGAGATTGAAAACAACAGTCACCATGAGCACTTTCTTCCATGGGAGTAATGTCTCTAACATTCTACGATTTGATCGTTCCGTGGAAGACCAGTAGTAGTTTTTGATGCACATCTGGTGGCACTCTGTAATCTGTGACTATCGGACTGTTGATGAAACACAGAAATTGCATCGGGATTGAATACAACAGTCAACATGCGCACTTTCCTCCATGGGAGTAATGTTTCAAAGAGTTTACGCTTTGATCGTTCCCCGGAAGACCAGTAGAAGTTTCCGATGCACATGTGGAGGCATTCTGTAATATGTGGAGTATCAGAGTGTTGATGAAACACACAAATTGCATCGGGATTGAATACAACAGTCACCATGCGCACTTTCCTCCATGGGAGTAATGTATCAAACAGTCTACGCTTTGATCGTTCCCTGGAAGACCAGTAGTAGTTTCCGACGCACATCTGGAGGCATTCTGTAATCTGTGGAGTATCAGAGTGTTGATAAAACACAGAAATTGCATCGGGATTTAGTACAAGAGTCTCCATGCGCAGTTTCCTCCATTGGAGTAATGTCTCAAACAGTCTATTCCTTGACCGTTCCCTGTAAGACCAGTAGTAGTTTCCGATTTTTATCTGGAGGCATTCTTTTGACTTTTAGAGTGTTGATGAAACACAGAAATTGCATCGGGATTGAATACAATAGTCACTATGCGCACTTTCCGCCATGGGAGTAATGTCTCAGACAGTCTACGCTTTGATCTTTCCCTGGAAGACCAGTAGTAGTTTCCGATGCACATCTGGAGGCATTCTGTAATTTGTGGACTATCAGAGTGTTGATGAAACACAGAAATTGCATCGTGATTGAATACAACAGTCACCATGCGCACTTTCCTCCATGGGAGTAATGTCCCAAACAGTCTACGCTTTGATCGTTCCCTGGAAGACCAGTAGTAGTTTCCGATGCACATCTGGAGGCTTTCTGTTCTCTGTGGACTATCAGAGTGTTGATGAAACACAGAAATTGCATCGGGATTGAATACAACAGTCACCACGCGCACTTCCCTCCATGGGAGTAATGTCTCAAACAGTCTACGCTTTGATCGTTCCCTGGAAGACCACTAGTAGTTTCTGATGCACATCTGGTGTCATTCTGTAATGCGTAGACTATCAGAGTGTTGATGAAACACAGTAATTCCATCGGGATTAAATACAACAGTCACCATGCGCACTATCCTCCATGCGATTAATAACTAAAACAGCCTATGCTTTGATCGTTCCCTGGAAGACCAGTAGTAGTTATTGATCCACATCTGAAGAAATTCTGTAATCTGTGGACTATCAGAGTGTTGATGAAACTCAGTAATTGCATCGGGATTGAATACAACAGTCACCATGCACACTTTCCTCCAAGGGAGTAATGTCTCTAACAGTGTACGCTTTGATCGTTCCCTGGAAGACCAGTAGTAGTTTCAGATGCACATCTGGAGGCATTCTGTAATCTGTGGAGTATCAGAGTGTTGCTGAAACACAGAGATTGCATCGGGATAGAATACAACAGTCACCATGCGCACTTTCCTCCATGGGAGTAATGTCCCAAACAGTCTACGCTTTGATCGTTCCCTGGAAGACCAGTAGTAGTTTCCGATGCACATCTGGAGGCTTTCTGTTCTCTGTGGACTATCAGAGTGTTGATGAAACACAGAAATTGCATCGGGATTGAATACAACAGTCACCACGCGCACTTCCCTCCATGGGAGTAATGTCTCAAACAGTCTACGCTTTGATCGTTCCCTGGAAGACCACTAGTAGTTTCTGATGCACATCTGGTGTCATTCTGTAATGCGTAGACTATCAGAGTGTTGATGAAACACAGTAATTCCATCGGGATTAAATACAACAGTCACCATGCGCACTATCCTCCATGCGATTAATAACTAAAACAGCCTATGCTTTGATCGTTCCCTGGAAGACCAGTAGTAGTTATTGATCCACATCTGAAGAAATTCTGTAATCTGTGGACTATCAGAGTGTTGATGAAACTCAGTAATTGCATCGGGATTGAATACAACAGTCACCATGCACACTTTCCTCCAAGGGAGTAATGTCTCTAACAGTGTACGCTTTGATCGTTCCCTGGAAGACCAGTAGTAGTTTCAGATGCACATCTGGAGGCTCTCTGTACTCTGTGGACTATCAGACTGTTGATGAAACACAGATATTGCATCGAGATTGAAAACAACAGTCACCATGAGCACTTTCTTCCATGGGAGTAATGTCTCTAACATTCTACGATTTGATCGTTCCGTGGAAGACCAGTAGTAGTTTTTGATGCACATCTGGTGGCACTCTGTAATCTGTGAATATCGGACTGTTGATGAAACACAGAAATTGCATCGGGATTGAATACAACAGTCACCATGCGCACTTTCCTCCATGGGAGTAATGTATCAAACAGTCTACGCTTTGATCGTTCCCTGGAAGACCAGTAGTAGTTTCCGATGCACATCTGGAGGCATTCTGTAATCTGTGGAGTATCAGAGTGCTGATGAAACACAGAAATTGCATCGGGATTGAATACAAGATTCTCCATGCGCAGTTTCCTCCATGGGAGTAATGTCTCAAACAGTCTACGTTTTGATGGTTCCTTGGAAGACCAGTAGAGGTTTACAATGAACATCTGGAGGCATTCTGTAATCTGTGGACTATCAGAATGTTGATGAAACACAGAAATTGCATCGGGATTGAATACAACAGTCACCATGCGCACTTTCCTCCATGGGAGTAATTCTCAAACAGTCTATGATTTGATCGTTCCCTGTAAGACCAATAGTAGTTTCCGATGCACATCTGGTGGCATTCTGTAATCTGTGGACTATCAGAGTGTTGATGAAACACAGAAATTGCATCGGGAATGAATACAACAGACACCATTCGCAGTTTCCTCCATGGGAGTGATGTCTCAAACAGTCTACGCTTTGATCGTTCCCTGGAAGACTAGTAGTAGTTTCAGATGCACATCTGGGGGCTCTCTGTAATCTGTGGACTATCAGAGTGTTGATGAAACACAGAAATTGCCTCGGGATAGAATACAACAGTCTCCATGCGCAGTTTCCTCCATGGGAGTAATGTCTCAAACAGTCTACGATTTGATCGTTCCCTGGTAGACCAGTAGTAGTTTCAATTGCACATCAGGAGGCATTCTGTAATCTGTGGACTACCAGAGTGTTGATGAAACACAGAAATTGCATCGGGATTGAATACAACAGTCACCATGCGCCCTTTACTAAATGGGAATAATGTCTCTAACAGTGTACGCTTTGATCGTTCCCTTTAAGACCAGTAGTAGTTTCTGATGCACATATGGAGGCTTTCCGTATTCTGTGGACTATCAGAGTGTTGATGAGACACAGAAATTGCATCGGGATTGAATACAACAGTCAACATGCGCACTTTCCTCCATGGGAGTAATGTTTCAAAGAGTTTACGCTTTGATCGTTCCCTGGAAGATCAGTAGCAGTTTCCGATGCACATGTGGAGGCATTCTGTAATCTGTGGAGTATCAGAGTGTTGATGAAACACACAAATTGCATCGGGATTGAATACAACAGTCACCATGCGCACATTCCTCCATAAAAGTAATGTCTCAACAGTCTACTCTTTGATCGTTCCCTGGAAGACCAGTAGTAGTTTCCGATGCACTTCTGGAGGCATTTTGTAATCTGTGGAATATCAGAGTGTTGCTGAAACACAGAGATTGCATCGGGATAGAATACAACAGTCACCATGCGCACTTTCCTCCGTGGGAGTAATGTATCAAACAGTCTACGCTTTGATCGTTCCCTGGAAGACCAGTAGTAGTTTCCGATGCACATCTGGAGGCATTCTGTAATCTGTGGAGTATCAGAGTGTTGATGAAACACAGAAATTGCATCGGGATTGAATACAAGATTCTCCATGCGCAGTTTCCCCCATGGGAGTAATGTCTCAAAGAGTCTACGTTTTGATTGTTCCTTGGAAGACAAGTAGAGGTTTACGATGAACATCTGGAGGCATTCTGTAATCTGTGGACTATCAGAATGTTGATGAAACACAAAAATTGCATTGGGATTGAATACAACAGTCACCATGCGCCCTTTCCTCCATGGGAGTAATTCTCAAACAGTCTATGATTTGATCGTTCCCTGTAAGACCAGTAGTAGTTTCCGATGCACATCTGGTGGCATTCTGTAATCTGTAGACTATCAGAGTGTTGATGAAACACAGAAATTGCATCGGGAATGAATACAACACACACCATGCGCAGTTTCCTCCATGGGAGTGATGTCTCAAACAGTCTACGCTTTGATCGTTCCCTGGAAGACTAGTAGTAGTTTCAGTTGCACATCTGGGGGCTCTCTGTAATCTGTGGACTATCAGAGTGTTGATGAAACACAGATATTGCCTCGGGATAGAATACAGCAGTCACCATGCGCACCTTCCTCCATGGGAGTAATTCTCTAACAGTCTAAGCTTTGATCGTTCCCTGTAAGACCAGTAGTAGTTTCCGATGCTCATCTCGAGGCATTCTGTACTCTGTGGTCTATCAGAGTGTTGATGAAACACAGAAATTGCATCGGGATTGAATACAACAGTCACCATGCGCTCTTTCCTCCATGGGAGTAATGTCTCTAACAGTCTACGCTTTGATCGTTCCCTGGAAGACCAGTAGTAGTTTCCGATGCACATCTGGAGGCTTTCTGTACTCTGTAGACTATCAGAGTGTTGATGAAACACAGTAATTGCACCGGGATTGAATACAACAGTCACCATGCGCACATTCCTCCATGGGAGTAATTCTCAAACAGTCTATTCTTTGACCGTTCCCTGTAAGACCATTAGTAGAGTCCGATGCACATCTGGAGGCATTCTGTTGATTATTAGAGTGTTGATGAAACACAGAAATTGCATCGGGATTGAATACAATAGTCACTATGCGCACTTTCCGCCATGGGAGTAATGTCTCAGACAGTGTACGCTTTGATCTTCCCTGGAAGACCAGTAGTAGTTTCCGATGCACATCTAGAGGCAATCTGTAATTTGTGGACTATCAGAGTGTTGATGAAACACAGAAATTGCATCGGGATTGAATACAACAGTCATCATGCGCACTTTCCTCCATGGGAGTAATGTCACTAACAGTCTACGCTTTGATCGTTCCCTGGAAGACCAGTAGTAGTTTCCGATGCACATCTGGAGGCATTCTGTTCTCTGTGGACTATCAGAGTGTTGATGAAACACAGAAATTGCATCGGGATTGAATACAACAGTCTCCATGCGCAGTTTCCGCCATGGGAGTGTTGTCTCCAACAGTCTACGCTTTGATCGTTCCCCGTAAGACCAGTAGTAGTTTCCGATGCACATCTCGAGGCATTCTGTAATCTGTGGACTATTACAGTGTTGATGAAACACAGAAATTGCATCGGAATTGAATACAACAGTCACCATGCGCACATTCCTCCATAAAAGTAATGTCTCAAACAGTCTACGCTTTGATTGTTCCCTGGAAGACCAGTAGTAGTTTCCGATGAACATCTGGATGCATTCTGTAGTTTGTGGACAATCATAGTGTTGATGAAACACAGAAATTGCATCGGGATTGAATACAACAGTCACCATGCGCACTTTCCTACAATGGGAGTAATTCTCAAACAGTCTATGCTTTGATCTTTCCCTGGAAGACCAGTAGTAGTTTCCGATGAACATCTGGAGGCATTCTATAATTTGTGGAGCATCAGAGTGTTGATGAAACACACAAATTGCATCGGGATTGAATACAACAGTCACCATGCGCACTTTCCTCCATGGGAGTAATATCTCAAACAGTATACGCTTTGATCGTTCCGTGGATGACCAGTAGTAGTTTCCGATGCACATCTGGAGGCACTCTGTAGTCTGTGGACTATAAGAGTGTTGATGAAACACAGATATTGCATCGGGATTAAATACAACAGTCACCATGCCCAATTTCCTCCATGGGAGTAATGTCTCTAACAGTCTACGCTTTGATCGTTCCCTGGAAAACCAGTAGTAGTTTACGATGAACATCTGGAATCTTTCCGTTCTCTGTGGACTATCAGAGTGTTCATGAAACAAATAAATTGCATCGGGATTGAATACAACAGTCTCCATGCGTAATTCTCAAACAGTCTATGCTTTGATCGTTCCCTGTAAGACCAGTAGTAGTTTCCGGTGCATATCTGAAGGCATTCTGTAATCTGTGGACTATCAGAGTGTTGATGAAACACAGAAATTGCATCGGGATTGAATACAATAGTCACCATGCGCACTTTCCGCCATGGGAGTAATGTCTCCAACAGTCTACGCTTTGATCGTTCCCTGGAAGACCAGTAGTAGTTTCCGATGCACATCTGGAGGCATTCTGTTATCTGTGGACTATCAGAGTGTTGATGAAACACAGAAATTGCATCGGGATTGAATACAACAGTCACCATGCGCACTATCCTCCATTCGAGTAATATCTAAAACAGCCTACGCTTTGATCGTTCCCTGGAAGTCCAGTAGTAGTTCCCGATGCACATCTGGTGGCTTTCTGTACTCTGTGAACTATCAGAGTGTTGATGAAACACAGAAATTGCTTCTTGATTGAATACAACAGTCTCCATGCGCACTTAACTAAATGGGAATAATGTCTCTAACAGTCTACGCTTTGATCGTTCCCTGGAAGGCCAGTAGTAGTTTCCGATGCACATATGGAGGCTTTCCGTAATCTGTGGACTATCAGAGTGTTGATGAAACATAGTAATTGCATCGGGATTGAATACAACAGTCACCATGCGCACTTTCCTCCATGGGAGTAATTCTCAAACAGTCTATTCTTTGACCGTTCCCTGTAAGACCAGTAGTAGTTTCCGATTCACATCTGGAGGCATTCTTTTGACTTTTAGAGTGTTGATGAAACACAGAAATTGCATCGGGATTGAATACAATAGTCACTATGCGCAACTTTCCGCCATGGGGGTAATGTCTCAGGCAGTCTACGCTTTGATCTTTCCCTGGAAGACCAGTAGTAGGTTCCGATTCACATCTGGAGGCATTCTGTAATTTGTGGACTATCAGAGTGTTGATGAAACACAGATATTGCATCGGGATTGAATACAACAGTCACCAGGCGCACTTTCCTCCATGGGAGTAATGTCTCAAACAGTCAACGCTTTGATCGTTCCCTGGAAGACCACTAGTAGTTTCTGATGCACATCTGGTGGCATTCTGTAATGTGTAGACTATCAGAGTGTTGATGAAACACAGTAATTCCATCGGGATTAAATACAACAGTCACCATGCGCACTTTCCTCCATGGGAGTAATGTCCCTAACAGTCTACGCTTTGATCGTTCCCTGGAAGACCAGTAGTAGTTTCCGATGCACATCTGGAGGCTTTCTGTTCTCTGTGGACTATCAGAGTGTTGATGAAACACAGAAATTGCATCGGGATTGAATACAACAGTCACCAGGCGCACTTTCCTCCATGGGAGTAATGTGTCTAACATTCTACGATTTGTTCGTTTCGTGGAAGACCAGTAGTAGTTTCCGATGCACATCTGGTGGCACTCTGTAATCTGTGACTATCAGACTGTTGACGAAACACAGAAATTGCATCGAGATTGAATACAACAGTCACCATGCGAACTTTCCTCCATGGGAGTAATGTCTCAAACAGTCTACGCTTTGATCGTTCACTGGAATACCAGTAGTAGTTTCTGATGCACATCTGGTGGCATTCTGTAATGTGTAGACTATCAGAGTGTTGATGAAACACAGTAATTCTATCGGGATTAAATACAACAGTCACCATGCGCACTTTCCTCCATGGGAGTAATGTCTCTAACAGTCTACGATTTGCTCGTTCCCTGGAAGACCAGTAGTAGTTTCCGATGCACATCTGAAGGCATTCCGTAATCTGTGGACTATCAGAGTGATGATGAAACACAGAAATTGCATCGGGATTGAATACAATAATCACCATGCGCACTTTCCGCCATGGGAGTAATGTCTCCAACAGTCTACGCTTTGATCGTTCCCTGTAAGACCAGTAGTAGTTTCCGATGCACATCTGGAGGCATTCTGTAATCTGTGGACTATTAGAGTGTTGATGAAACACAGATATTGCACCGGGATTGAATACAACAGTCACCATGCGCACTATCCTCCATGCGAGTAATATCTAAAACAGCCTACGCTTTGATCGTTCCCTAGAAGACCTGTAGTAGTTATTGATGCATATCTGAAGAAATTCTGTAATCTGCGGACTATCAGAGTGTTGATGAAACACAGTAATTGCATCGGGATTGAATACAACAGTCACCATGCGCACTTTCCTCCATGGGAGTAATGTCTCTAACAGTCTACGCTTTGATCGTTCCCTGGAAGACCAGTAGTAGTTTCCGATGCACATCTGGAGGCTTTCTGTACTCTGTAGACTATCAGAGTGTTGATGAAACACAGTAATTGCACCGGGATTGAATACAACAGTCACCATGCGCACTTTCCTCCATGGGAGTAATTCTCAAACAGTCTATTCTTTGACCGTTCCCTGTAAGACCATTAGTAGAGTCCGATGCACATCTGGAGGCATTCTGTTGATTATTAGAGTGTTGATGAAACACAGAAATTGCATAGGGATTGAATACAATAGTCACTATGCGCACTTTCCTACAATGGGAGTAATTCTCAAACAGTCTATGCTTTGATCTTTCCCTGGAAGACCAGTAGTAGTTTCCGATGAACATCTGGATGCATTCTGTAGTTTGTGGACAATCATAGTGTTGATGAAACACAGAAATTGCATCGGGATTGAATACAACAGTCACCATGCGCACTTTCCTACAATGGGAGTAATTCTCAAACAGTCTATGCTTTGATCTTTCCCTGGAAGACCAGTAGTAGTTTCCGATGCACATCTGGAGGCACTCTGTAGTCTGTGGACTATAAGAGTGTTGATGAAACACAGATATTGCATCGGGATTAAATACAACAGTCACCATGCCCACTTTCCTCCATGGGAGTAATGTGTCTAACAGTCTACGCTTTGATCGTTCCCTGGAAAACCAGTAGTAGTTTACGATGAACATCTGGAATCTTTCCGTTCTCTGTGGACTATCAGAGTGTTCATGAAACAAATAAATTGCATCGGGATTGAATACAACAGTCTCCATGCGTAATTCTCAAACAGTCTATGCTTTGATCGTTCCCTGTAAGACCAGTAGTAGTTTCCGATGCACATCTGAAGGCATTCTGTAATCTGTGGACTATCAGAGTGTTGATGAAACACAGAAATTGCATCGGGATTGAATACAATAGTCACCATGCGCACTTTCCGCCATGGGAGTAATGTCTCCAACAGTCTACGCTTTGATCGTTCCCTGGAAGACCAGTAGTAGTTTCCGATGCACATCTGGAGGCTTTCTGTTCTCTGTGGACTATCAGAGTGTTGATGAAACACAGAAATTGCATCGGGATTGAATACAACAGTCACCAGGCGCACTTTCCTCCATGGGAGTAATGTCTCAAACAGTCTACGCTTTGATCGTTCCCTGGAAGACCACTAGTAGTTTCTGATGCACATCTGGTGGCATTCTGTAATGTGTAGACTATCAGAGTGTTGATGAAACACAGTAATTGCATCGGGATTGAATACAACAGTCACCATGCACACTTTCCTCCATGGGAGTAATGTCTCTAACAGTCTACGCTTTGATCGTTCCCTGGAAGACCAGTAGTAGTTTCCGATGCACATCTGGAGGCTTTCTGTACTCTGTGGACTATCAGACTGTTGATGAAACACTGAAATTGCATCGAGATTGAAAACAACATTCACCATGAGCACTTTCTTCCATGGGAGTAATGTCTCTAACATTCTACGATTTGTTCGTTTCGTGGAAGACCAGTAGTAGTTTCCGATGCACATCTGGTGGCACTCTGTAATCTGTGACTATCAGACTGTTGACGAAACACAGAAATTGCATCGAGATTGAATACAACAGTCACCATGCGAGCTTTCCTCCATGGGAGTAATGTCTCAAACAGTCTACGCTTTGATCGTTCACTGGAATACCAGTAGTAGTTTCTGATGCACATCTGGTGGCATTCTGTAATGTGTAGACTATCAGAGTGTTGATGAAACACAGTAATTCTATCGGGATTAAATACAACAGTCACCATGCGCACTTTCCTCCATGGGAGTAATGTCTCTAACAGTCTACGATTTGCTCGTTCCCTGGAAGACCAGTAGTAGTTTCCGATGCACATCTGAAGGCATTCCGTAATCTGTGGACTATCAGAGTGATGATGAAACACAGAAATTGCATCGGGATTGAATACAATAATCACCATGCGCACTTTCCGCCATGGGAGTAATGTCTCCAACAGTCTACGCTTTGATCGTTCCCTGGAAGACCAGTAGTAGTTTCCGATGCACATCTGGAGGCATTCTGTAATCTGTGGACTATTAGAGTGTTGATGAAACACAGAAATTGCACCGGGATTGAATACAACAGTCACCATGCGCACTATCCTCCATGCGAGTAATATCTAAAACAGCCTACGATTTGATCGTTCCCTAGAAGACCTGTAGTAGTTATTGATGCATATCTGAAGAAATTCTGTAATCTGCGGACTATCAGAGTGTTGATGAAACACAGTAATTGCATCGGGATTGAATACAACAGTCACCATGCGCACTTTCCTCCATTTGAGTAATTTTTCTAACAGTCTACGCTTTGATCGTTCCCTGGAAGACCAGTAGCAGTTTCCGATGCACATGTGGAGGCATTCTGTAATCTGTGGAGTATCAGAGTGTTGATAAAACACAGAAATTGCATCGGCATTGAATACAACAGTCGCCATGCGCACTTTCCTCCATGGGAGTAATGTATCAAACAGTCTACGCTTTGATCGTTCCCTGGAAGACCAGTAGTAGTTTCCGATGCACATCTGGAGGCATTCTGTAATCTGTGGACTATCAGAGTGTTGATGAAACACAGAAATTGCATCGGGAGTGAATACAACTGTCACCATGCGCACTTTCCTCCATGGGAGTAATGTCTCAAACAGTCAACGCTTTGATCGTTCCCTAGAAGACCAGTAGTAGTTACTGATGCACATCTGAAGGCATTCTGTAATCTGTGGACTATCAGAGTGTTGATGAAACACAGAAATTGCATCGGGATTGAATACAATAGTCACCATGGGCACTTTCCGCCATGGGAGTATTGTCACCAACAGTCTACGCTTTGATCGTTCCCTGGAAGACCAGTAGTAGTTTCCGATGCACATCTGGAGGCATTCTGTAATCTGTGGACTATCAGAGCGTTGATGAAACACAGAAATTGCACAGGGATTGAATACAACAGGCACCATGCGCACTATCCTCCATGCGAGTAATATCTAAAACAGCCTACGCTTTGATCGTTCCCTGGAAGACCTGTAGTAGTTATTGATGCATATCTGAAGAAATTCTGTAATCTGTGGACTATCAGAGTGTTGATGAAACACAGTACTTGCATTGGGATTGAATACAACAGTCAACATGCGCCCTTTCCTCCATGCGAGTAATGTTTCAAAGAGTTTACGCTTTGATCGTTCCCTGGAAGACCAGTAGCAGTTTCCGATGCATATGTGGAGGCATTCTGTAATCTGTGGAGTATCAGAGTGTTGATGAAACACAGAAATTGCATCGGGATTGTATACAATAGTCACTATGCGCACTTTCCGCCATGGGAGTAATGTCTCAGACAGTCTACGCTTTGATCTTTCCCTGGAAGACCAGTAGTAGTTTCCGATGCACATCTGGAGGCATTCTGTAATCTGTGGACTATCAGAGTGTTGATGAAACATAGAAATTGCATCGGGATTGTATACAAAAGTCACCATGCGCACATTCCTCCATAAAAGTAATGTCTCAACAGTCTACGCTTTGATCGTTCCCTGGAAGACCAGTAGTAGTCTCCGATGCACATCTGGAGGCATTCTGTAATCTGTGGAATATCAGAGTGTTGATGAAACACAGAAATTGCATCGGGATTGAATACAACAGTCGCCATGCGCACTTTCCTCCATGGGAGTAATGTCTCAAAGAGTCTAGGATTTGATGGTTCCCTGGAAGACCAGTAGAGGTTTATGATGAACATCTGGAGGCATTCTGTAATCTGTGGACTATCAGAGTGTTGATGAAACACAGAAATTGCATCGGGATTGTATACAATAGTCACTATGCGCACTTCCCGCCATGGGAGTAATGTCTCAGACAGTCTACGCTTTGATCTTTCCCTGGAAGACCAGTAGTAGATTCCGATGCACATCTGGCGGCATTCTGTAATCTGTGGAGTATCAGAGTGTTGATAAAACACAGAAATTGCATCGGGATTGAATACAAGAGTCTCCATGCGCAGTTTCCTCCATGGGAGTAATGTCTCAAACAGTCTACGTTTTGATGGTTCCCTGGAAGACCAGTAGTAGTTTCCGATGCACATCTGAAGGCATTCTGTAATCTGTGGACTATCAGAGTGTTGATGAAACACAGAAATTGCATCGGGATTGTATACATTAGTCACTATGCGCACTTTCCGCCATGGTAGTAATGTCTCAGACAGTCTACGCTTTGATCTTTCCCTGGAAGACCAGTAGTAGTTTCCGATGCACATCTGGAGGCATTCTGTAATTTGTGGACTATCAGAGTGTATGATGAAACACAGAAAACGCATCGGGATTGAATACAACAGTCACCAGGCGCATTTTTCTCCATGGGAGTAATGTCTCAAACAGTCTACGCTTTGATCGTTCCCTGGAAGACCACTAGTAGTTTCTGATGCACATCTGGTGGCATTCTGTAATGTGAAGACTATGAGAGTGTTGATGAAACACAGTAATTCAATCGGGATTAAACACAATAGTCACCATGCGCACTTTCCTCCATGGGAGTAATGTCTCTAACAGTCTACGCTTTGCTCGTTCCCTGGAAGACCAGTAGTAGTTTCCGATGCACATCTGCAGGCTTTCTGTTCTCTGTGGACTATCAGAGTGTTGATGAAACACAGATATTGCATCGGGATTGATTACAACTGTCACCATGCGCACTTTCCTCCATGGGAGTAATGTCTCAAACAGTCAACGCTTTGATCGTTCCCTAGAAGACCAGTAGTAGTTTGTGATGCACATCTGAAGGCATTCTGTAATCTGTGGACTATCAGAGTGTTGATGAAACACAGAAATTGCATCGGGATTGAATACAATAGTCACCATGCGCACTTTCCGCCATGGGAGTAATGTCTCCAACAGTCTACGCTTTGATCGTTCCCTGGAAGACCAGTAGCAGTTTCCGATGCACATGTGGAGGCATTCTGTAATCTGTGGAGTATCAGAGTGTTGATGAAACACAGAAATTGGATCGGGATTGAATACAACAGTCACCATGCGCACTTTCCTCCATGGGAGTAATTCTCAAACAGTCTATGCTTTGATCGTTCCCTGTAAGACCAGTAGTAGTTTCCGATGCACATCTGGTGGCATTCTGTAATCTGTGGACTATCAGAGTGTTGATGAAACACAGAAATTGCATCGGGAATGAATACAACAGACACCATGCGCAGTTTCCTCCATGGGAGTGATGTCTCAAACAGTCTACGCTTTGATCGTTCCCTGGAAGACCAGTAGTAGTTTCAGATGCACATCTGGGGGCTTTCTGTAATCTGTGGACTATCAGAGTGTTGATGAAACACAGAAATTTTCCTCGGGATAGAATACAGCAGTCACCATGCGCACTTTCCTCCATGGGAGTAATTCTCAAATAGTCTATGCTTTGATCGTTCCCTGTAAGACCAGTAGTAGTTTCCGATGCACATCTCGAGGCATTCTGTACTCTGTGGACTATCAGAGTGTTGATGAAACACAGAAATTGCATCGGGATTGAATACAACAGTCACCATGCGCCCTTTCCGCCATGGGAGTAATGTCTCAGACAGTCTACGCTTTGATCTTTCTCTGGAAGAACAGTTGTAGTTTCCGATGCACATCTGGAGGCATTCTGTAATCTGTGGAGTATCAGAGTGTTGATAAAACACAGAAATTGCATCGGGATTGAATACAAGAGTCTCCATGCGCAGTTTCCTCCATGGGAGTAATGTCTCAAACAGTCTACGCTTTGATCTTTCCCTGGAAGACCACTAGTAGTTTCTGATGCACATCTTTTGGCATTCTGTAATGTGTAGACTATCAGAGTGTTGATGAAACACAGTAATTCAATCGGGATTAAATACAACAGTCACCATGCGCACTTTCCTCCATGGGAGTAATGTCTCTAACAGTCTACGCTTTGCTCGTTCCCTGGAAGACCAGTAGTAGTTTCCGATGCACATCTGGAGGCTTTCTGTTCTCTGTGGACTATCAGAGTGTTGATGAAACACAGAAATTGCATCGGGATTGAATACAACTGTCACCATGCGCACTTTCCTTCATGGGAGTAATGTCTCAAACAGTCTACGATTTGATCGTTCCCTGGAAGACCAGTAGTAGTTTCCGATGCACATCTGGAGGCATTCTGTAATCTGTGGACTATCAGAGTGTTGATGAAACACAGAAATAGCATCGGGATTGAATACAACAGTCACCATGCACACTATCCTCCATGCGAGTAATATCTAAAACAGCCTACGCTTTGATCGTTCCCTGGAAGACCTGTAGTAGTTATTGAATCATATCTGAAGAAATTCTGTAATCTGTGGACTATCAGAATGTTGATGAAACACAGTAATTGCATCGGGATTGAATACAACAGTCACCATGCGCACTTTCCTCCATGGGAGTAATGTTTCTAACAGTCTACGCTTTGATCGTTCCCTGGAAGACCAGTAGTAGTTTCCGATGCACATCTGGAGGCTTTCTGTACTCTGTGGACTTTCAGAGTGTTGATGAAACACAGAAATTGCATCTTGATTGAATACAACAGTCTCCATGCGCAGTTTCCTCCATGGGAGTAATGTCTCAAACAGTCTACGCTTTGATCGTTCCCTGGTAGACCAGTAATAGTTTCAATTGCACATCTGGAGGCATTCTGTAATCTGTGGACTACCAGAGTGTTGATTAAACACAGAAATTGCATCGGGATTGAATACAACAGTCACCATGCGCACATTACTAAATGGGAATAATGTCTCTAACAGTCTACGCTTTGATCGTTCCCTGGAAGACCAGTAGTAGTTTCCGATGCACATATGGAGGCTTTCCGTAATCTGTGGACTATCAGAGTGTTGATGAAACACAGAAATTGCATCGGGATTGAATACAACAGTCAACATGCGCACTTTCCTCCATGGGAGTAATGTTTCAAAGAGTTTACGCTTTGATCGTTCCCTGGAAGACCAGTAGCACTTTCCGAAGCACATGTGGAGGCATTCTGTAATCTGTGGAGTATCAGAGTGTTGATGAAACACAGAAATTGCATCGGGATTGAATACAACAGTCACCATGCGCACTTTCCTCCATGTGAGTAATATCTAAAACAGCCTACGCTTTGATCGTTCCCTGGAAGACCTGTAGTAGTTATTGATGCATATCTGAAGAAATTCTGTAATCTGAGGACTATCAGAGTGTTGATGAAATACAGAAATTGCATCGGGATTGAATACAATAGTCACCATGCGCACCTTCCGCCATGGGAGTAATGTCTCCAACAGTCTACGCTTTGATCGTTCCCTGGAAGACCAGTAGTAGTTTCCGATGCACATCTGGAGGCATTCTGTAATCTGTGGACTATCAGAGTGTTGATGAAACACAGAAATTGCATCGGGATTGAATACAACAGTCTCCATGCGCACTATCCTCCATTCGAGTAATATCTAAAACAGCCTACGCTTGGATCAATCCCTGGAAGTCCAGTAGTAGTTCCCGCTGCACATCTGGAGGCATTCTGTAATTTGTGGACTATCAGAGTGTTGATGAAACACAGATATTGCATCGGGATTGAATACAACAGTCACCAGGCGCACTTTCCTCCATGGGAGTAATGTCTCAAACAGTCAACGCTTTGATCGTTCCCTGGAAGACCACTAGTAGTTTCTGATGCACATCTGGTGGCATTCTGTAATGTGTAGACTATCAGAGTGTTGATGAAACACAGTAATTCCATCGGGATTAAATACAACAGTCACCATGCGCACTTTCCTCCATGGGAGTAATGTCCCTAACAGTCTACGCTTTGATCGTTCCCTGGAAGACCAGTAGTAGTTTCCGATGCACATCTGGAGGCTTTCTGTTCTCTGTGGACTATCAGAGTGTTGATGAAACACAGAAATTGCATCGGGATTGAATACAACAGTCACCAGGCGCACTTTCCTCCATGGGAGTAATGTCTCTAACAGTCTACGCTTTGATCGTTCCCTGGAAGACCAGTAGTAGTTTCCGATGCACATCTGGAGGCTTTCTGTACTCTGTGGACTATCAGACTGTTGATGAAACATTGAAATTGCATCGAGATTGAAAACAACAGTCACCATGAGCACTTTCTTCCATGGGAGTAATGTCTCTAACATTGTACGATTTGATCGTTCCGTGGAAGACCAGTAGTAGTTTCCGATGCACATCTGGTGGCACTCTGTAATCTGTGACTATCAGACTGTTGACGAAACACAGAAATTGCATCGGGATTGAATACAATAATCACCATGCGCACTTTCCGCCATGGGAGTAATGTCTCCAACAGTCTACGCTTTGATCGTTCCCTGGAAGACCAGTAGTAGTTTCCGATGCACATCTGGAGGCATTCTGTAATCTGTGGACTATTAGAGTGTTGATGGAAACACAGAAATTGCATCTTGATTGAATACAACAGTCTCCATGCGCAGTTTCCTCCATGGGAGTAATGTCTCAAACAGTCTACGCTTTGATCGTTCCCTGGTAGACCAGTAATAGTTTCAATTGCACATCTGGAGGCATTCTGTAATCTGTGGACTACCAGAGTGTTGATTAAACACAGAAATTGCATCGGGATTGAATACAACAGTCACCATGCGCACATAACTAAATGGGAATAATGTCTCTAACAGTCTACGCTTTGATCTTTCCCTGGAAGACCAGTAGTAGTTTCCGATGCACATATGGAGGCTTTCCGTAATCTGTGGACTATCAGAGTGTTGATGAAACACAGAAATTGCATCGGGATTGAATACAACAGTCAACATGCGCACTTTCCTCCATGGGAGTAATGTTTCAAAGAGTTTACGCTTTGATCGTTCCCTGGAAGACCAGTAGCACTTTCCGAAGCACATGTGGAGGCATTCTGTAATCTGTGGAGTATCAGAGTGTTGATGAAACACAGAAATTGCATCGGGATTGAATACAACAGTCACCATGCGCACTTTCCTCCATGTGAGTAATATCTAAAACAGCCTACGCTTTGATCGTTCCCTGGAAGACCTGTAGTAGTTATTGATGCATATCTGAAGAAATTCTGTAATCTGAGGACTATCAGAGTGTTGATGAAATACAGAAATTGCATCGGGATTGAATACAATAGTCACCATGCGCACCTTCCGCCATGGGAGTAATGTCTCCAACAGTCTACGCTTTGATCGTTCCCTGGAAGACCAGTAGTAGTTTCCGATGCACATCTGGAGGCATTCTGTAATCTGTGGACTATCAGAGTGTTGATGAAACACAGAAATTGCATCGGGATTGAATACAACAGTCTCCATGCGCACTATCCTCCATTCGAGTAATATCTAAAACAGCCTACGCTTGGATCGTTCCCTGGAAGTCCAGTAGTAGTTCCCGCTGCACATCTGGAGGCATTCTGTAATTTGTGGACTATCAGAGTGTTGATGAAACACAGATATTGCATCGGGATTGAATACAACAGTCACCAGGCGCACTTTCCTCCATGGGAGTAATGTCTCAAACAGTCAACGCTTTGATCGTTCCCTGGAAGACCACTAGTAGTTTCTGATGCACATCTGGTGGCATTCTGTAATGTGTAGACTATCAGAGTGTTGATGAAACACAGTAATTCCATCGGGATTAAATACAACAGTCACCATGCGCACTTTCCTCCATGGGAGTAATGTCCCTAACAGTCTACGCTTTGATCGTTCCCTGGAAGACCAGTAGTAGTTTCCGATGCACATCTGGAGGCTTTCTGTTCTCTGTGGACTATCAGAGTGTTGATGAAACACAGAAATTGCATCGGGATTGAATACAACAGTCACCAGGCGCACTTTCCTCCATGGGAGTAATGTCTCAAACAGTCTACGCTTTGATCGTTCCCTGGAAGACCACTAGTAGTTTCTGATGCACATCTGGTGGCATTCTGTAATGTGTAGACTATCAGAGTGTTGATGAAACACAGTAATTCCATCGGGATTAAATACAACAGTCACCAGGCGCACTTTCCTCCATGGGAGTAATGTCTCTAACAGTCTACGCTTTGATCGTTCCCTGGAAGACCAGTAGTAGTTTCCGATGCACATCTGGAGGCTTTCTGTACTCTGTGGACTATCAGACTGTTGATGAAACATTGAAATTGCATCGAGATTGAAAACAACAGTCACCATGAGCACTTTCTTCCATGGGAGTAATTTCTCTAACATTGTACGACTTGATCGTTCCGTGGAAGACCAGTAGTAGTTTCCGATGCACATCTGGTGGCACTCTGTAATCTGTGACTATCAGACTGTTGACGAAACACAGAAATTGCATCGGGATTGAATACAATAATCACCATGCGCACTTTCCGCCATGGGAGTAATGTCTCCAACAGCCTACGCTTTGATCGTTCCCTGGAAGACCAGTAGTAGTTTCCGATGCACATCTGGAGGCATTCTGTAATCTGTGGACTATTAGAGTGTTGATGGAAACACAGAAATTGCACCGGGATTGAATACAACAGTCACCATGCGCACTATCCTCCATGCGAGTAATATCTAAAACAGCCTACGCTTTGATCGTTCCCTAGAAGACCTGTTGTAGTTATTGATGCATATCTGAAGAAATTCTGTAATCTGCGGACTATCAGAGTGTTGATGAAACACAGTAATTGCATCGGGATTGAATACAACAGTCACCATGCGCACTTTCCTCCATTTGAGTAATTTTTCTAACAGTCTACGCTTTGATCGTTCCCTGGAAGACCAGTAGCAGTTTCCGATGCACATGTGGAGGCATTCTGTAATCTGTGGAGTATCAGAGTGTTGATAAAACACAGAATTTGCATCGGCATTGAATACAACAGTCGCCATGCGCACTTTCCTCCATGGGAGTAATGTATCAAACAGTCTACGCTTTGATCGTTGCCTGGAAGACCAGTAGTAGTTTCCGATGCACATCTGGAGGCATTCTGTAATCTGTGGACTATCAGAGTGTTGATGAAACACAGAAATTGCATCGGTAGTGAATACAACTGTCACCATGCGCACTTTCCTCCATGGGAGTAATGTCTCAAACAGTCAACGCTTTGATCGTTCCCTAGAAGACCAGTAGTAGTTACTGATGCACATCTGAAGGCATTCTGTAATCTGTGGACTATCAGAGTGTTGATGAAACACAGAAATTGCATCGGGATTGAATACAATAGTCACCATGGGCACTTTCCGCCATGGGAGTAATGTCGCCAACAGTCTACGCTTTGATCGTTCCCTGGAAGACCAGTAGTAGTTTCCGATGCACATCTGGAGGCATTCTGTAATCTGTGGACTATCAGAGCGTTGATGAAACACAGAAATTGCACCGGGATTGAATACAACAGTCACCATGCGCACTATCCTCCATGCGAGTAATATCTAAAACAGCCTACGCTTTGATCGTTCCCTGGAAGACCTGTAGTAGTTATTGATGCATATCTGAAGAAATTTTGTAATCTGTGGACTATCAGAGTGTTGATGAAACACAGTAATAGCATCGGGATTGAATACAACAGTCAACATGCGCACTTTCCTCCATGCGAGTAATGTTTCAAAGAGTTTACGCTTTGATCGTTCCCTGGAAGACCAGTAGCAGTTTCCGATGCACATGTGGAGGCATTCTGTAATCTGTGGAGTATCAGAGTGTTGATGAAACACAGAAATTGCATCGGGATTGTATACAATAGTCACTATGCGCACTTTATGCCATGGGAGTAATGTCTCAGACAGTCTACGCTTTGATCTTTCCCTGGAAGACCAGTAGTAGTTTCCGATGCACATCTGGAGGCATTCTGTAATCTGTGGACTATCAGAGTGTTGATGAAACATAGAAATTGCATCGGGATTGTATACAACAGTCACCATGCGCACATTCCTCCATAAAAGTAATGTCTCAACAGTCTACGCTTTGATCGTTCCCTGGAAGACCAGTAGTAGTTTCCGATGCACATCTGGAGGCATTCTGTAATCTGTGGAATATCAGAGTGTTGATGAAACACAGAAATTGCATCGGGATTGAATACAACAGTCGCCATGCGCACTTTCCTCCATGGGAGTAATGTATCAAACAGTCTACGCTTTGATCGTTCCCTGGAAGACCAGTAGTAGTTTCCGATGCACATCTGGAGGCATACTGTAATCTGTGTAGTATCAGAGTGTTGATGAAACACAGAAATTGCATCGGGATTCAATACAAGAGTCTCCATGCGCAGTTTCCTCCATGGGAGTAATGTCTCAAACAGTCTACGATTTGATGGTTCCCTGGAAGACCAGTAGAGGTTTACGATGAACATCTTTAGGCATTCTGTAATCTGTGGACTATCAGAGTGTTGATGAAACACAGAAATTGCATCGGGATTGTATACAATAGTCACTATGCGCACTTTCCGCCATGGGAGTAATGTGTCAGACAGTCTACGCTTTGATCTTCCCCTGGAAGACCAGTAGTAGATTCCGATGCACATCTGGAGGCATTCTGTAATCTGTGGAGTATCAGAGTGTTGATAAAACACAGATATTGCATCGGGATTGAATACAAGAGTCTCCATGCGCAGTTTCCTCCATGGGAGTAATGTCTCAAACAGTCTACGTTTTGATGGTTCCCTGGAAGACCAGTAGTAGTTTCCGATGCACATCTGAAGGCATTCTGTAATCTGTGGACTATGAGAGTGTTGATGAAACACAGAAATTGCATCGGGATTGTATACATTAGTCACTATGCGCACTTTCCGCCATGGGAGTAATGTCTCAGACAGTCTACGCTTTGATCTTTCCCTGGAAGACCAGTAGTAGTTTCCGATGCACATCTAGAGGCATTCTGTAATTTGTGGACTATCAGAGTGTATGATGAAACACAGAAAATGCATCGGGATTGAATACAACAGTCACCAGGCGCTTTTTTCTCCATGGGAGTAATGTCTCAAACAGTCTACGCTTTGATCGTTCCCTGGAAGACCACTAGTAGTTTCTGATGCTCATCTGGTGGCATTCTGTAATGTGAAGACTATCAGAGTGTTGATGAAACACAGTAATTCAATCGGGATTAAATACAACAGTCACCATGCGCACTTTCCTCCATGGGAGTAATGTCTCTAACAGTCTACGCTTTGCTCGTTCCCTGGAAGACCAGTAGTAGTTTCCGATGCACATCTGCAGGCTTTCTGTTCTCTGTGGACTATCAGAGTGTTGATGAAACACAGAAATTGCATCGGGATTGAATACAACTGTCACCATGCGCACTTTCCTCCATGGGAGTAATGTCTCAAACAGTCAACGCCTTGATCGTTCCCTAGAAGACCAGTAGTAGTTTGTGATGCACATTTGAAGGCATTCTGTAATTTGTGGACTATCAGAGTGTTGATGAAACACAGAAATTGCATCGGGATTGAATACAACAGTCAACATGCGCACTTTCCTCCATGGAAGTAATGTTTCAAAGAGTTTACGCTTTGATCGATCCCTGGAAGACCAGTAGCAGTTTCCGATGCACATGTGGAGGCATTCTGTAATCTGTGGAGTATCAGAGTGTTGATGAAACACAGAAATTGCATCGGGATTGAACACAACAGTCACCATGCGCACTTTCCTCCATGGGAGTAATTCTCAAACAGTCTATGCTTTGATCGTTCCCTGTAAGACCAGTAGTAGTTTCCGAGGTACATCTGGTGGCATTCTGTAATCTGTGGACTATCAGAGTGTTGATGAAACACAGAAATTGCATCGGGAATGAGTACAACAGACACCATTCGCAGTTTCCTCCATTGGAGTGATGTCTCAAACAGTCTACGCTTTGATCGTTCCCTGGAAGACCAGTAGTAGTTTCCGATGCACATCTGGAGGCATTCTGTAATCTGTGGACTATTAGAGTGTTGATGAAACACAGAAATTGCACCGGGATTGAATTCAACAGTCACCATGCGCACTATCCTCCATGCGAGTAATATCTAAAACAGCCTACGCTTTGATCGTTTCCTAGAAGACCTGTTGTAGTTATTGATGCATATCTGAAGAAATTCTGTAATCTGCGGACTATCAGAGTGTTGATGAAACACAGTAATTGCATCGGGATTGAATACAACAGTCACCATGCGCACTTTCCTCCATTTGAGTAATTTTTCTAACAGTCTACGCTTTGATCGTTCCCTGGAAGACCAGTAGCAGTTTCCGATGCACATGTGGAGGCATTCTGTAATCTGTGGAGTATCAGAGTGTTGATAAAACACAGAAATTGCATCGGCATTGAATACAACAGTCGCCATGCGCACTTTCCTCCATGGGAGTAATGTATCAAACAGTCTACGCTTTGATCGTTCCCTGGAAGACCAGTAGTAGTTTCCGATGCACATCTGGAGGCATTCTGTAATCTGTGGACTATCAGAGTGTTGATGAAACACAGAAATTGCATCGGTAGTGAATACAACTGTCACCATGCGCACTTTCCTCCATGGGAGTAATGTCTCAAACAGTCAACGCTTTGATCGTTCCCTAGAAGACCAGTAGTAGTTACTGATGCACATCTGAAGGCATTCTGTAATCTGTGGACTATCAGAGTGTTGATGAAACACAGAAATTGCATCGGGACTGAATACAATAGTCACCATGGGCACTTTCCGCCATGGGAGTAATGTCGCCAACAGTCTACGCTTTGATCGTTCCCTGGAAGACCAGTAGTAGTTTCCGATGCACATCTGGAGGCATTCTGTAATCTGTGGACTATCAGAGCGTTGATGAAACACAGAAATTGCACCGGGATTGAATACAACAGTCACCATGCGCACTATCCTCCATGCGAGTAATATCTAAAACAGCCTACGCTTTGATCGTTCCCTGGAAGACCTGTAGTAGTTATTGATGCATGTCTGAAGAAATTCTGTAATCTGTGGACTATCAGAGTGTTGATGAAACACAGTAATAGCATCGGGATTGAATACAACAGTCAACATGCGCACTTTCCTCCATGCGAGTAATGTTTCAAAGAGTTTACGCTTTGATCGTTCCCTGGAAGACCAGTAGCAGTTTCCGATGCACATGTGGAGGCATTCTGTAATCTGTGGAGTATCAGAGTGTCATGAAACACAGAAATTGCATCGGGATTGTATACAATAGTCACTATGCGCACTTTCCGCCATGGGAGTAATGTCTCAGACAGTCTACGCTTTGATCGTTCCCTGGAAGACCAGTAGTAGTTTCCGATGCACATCTGGAGGCATTCTGTAATCTGTGGACTATCAGAGTGTTGATGAAACACAGAAATTGCATCGGGATTGTATACAACAGTCACCATGCGCACATTCCTCCATAAAAGTAATGTCTCAACAGTCTACGCTTTGATCGTTCCCTGGAAGACCAGTAGTAGTTTCCGATGCACATCTGGAGGCACTCTGTAATCTGTGGAATATCAGAGTGTTGATGAAACACAGAAATTGCATCGGGATTGAATACAACAGTCGCCATGCGCACTTTCCTCCATGGGAGTAATGTATCAAACAGTCTACGCTTTGATCGTTCCCTGGAAGACCAGTAGTAGTTTCCGATGCACATCTGGAGGCATTCTGTAATCTGTGGAGTATCAGAGTGTTGATGAAACACAGAAATTGCATCGGGATTCAATACAAGAGTCTCCATGCGCAGTTTCCTCCATGGGAGTAATGTCTCAAACAGTCTACGTTTTGATGGTTCCCTGGAAGACCAGTAGAGGTTTACGATGAACATCTGGAGGCATTCTGTAATCTGTGGACTATCAGAGTGTTGATGAAACACAGAAATTGCATCGGGATTGTATACAATAGTCACTATGCGCACTTTCCGCCATGGGAGTAATGTCTCAGACAGTCTACGCTTTGATCTTTCCCTGGAAGACCAGTAGTAGATTCCGATGCACATCTGGAGGCATTCTGTAATCTGTGGAGTATCAGAGTGTTGATAAAACACAGAAATTGCATCGGGATTGAATACAAGAGTCTCCATGCGCAGTTTCCTCCATGGGAGTAATGTCTCAAACAGTCTACGTTTTGATGGTTCCCTGGAAGACCAGTAGTAGTTTCCGATGCACATCTGAAGGCATTCTGTAATCTGTGGACTATGAGAGTGTTGATGAAACACAGAAATTGCATCGGGATTGTATACATTAGTCACTATGCGCACTTTCCACCATGGGAGTAATGTCTCAGACAGTCTACGCTTTGATCTTTCCCTGGAAGACCAGTAGTAGTTTCCGATGCACATCTGGAGGCATTCTGTAATTTGTGGACTATCAGAGTGTATGATGAAACACAGAAAATGCATCGGGATTGAATACAACAGTCAACAGGCGCATTTTTCTCCATGGGAGTAATGTCTCAAACAGTCTACGCTTTGATCGTTCCCTGGAAGACCACTAGTAGTTTCTGATGCTCATCTGGTGGCATTCTGTAATGTGAAGACTATCAGAGTGTTGATGAAACACAGTAATTCAATCGGGATTAAATACAACAGTCACCATGCGCACTTTCCTCCATGGGAGTAATGTCTCTAACAGTCTACGCTTTGCTCGTTCCCTGGAAGACCAGTAGTAGTTTCCGATGCACATCTGCAGGCTTTCTGTTCTCTGTGGACAATCAGAATGTTGATGAAACACAGAAATTGCATCGGGATTGAATACAACTGTCACCATGCGCACTTTCCTCCATGGGAGTAATGTCTCAAACAGTCAACGCCTTGATCGTTCCCTAGAAGACCAGTAGTAGTTTGTGATGCACATTTGAAGGCATTCTGTAATTTGTGGACTATCAGAGTGTTGATGAAACACAGAAATTGCATCGGGATTGAATACAACAGTCAACATGCGCACTTTCCTCCATGGAAGTAATGTTTCAAAGAGTTTACGCTTTGATCGTTCCCTGGAAGACCAGTAGCAGTTTCCGATGCACATGTGGAGGCATTCTGTAATCTGTGGAGTATCAGAGTGTTGATGAAACACAGAAATGGCATCGGGATTGAACACAACAGTCACCATGCGCACTTTCCTCCATGGGAGTAATTCTCAAACAGTCTATGCTTTGATCGTTCCCTGTAAGACCAGTAGTAGTTTCCGATGTACATCTGGTGGCATTCTGTAATCTGTGGACTATCAGAGTGTTGATAAAACACAGAAATTGCATCGGGAATGAATACAACAGACACCATTCGCAGTTTCCTCCATGGGAGTGATGTCTCAAACAGTCTACGCTTTGATCGTTCCCTGGAAGACCAGTAGTAGTTTCAGATGCACATCTGGGGGCTTTCTGTAATCTGTGGAGTATCAGAGTGTTGATGAAACACAGATATTGCATCGGGATTGAATACAAGAGTCTCCATGTGCAGTTTCCTCCATGGGAGTAATGTCTCAAACAGTCTACGTTTTGATGGTTCCCTGGAAGACCAGTAGAGGTTTACGATGAACATCTGGATGCATTCTGTAATCTGTGGACTATCAGAATGTTGATGAAACACAGAAATTGCATCGGGATTGAATACAACAGTCACCATGCGCACTTTCCTCCATGGGAGTAATTCTCAAACAGTCTATGCTTTGATCGTTCCCTGTAAGACCAGTAGTAGTTTCCGATGCACATCTGGTGGCATTCTGTAATCTGTGGACTATCAGAGTGTTGATGAAACACAGAAATTGCATCGGGAATGAATACAACAGACACCATGCGCAGTTTCCTCCATGGGAGTGATGTCTCAAACAGTCTACGCTTTGATCGTTCCCTGGAAGACCAGTAGTAGTTTCAGATGCACATCTGGGGGCTTTCTGTAATCTGTGGACTATCAGAGTGTTGATGAAACACAGTAATTTTCCTCGGGATAGAATACAGCAGTCACCATGCGCACTTTCCTCCATGGGAGTAATTCTCAAACAGTCTATGCTTTGATCGTTCCCTGTAAGACCAGTAGTAGTTTCCGATGCACATCTCGAGGCATTCTGTACTCTGTGGACTATCAGAGTGTTGATGAAACACAGAAATTGCATCGGGATTGAATACAACAGTCACCATGCGCACTTTCCGCCATGGGAGTAATTCTCAAACAGTCTACGCTTTGATCGTTCCCTGGAAGACCAGTAGCAGTTTCAGATGCACATCTGGGGGCTTTCTGTAATCTGTGGACTATCAGAGTGTTGATGAAACACAGAAATTGCATCGGGATTGAATACAACAGTCACCATGCGCTCTTCCATCCATGGGAGTAATGTCTCTAACAGTCTACGCTTTGATCGTTCCCTGTAAGACCAGTAGTGGTTTCCGATGCACATCTGGAGGCTTTTTGTACTCTGTAGACTATCAGAGTGTTGATGAAACACAGTAATTGCATCGGGATTGAATACAACAATCACCATGCGCACTTTCCTCCGTGGGAGTAATTCTCAAACCGTCTATTCTTTGACCGTTCCCTGTAAGACCAGTAGTAGAGTCCGATGCACATCTGGAGGCATTCTGTTGATTATTAGAGTGTTTATGAAACACAGAAATTGCATCGGGATTGAATACAATAGTCACTATGCGCACTTTCCGCCATGGGAGTAATGTCTCAGACAGTCTACGCTTTGATCTTTCCCTGGAAGACCAGTAGTAGTTTCCGATGCACACCTGGAGGCATTCTGTAATTTGTGGACTATCAGAGTGTTGATGAAACACAGAAATTGCATCGGGATTGAATACAGCAGTCACCAGGCGCACTTTCCTCCATAGGAGTAATGTCTCAAACAGTCTACGCTTTGATCGTTCCCTGTAAGACCAGTAGTAGTTTCCGATGCACATCTGGAGGCTTTCTGTTCTCTGTGGACTATCAGAGTGTTGATGAAACACAGAAATTGCATCGGGATTGAATACAACAGTCTCCATGCGCAGTTTCCGCCATGGGAGTAATGTCTCCAACAGTCTACGCTTTGATCGTTCCCTGGAAGATCAGTAGTAGCTTCCAATTCACATCTGGAGGCATTCTGTAATCTGTGGACTATCAGAGTGTTGATGAAACACAGAAACTGCATCGGGATTGAATACAACAGTCACCATGCGCACTATCCTCCATGCGATTAATATCAAAAACAGCCTACGCTTTGATCGTTCCCTGGAAGACCAGTAGTAGTTATTGATGCACATCTGAAAAAATTCTGTAATCTGTGGACTATCAGAGTGTTGATGAAACACAGTAATTGCATCGGGATTGAATACAACAGTCACCATGCGCACTTTCATCCATGGGAGTGATGTCTCTAACAGTCTACGCTTTGATCGTTCCCTGGAAGAGAAGTAGTAGTTTCCGATGCACATCTGGAGGCATTCTGTAATCTGTGGAATATCAGAGTGTTGATGAAACACAGAAATTGCATCGGGATTGAATACAACAGTCACCATGCGCACTTGCCTCCATGTGAGTAATGTATCAAACAGTCTACGCTTTGATCGTTCCCTGGAAGACCAGTAGTAGTTTCCGATGCACTTCTGGAGGCATTCTGCAATCTGTGGACTACCAGAGTGTTGATGAAACAGAGAAATTGCATCGGGATTGAATACAACAGTCACCATGCGCACTTTACTCCATGGGAGTAATTTCTCCAACAGTCTACGCTTTGCTCGTTCCCTGGAAGACCAGTAATAGTTTCCGATGCACATCTGGAGGCTTTCTGTTCTCTGTGGACTATCAGAGTGTTGATGAAACACAGAAATTGCATCGGGATTGAATACAACAGTCACCATGCGCACTTTACTAAATGGGAATAATGTCTCTAACAGTCTACGCTTTGATCGTTCCCTGGAAGACCAGTAGTAGTTTCCGATGCACATATGGAGGCTTTCCGTAATCTGTGGACTATCAGAGTGTTGATGAAACACAGAAATTGCATCGGGATTGAATACAACAGTTAACATGCGCACTTTCCTCCATGGGAGTAATGTTTCAAAGAGTTTACGCTTTGATCGTTCCCTGGAAGACCAGTAGCACTTTCCGATGCACATGTGGAGGCATTCTGTAATCTGTGGAGTATCAGAGTGTTGATGAAACGCAGAAATTGCATCGGGATTGAATACAACAGTCACCATGCGCACTTTCCTCCATGTGAGTAATATCTAAAACAGCTTACGCTTTGATCGTTCCCTGGAAGACCTGTAGTAGTTATTGATGCATATCTGAAGAAATTCTGTAATCTGTGGACTATCAGAATGTTGAAGAAACACAGTAATTGCATCGGGATTGAATACAACAGTCTCCATGCGCAGTTTCCTCCATGGGAGTAATGTCTCAAACAGTCTACGCTTTGATCGTTCCCTGGTAGACCAGTAGTAGTTTCAATTGCACATCTGGAGGCATTCAGTAATCTGTGGACTACCAGAGTGTTGATTAAACACAGAAATTGCATCGGGATTGAATACAACAGTCACCATGCGCACTTTACTAAATGGGAATAATGTCTCTAACAGTCTACGCTTTGATCGTTCCCTGGAAGACCAGTAGTAGTTTCCGATGCACATATGGAGGCTTTCCGTAATCTGTGGACTATCAGAGTGTTGATGAAACACAGAAATTGCATCGGGATTGAATACAACAGTCAACATGCCACTTTCCTCCATGGGAGTAATGTTTCAAAGAGTTTACGCTTTGATCGTTCCCTGGAAGACCAGTAGCACTTTCCGATGCACATGTGGAGGCATTCTGTAATCTGTGGAGTATCAGAGTGTTGATGAAACACAGAAATTGCATCGAGATTGAATACAACAGTCACCATGCGCACTTTCCTCCATGGGAGTAATTCTCAAACAGTCTACGCTTTGATCGTTCCCTGGAAGACCAGTAGCAGTTTCAGATGCACATCTGGGGGCTTTCTGTAATCTGTGGACTATCAGAGTGTTGATGAAACACAGAAATTGCATCGGGATTGAATACAACAGTCACCATGCGCTCTTTCATCCATGGGAGTAATGTCTCTAACAGTCTACGCTTTGATCGTTCCCTGTAAGACCAGTAGTGGTTTCCGATGCACATCTGGAGGCTTTTTGTACTCTGTAGACTATCAGAGTGTTGATGAAACACAGTAATTGCATCGGGATTGAATACAACAATCACCATGCGCACTTTCCTCCGTGGGAGTAATTCTCAAACCGTCTATTCTTTGACCGTTCCCTGTAAGACCAGTAGTAGAGTCCGATGCACATCTAGAGGCATTCTGTTGATTATTAGAGTGTTTATGAAACACAGAAATTGCATCGGGATTGAATACAATAGTCACTATGCGCACTTTCCGCCATGGGAGTAATGTCTCAGACAGTCTACGCTTTGATCTTTCCCTGGAAGACCAGTAGTAGTTTCCGATGCACACCTGGAGGCATTCTGTAATTTGTGGACTATCAGAGTGTTGATGAAACACAGAAATTGCATCGGGATTGAATACAGCAGTCACCAGGCGCACTTTCCTCCATAGGAGTAATGTCTCAAACAGTCTACGCTTTGATCGTTCCCTGGAAGACCAGTAGTAGTTTCCGATGCACATCTGGAGGCTTTCTGTTCTCTGTGGACTATCAGAGTGTTGATGAAACACAGAAATTGCATCGGGATTGAATACAACAGTCTCCATGCGCAGTTTCCGCCATGGGAGTAATGTCTCCAACAGTCTACGCTTTGATCGTTCCCTGGAAGATCAGTAGTAGCTTCCAATTCACATCTGGAGGCATTCTGTAATCTGTGGACTATCAGAGTGTTGATGAAACACAGAAACTGCATCGGGATTGAATACAACAGTCACCATGCGCACTATCCTCCATGCGATTAATATCAAAAACAGCCTACGCTTTGATCGTTCCCTGGAAGACCAGTAGTAGTTATTGATGCACATCTGAAAAAATTCTGTAATCTGTGGACTATCAGAGTGTTGATGAAACACAGTAATTGCATCGGGATTGAATACAACAGTCACCATGCGCACTTTCATCCATGGGAGTGATGTCTCTAACAGTCTACGCTTTGATCGTTCCCTGGAAGAGAAGTAGTAGTTTCCGATGCACATCTGGAGGCATTCTGTAATCTGTGGAATATCAGAGTGTTGATGAAACACAGAAATTGCATCGGGATTGAATACAACAGTCACCATGCGCACTTGCCTCCATGTGAGTAATGTATCAAACAGTCTACGCTTTGATCGTTCCCTGGAAGACCAGTAGTAGTTTCCGATGCACTTCTGGAGGCATTCTGCAATCTGTGGACTACCAGAGTGTTGATGAAACACAGAAATTGCATCGGGATTGAATACAACAGTCACCATGCGCACTTTACTCCATGGGAGTAATTTCTCCAACAGTCTACGCTTTGAACGTTCCCTGGAAGAGAAGTAGTAGTTTCCGATGCACATCTGGAGGCAATCTGTAATCTGTGGAATATCAGAGTGTTGATGAAACACAGAAATTGCATCGGGATTGAATACAACAGTCACCATGCGCACTTGCCTCCATGGGAGTAATGTATCAAACAGTCTACGCTTTGATCGTTCCCTGGAAGACCAGTAGTAGTTTCCGATGCACTTCTGGAGGCATTCTGTAATCTGTGGAGTATCAGAGTGTTGATGAAACACAGAAATTGCATCGGGATTGAATACAATAGTCACCAGGCGCACTTTCCTCCATAGGAGTAATGTCTCAAACAGTCTACGCTTTGATCGTTCCCTGGAAGACCACTATTAGTTTCTGATGCACATCTGGTGGCATGCTGTAATGTGTAGACTATCAGAGTGTTGATGAAACACAGTAATTCCATCGGGATTAAATACAACAGTCACCATGCGCACTTTCCTCCATGGGAGTAATGTCTCTAACAGTCTACGCTTTGATCGTTCCCTGGAAGACCAGTAGTAGTTTCCGATGCACATCTGGAGGCTTTCTGTTCTCTGTGGACTATCAGAGTGTTGATGAAACACAGAAATTGCATCGGGATTGAATACAACAGTCTCCATGCGCAGTTTCCGCCATAGGAGTAATGTCTCCAACAGTCTACGCTTTGATCGTTCCCTGGAAGACCAGTAGTAGCTTCCGATGCACATCTGGAGGCATTCTGTAATCTGTGGACTATCAGAGTGTTAATGAAACACAGAAACTGCATCGGGATTGAATACAACAGTCACCATGCGCACTATCCTCCATGCGATTAATATCTAAAACAGCCTACGCTTTGATCGTTCCCTGGAAGACCACTAGTAGTTTCTGATGCACATCTGGTGGCATTATGTAATGTGTAGACTATCAGAGTGTTGATGAAACACAGTAATTCCATCGGGATTAAATACAGCAGTCACCATGCGCACTTTCCACCATGGGATTAATGTCTCTAACAGTCTACGTTTGGTCGTTCCCTGGAAGACCAATAGTAGTTTCCGATGCACATCTGGAGGCTCTCTGTTCTTTGTGGACTATCAGAGTGTTGATGCAACACAGAAATTGCATCGGGATTGAATATAACAGTCACCATGCGCACTTTCCTCCATGGGAGTAATGTCTCAAACAGTCAACGCTTTGATCGTTCCCTGGAAGACCAGTAGTAGTTTCCGATGCACATCTGAAGGCATTCTGTAATCTGTGGACTATCAGAGTGTTGATGAAACACAGAAATTGCATCGGGATTGAATACAATAGTCACCATGCGCACTTTCCGCCATGGGAGTTATGTCTCCAACAGCCTACGCTTTGATCGTTCGCTGGAAGACCAGTAGTAGTTATTGATGCACATCTGAAGAAATTCTGTAATCTGTGGACTATCAGAGTGTTGATGAAACACGGTAATTGCATCGGGATTGAATACAACAGTAACCATGCGCACTTTCCTCCATGGGACTAATGTCTCTATCAGTCTACGCTTTGATCTTTCCCTGGAAGACCAGTAGTAGTTTCCGATGCACATCTGGAGGCTTTCTGTACTCTGTGGACTATCAGAGTGTTGATGAAACACAGAAATTGCATCGGGATTGAATACAACAGTCTCCATGCGCACTTTCCTCCATGGGAGTAATGTCTCAAACAGTCTACGCTTTGATCATCCCCTGGTAGACCAGTAGTAGTTCCAATTGCACATCTGGAGGCATTCTGTAATCTGTGGACTACCAGAGTGTTGATGAAACACAGAAATTGCATCGGGATTGAATACAACAGTCACCATGCGCACTTTTCTCCATGGGAGTAATGTCTCTAACAGTCTACGCTTTGATCGTTCCCTGGAAGACCAGTAGTAGTTTCCCATGCACATATGGAGGGTTTCCGTAATCTGTGGACTATCATAGTGTTGATGAAACACATTAATTGCATCGGGATTGAATACAACAATCACCATGCGCACTTTCCTCCACGGGAGTAATGTTTCAAAGAGTTTACGCTTTGATCGTTCCCTGGAAGACCAGTAGCAGTTTCCGATGCACATGTGGAGGCATTCTGTAATCTGTGGAGTATCAGAGTGTTGATGAAACACAGAAATTGCATCGGGATCGAATACAACAGTCACCATGCGCACATTCCTCCATAAAAGTAATGTCTCAACAGTCTACGCTTTGATCGTTCCCTGGAATACCAGTAGTAGTTTCCGATGCACATCTGGAGGCATTCTGTAATCTGTGGAATATCAGAGTGTTGATGAAACACAGAAATTGCAACGGGATTGAATACAACAGTCACCATGCGCACTTTCCTCCATGGGAGTAATGTATCAAACAGTCTACGCTTTGATCGTTCCCTGGAAGACCAGTAGTAGTTTCCGATGCACATCTGGAGGCATTCTGTAATCTGTGGAGTATCAGAGTGTTGATGAAACACTGAAATTGCATCGGGATTGAATACAACAGTCACCATGCGCACTTTCCTACACGGGAGTAATGTCTCAAACAGTCTACGTTTTGATCGTTCCCTGGAAGACCAGTAGTAGTTTCCGATGCACATCTGGAGGCATTCTGTAATTTGTGGACTATCAGAGTGTTGATGAAACACAGAAATTGCATCGGGATTGAATACAACAGTCACCAGGCGCACTTTCCTCCATGGGAGTAATGTCTCAAACAGTCTACGCTTTGATCATTCCCTGGAAGACCACTAGTAGTTTCTGATGCACATCTGGTGGCATTATGTAATGTGTAGACTATCAGAGTGTTGATGAAACACAGTTTTTCCATTGGGATTAAATACAACAGTCACCATGCGCACTTTCCTCCATGGGAGTAATGTCTCTAACAGTCTACGTTTGATCGTTCTCTGGAAGACCAGTAGTAGTTTCCGATGCACATCTGGAGGCTTTCTGTTCTTTGTGGACTATCAGAGTGTTGATGAAACACAGAAATTGCATCGGGATTGAATACAACAGTCACCATGCGCACTTTCCTCCATGGGAGTAATGTCTCAAACAGTCAACGATTTGATCGTTCCCTGGAAGACCAGTAGTAGTTTCCGATGCACATCTGAAGGCATTCTGTAATCTGCGGACTATCAGAGTGTTGATGAAACACAGAAATTGCATGGGGATTGAATACAATAGTCACCATGCGCACTTTCCGCCATGGGAGTTATGTCTCCGACAGTCTACGCTTTGATCGTTCCCTGGAAGACCAATAGTAGTTTCCGGTGCACATCTGGACGCATTCTGTAATCTGTGGACTATCAGAGTGTTGATGAAACACAGAAACTGCATCGGGATTGAATACAACAGTCACCATGCGCAGTATCCTCCATGCGAGTAATATCTAAAACAGCCTACGCTTTGATCGTTCCCTGGAAGACCAGTAGTAGTTATTGATGCACATCTGAAGAAATTATGTAATCTGTGGAGTAACAGAGTGTTGATGAAACACAGTAATTGCATCGGGATTGAACACAACAGTGACCATGCGCACTTTCCTCCGTGGGAGTAATTCTCAAACAGTCTATTCTTTGATCGTTCCCTGTAAGGCCAGTAGTAGTTTCCGATGCACATCTGGAATCATTCTGTTGACTATTAGAGTGTTGATGAAACACAGAAATTACATCGGGATTGAATACAATAGTCACTATGCGCATTTTCCGCCATGGGAGTAATGTCTCAGACAGTCTACGCTTTGATCTTTCATTGGAAGACCAGTAGTAGTTTCCGATGCACATCTGGAGGCATTCTGTAATTTGTGGACTATCAGAGTGTTGATGAAACACAGAAATTGCATCGGGGTTGAATACAACAGTCACCAGGCGCACTTTCCTCCATGGGAGTAATGTCTCAAACAGTCTACGCTTTGATCGTTCCCTGGAAGACCACTAGTAGTTTCTGATGCACATCTGGTGGCATTATGTAATGTGTAGACTATCAGAGTTTTGATGAAACACAGTAATTCCATCTGGATTAAATACAACAGTCACCATGCGCACTTTCCTCCATGGGAGTAATGTCTCTAACAGTCTATGTTTGATCGTTCCCTGGAAGACCAGTAGTAGTTTCCGATGCACATCTGGAGGCTTTCTGTTCTTTGTGGACTATCAGAGTGTTGATGAAACACAGAAACTTCATCGGGATTGAATACAACAGTCACCATGCGCACTATCCTCCATGCGAGTAATATCTAAGACAGCCTACGCTTTGATCGTTCCCTGGAAGACCAGTAGTAGTTATTGATGCACATCTGAAGAAATTCTGTAATCTGTGGACTATCAGAGTGTTGATGAAACACAGTAATTGCATCGGGATTGAATACAACAGCCACCATGCGCACTTTCCTCCATGGGACTAATGTCTCTAACAGTCTACGCTTTGATCGTTCCCTGGAAGACCAATAGTAGTTTCCGGTGCACATCTGGACGCATTCTGTAATCTGTGGACTATCAGAGTGTTAATGAAACACAGAAACTGCATCGGGATTGAATACAACAGTCACCATGCGCACTCTCCTCCATGCGAGTAATATCTAAAACAGCCTACGCTTTGATCGTTCCCTGGAAGACCAGTAGTAGTTATTGATGCACATCTGAAGAAATTATGTAATCTGTGGAGTATCAGAGTGTTGATGAAACACAGTAATTACATCGGGATTGAATACAACAGTCACCATGCGCACTTTCCTCCATGGGACTAATGTCTCTCACAGTCTACGCTTTGATCGTTCCCTGGAAGACCAGTAGTAGTTTCCGATGCACATCTGGAGGCTTTCTGTACTCTGTGGACTATCAGAGTGTTGATGAAACCCAGAAATTGCATCGGGATTGAATACAACAGTCTCCATGCGCACTTTCCTCCATGGGAGTAATGTCTCTAACAGTCTACGTTTGATCGTTCCCTGGAAGACCAGTAGTAGCTTCCGATGCACATCTGGAGGCTTTCTGTTCTTTGTGGACTATCAGACTGTTGATGAAACACAGTAATTGCATCGGGATTGAATACAACAGTGACCATGCGATCTTTCCTCCGTGGGAGTAATTCTCAAACAGTCTATTCTTTGATCGTTCCCTGTTAGGCCAGTAGTAGTTTCCGATGCACATCTGGAATCATTCTGTTGACTATTAGAGTGTTGATGAAACACAGAAATTGCATCGGGATTGAATACAATAGTCACTATGAGCATTTTCCGCCATGGGAGCAATGTCTCAGACAGTCTACGGTTTGATCTTTCATTGGAAGACCAGTAGTAGTTTCCGATGCACATCTGGAGGCATTCTGTAATTTGTGGACTATCAGAGTGTTGATGAAACACAGAAATTGCATCGGGGCTGAGTACAACAGTCACCAGGCGCACTTTCCTCCATGGGAGTAATGTCTCAAACAGTCTACGCTTTGATCGTTCCCTGGAAGACCACTAGTAGTTTCTGATGCACATCTGGTGGCATTATGTAATGTGTAGACTATCAGAGTGTTGATGAAACACAGTAATTCCATCGGGATTAAATACAACAGTCACCATGCGCACTTTCCTCCATGGGAGTAATGTCTCTAACAGTCTATGTTTGATCGTTCCCTGGAAGACCAGTAGTAGTTTCCGATGCACATCTGGAGGCTTTCTGTTCTTTGTGGACTATCAGAGTGTTGATGAAACACAGAAATTGCATCGGGATTGAATACAACAGTCACCATGCGCACTTTCCTCCATGGGAGTAATGTCTCAAACAGTCAACGCTTTGATCGTTCCCTGGAAGACCAGTAGTAGTTTCCGATGCACATCTGAAGGCATTCTGTAATCTGTGGACTATCAGAGTGTTGATGAAACACAGAAATTGCATCGGGATTGAATACAATAGTCACCATGCGCACTTTCCGCCATGGGAGATATGTCTCCAACAGTCTACGCTTTGATCGTTACCTGGAAGACCAGTAGTAGTTTCCGGTGCACATCTGGACGCATTCTGTAATCTGTGGACTATCAGAGTGTTGATGAAACACAGAAACTTCATCGGGATTGAATACAACAGTCACCATGCGCACTGTCCTCCATGCGAGTAATATCTAAGACAGCCTACGCTTTGATCGTTCCCTGGAAGTCCAGTAGTAGTTATTGATGCACATCTGAAGAAATTCTGTAACCTGTGGACTATCAGAGTGTTGATGAAACACATTAATTGCATCGGGATTGAATACAACAGCCACCATGCGCACTTTCCTCCATGGGACTAATGTCTCTAACAGTCTACGCTTAGATCGTTCCCTGGAAGACCAGTAGTAGTTTCCGATGCACATCTGGAGGCTTTCTGTACTCTGTGGACTATCAGAGTGTTGATGAAACACAGAAATTGCATCGGGATTGAATACAACAGTCTCCATGCGCAGTTTCCTCCATGGGAGTAATGTCTCAAACAGTCTACGCTTTGATCGTTCCCTGGTAGACCAGTAGTAGTTTCAATTGCACATCTGGAGGCATTCTGTAATCTGTGGACTACCAGAGTGTTGATGAAACACAGAAATTGCATCGGGATTGAATACAACAGTCACCATGCGCACTTTTCTCCATGGGAGTAATGTTTCTAACAGTCTACGCTTTGATCGTTCCCTGGAAGACCAGTAGTAGTTTCCGATGCACATATGGAGTGTTTCCGTAATCTGTGGACTATCATAGTGTTGATGAAACACAGAAATTGCATCGGGATTGAATACAACAATCACCATGCGCACTTTCCTCCATGGGAGTAATGTTTCAAAGAGTTTACGCTTTGATCGTTCCCTGGAAGACCAGTAGTAGTTTCCGATGCACATCTGGAGGCTTTCTGTTCTTTGTGGACTATCAGAGTGTTGATGAAACACAGAAATTGCATCGGGATTGAATACAACAGTCACCATGCGCACTTTCCTCCATGGGAGTAATGTTTCAAAGAGTTTGCGCTTTGATCGTTCCCTGGAAGACCAGTAGCAGTTTCCGATGCACATATGGAGCATTCTGTAATCTGTGGAGTATCAGAGTGTTGATGAAACACAGAAATTGCATCGGGATTGAATACAACAGTCACCATGCGCACATTCCTCCATAAAAGTAATGTCTCAACAGTCTGCGCTTTGATCGTTCCCTGGAAGACCAGTAGTAGTTTCCGATGCACATCTGGAGGCATTCTGTAATCTGTGGAATATCAGAGTGTTGATGAAACACAGAAATTGCATCGGGATTGAATACAACGGTCACCATGCGCACTTGCCTCCATGGGGGTAAAGTAACAAACAGTCTACGCTTTGATCGTTCCCTGGAAGACCAGTAGTAGTTTCCGATGCACTTCTGGAGGCATTCTATAATCTGTGGAGTATCAGAGTGTTGATGAAACACAGAAATTGCATCGGGATTGAATACAACAGTCACCATGCGCAGTTTCCTCCATGGGAGTGATGTCTCAAACAGTCTACGCTTTGATCGTTCCCTGGAAGACCAGTAGTAGTTTCAGATGCACATCTGGGGGCTTTCTGTAATCTGTGGACTATCAGAGTGTTGATGAAACACAGAAATTGCCTCGGGATAGAATACAGCAGTCACCATGCGCATTTTCCTCCATGGGAGTAATTCTCAAACAGTCTATGCTTTGATCGTTCCCTGTACGACCAGTAGTAGTTTCCGATGCACATCTCGAGGCATTCTGTACTCTGTGGACTATCATAGTGTTGATGAAACACAGAAATTGCATCGGGATTGAATACAACAGTCACCATGCGCACTTTCCTCCATGGGAGTAATGTATCAAGAGTCTACGCTTTGATCGTTCCCTGGAAGACCAGTAGTAGTTTCTGATGCACATCTGGGGGCTTTCTGTACTCTGTGGACTATCAGAGTGTTGATGAAACACAGTAATTGCATCGGGATTGAATACAACAGTGACCATGCGCACTTTTCTCCGTGGGAGTAATGCTCAAACAGTCTATTCTTCGATCGTTCCCTGTAAGACCAGTAGTAGTTTCCGATGCACATCTGGAGGCATTCTGTTGACTATTAGAGTGTTGATGAAACACAGAAATGGCATTGGGATTGAATACAAGAGTCACTATGCGCATTTTCCGCCATGGGAGCAATGTCTCATACAGTCTACGCTTTGATCTTTCCCTGGAAGACCAGTAGTAGTTTCCGATGCACATCTGGAGGCATTCTGTAATTTGTGGACTATCAGAGTGTTGATGAAACACAGATATTGCATCGGGATTGAATACAACAGTCACCAGGCGCACTTTCCTCCATGGGAGTAATGTCTCAAACAGTCTACGCTTTGATCGTTCCCTGTAACACCACTAGTAGTTTCTGATGCACATATGGTGGCATTATGTAATGTGTAGACTATCAGAGTGTTGATGAAACACAGTAATTCCATCGGGATTAAATACAACAGTCACCATGCGCACTTTCCTCCATGGGAGTAATGTCTCTAACAGTCTACGTTTGATCGTTCCCTGGAAGACCAGTAGTAGTTTCCGATGCACATCTGGAGGCTTTCTGTTCTTTGTGGACTATCAGAGTGTTGATGAAACACAGAAATTGCATCGGGATTGAATACAACAGTCACCATGCGCACTTTCCTCCATGGGAGTAATGTCTCAAACAGTCTACGCTTTGATCATCCCCTGGTAGACCAGTAGTAGTTCCAATTGCACATCTGGAGGCATTCTGTACTCTGTGGACTACCAGAGTGCTGATGAAACACAGAAATTGCATCGGGATTGAATACAACAGTCACCATGCGCACTTTTCTCCATGGGAGTAATGTCTCTAACAGTCTACGCTTTCATCGTTCCCTGGATGACCAGTAGTAGTTTCCGATGCACATATGGAGGGTTTCCGTAATCTGTGAAATATCATAGTGTTGATGAAACACAGAAATTGCATCGGGATTGAATACAACAGTCACCATGCGCACTTACCTCCATGGGAGTAATGTATCAAGCAGTCTACGCTTTGATCGTTCCCTGGAAGACCAGTAGTATTTTCCGATCCACATCTGGAGGCATTCTGTAATTTGTGGACTATCAGAGTGTTGATGAAACACAGATATTGCATCGGGATTGAATACAACAGTCACCAGGCGCACTTTCCTCCATGGGAGTAATGTCTCAAACAGTCTACGCTTTGATCGTTCCCTGTAACACCACTAGTAGTTTCTGATGCACATATGGTGGCATTATGTAATGTGTAGACTATCAGAGTGTTGATGAAACACAGTAATTCCATCGGGATTAAATACAACAGTCACCATGCGCACTTTCCTCCATGGGAGTAATGTCTCTAACAGTCTACGTTTGATCGTTCCCTGGAAGACCAGTAGTAGTTTCCGATGCACATCTGGAGGCTTTCTGTTCTTTGTGGACTATCAGAGTGTTGATGAAACACAGAAATTGCATCGGGATTGAATACAACAGTCACCATGCGCACTTTCCTCCATGGGAGTAATGTCTCAAACAGTCAACGCTTTGATCGTTCCCTGGAAGACCAGTAGTAGTTTCCGATGCACATCTGAAGGCATTCTGTAATCTGTGGACTATCAGAGTGTTGATGAAACACAGAAATTGCATCGGGATTGAATACAATAGTCACCATGCGCACTTTCCGCCATGGGAGTTATGTCTCCCACAGTCTACGCTTTGATCGTTCCCTGGAAGACCAATTGTAGTTTCCGGTGCACATCTGGACGCATTCTGTAATCTGTGGACCATCAGAGTGTTGATGAAACACAGAAACTGCATCGGGATTGAATACAACAGTCACCATGCGCACTATCCTCCATGGGAGTAATATCTAAAACAGCCTACGCTTTGATCGTTCCCTGGAAGACCAGTAGTAGTTATTGATGCACATCTGAAGAAATTCTGTAATCTGTGGAGTATCAGAGTGTTGATGAAACACAGTAATTGCATCGGGATTGAATACAACAGTCACCATGCGCACTTTCCTCCGTGGGAGTAGTGTCTCAAACAGTCTACGCTTTGATCGTTCCCTGGAAGACCAGTAGTAGTTTCCGATGCACATCTGGAGGCTTTCTGCACTCTGTGGACTATCAGAGTGTTGATGAAACACAGAAATTGCAACGGGATTGAATACAACAGTCTCCATGCGCAGTTTCCTCCATGGGAGTAATGTCTCAAACAGTCTACGCTTTGATCGTTCCCTGGAAGACCACTAGTAGATTTTGATGCACATCTGGTGGCATTATGTAATGTGTAGACTATCAGAGTGTTGACGAAACACAGTAATTCCATCGGGATTAAATACAACAGTCACCATGCGCACTATCCTCCATGGGAGTAATGTCTCTAACAGTCTACGTTTGATCGTTCCCTGGAAGACCAGTAGTAGCTTCCGATGCACATCTGGAGGGTTTCTGTTCTTTGTGGACTATCAGACTGTTGATGAAACACAGTAATTGCATCGGGATTGAATACAACAGTGACCATGCGCACTTTCCTCCGTGGGAGTAATTCTCAAACAGTCTATTCTTTGATCGTTCCCTGTAAGGCCAGTAGTAGTTTCCGATGCACATCTGGAGGCATTCTGTTGACTATTAGAGTGTTGATGAAACACAGAAATTGCATCGGGATTGAATACAATAGTCACTATGCGCATTTTCCGCCATGGGAGCAATGTCTCAGACAGTCTACGCTTTAATCTTTCATTGGAAGACCAGTAGTAGTTTCCGATGCACATCTTGAGGCATTCTGTAATTTGTGGACTATCAGAGTGTTGATGAAACACAGAAATTGCATCGGGATTGAATACAACAGTCACCAGGCACACTTTCCTCCATGGGAGTAATGTCTCAAACAGTCTACGCTTTGATCGTTCCCTGAAAGACCACTAGTAGTTTCTGATGCACATCTGGTGGCATTATGTAATGTGTAGACTATCAGAGTGTTGATGAAACACAGTAATTCCATCGGGATTAAATACAACAGTCACCATGCGCACTTTCCTCCATGGGAGTAATGTCTCTAACAGTCTATGTTTGATCGTTCCCTGGAAGACCAGTAGTAGTTTCCGATGCACATCTGGAGGCTTTCTGTTCTTTGTGGACTATCAGAGTGTTGATGAAACACAGAAATTGCATTTGGATTCAATACAACAGTCACCATGCGCTCTTTCCTCCATGGGAGTAACGTCTCAAACAGTCAACCCTTTGATCGTTCCCTGGAAGACCAGTAGTAGTTTCCGATGCACATCTGAAGGCATTCTGTAATCTGTGGACTATCAAGGTGTTGATGAAACACAGAAATTGCATCGGGATTGAATACAATAGTCACCATGCGCACTTTCCGCCATGGGAGTTATGTCTCCAACAGTCTACGCTTTGATCGTTCCCTGGAAGACCAGTAGTAGTTTCCGGGGCACATCTGGACGCATTCTGTAATCTGTGGACTATCAGAGTGTTGATGAAACACAGAAACTGCATCGGGATTGAATACAACAGTCACCATGCGCACTATCCTAAATGCGAGTAATATCTAAAACAGCCTACGCTTTGATCGTTCCCTGGAAGACCAGTAGTAGTTATTGATGCACATCTGAAGAAATTCTGTAATCTGTGGACTATCAGAGTGTTGATGAAACACAGTAATTGCACCGGGATTGAATACAACAGCCACCATGCGCACTTTCCTCCATGGGACTAATGTCTCTAACAGTCTACGCTTTGATCGTTCCCTGGAAGACCAGTAGTAGTTTCCGATGCACATCTGGAGGCTTTCTGTAATCTGTGGACTATCAGAGTGTTGATGAAACACAGAAATTGCATCGGGATTGAATACAACAGTCTCCATGCGCAGTTTCCTCCATGGGAGTAATGTCTCAAACAGGCTACGCTTTGATCGTTCCCTGGTAGACCAGTAGTAGTTTCAATTGCACATCTGGAGGCATTCTGTAATCTGTGGACTACCAGAGTGTTGATGAAACACAAAAATCGCATCGGGATTGAATACAACAGTCACCATGCGCACTTTTCTCCATGGGAGTAATGTCTCTAACAGTCTACGCTTTGATCGTTCCCTGGAAGACCAGTAGTAGTTTCCGATGCACATATGGAGTGTTTCCGTAATCTGTGGACTATCATAGTGTTGATGAAACACAGAAATTGCATCGGGATTGAATACAACAATCACCATGCGCACTTTCCTCCATGGGAGTAAAGTTTCAAAGAGTTTACGCTTTGATCGTTCCCTGGAAGACCAGTAGCAGTTTCCGATGCACATGTGGAGGCATTCTGTAATCTGTGGAGTATCAGAGTGTTTATGAAACACAGAAATTGCATCGGGATTGAATACAACAGTCACCATGCGCACATTCCTCCATATAAGTAATGTCTCAACAGTCTACGCTTTGATCGTTCCCTGGAAGACCAGTAGTAGTTTCCGATGCACATGTGGAGGCATTCTGTAATCTGTGGAATATCAGAGTGTTCATGAAACACAGAAATTGCAACGGGATTGAATACAACAGTCACCATGCGCACTATCCTAAATGCGAGTAATATCTAAAACAGCCTACGCTTTGATCGTTCCCTGGAAGACCAGTAGTAGTTATTGATGCACATCTGAAGAAATTCTGTAATCTGTGGACTATCAGAGTGTTGATGAAACACAGTAATTGCATCGGGATTGAATACAACAGCCACCATGCGCACTTTCCTCCATGGGAGTAATGTACCAAACAGTCTACGCTTTGATCGTTCCCTGGAAGACCAGTAGTAGTTTCCGATGCACATCTGGAGGCATTCTGTAATCTGTGGAGTATCAGAGTGTTGATGAAACACAGAAATTGCAACGGGATTGAATACAACAGTCACCATGCGCACATTCCGCCATGGAAGTTATGTCTCCCACAGTCTACGCTTTGATCGTTCCCTGGAAGACCAGTAGTAGTTTCCGGTGCACATCTGGACGCATTCTGTAATCTGTGGACTATCAGAGTGTTGATGAAACACAGAAACTGCATCGGGATTGAATACAACAGTCACCATGCGCACTATCCTCCATGCGAGTAATATCTAAAACAGCCTACGCTTTGATCGTTCCCTGGAAGACCAGTAGTAGTTATTGATGCACATCTGAAGAAATTCTGTAATCTGTGGACTATCAGTGTGTTGATGAAACACAGTAATTGCATCGGGATTGAATACAACAGTCACCATGCGCACTTTCCTCCATGGGACTAATGTCTCTAACAGTCTACGCTTTGATCGTTCCCTGGAAGACCAGTAGTAGTTTCCGATGCACATCTGGAGGCTTTCTGTACTCTGTGGACTATCAGAGTGTTGATGAAACACAGTAATTGCATCGGGATTGAATACAACAGTGACCATGCGCTCTTTCCTCCGTGGGAGTAAATCTCAAACAGTCTATTCTTTGATCATTCCCTGTAAGACCAGTAGTAGTTTCCGATGCACATCTAGAGGCATTCTGTTGACTATTAGAGTGTTGATGAAACACAGAAATGGCATCGGGATTGAATACAATAGTCACTATGCGCATATTCCGCCATGGGAGCAATGTCTCAGACAGTCTACGCTTTGATCTTTCATTGGAAGACCAGTAGTAGCTTCCGATGCACATCTGGAGGCATTCTGTAATTTGTGGACTATCAGAGTGTTGATGAAACACAGAAATTGCATCGGGATTGAATACAACAGTCACCAGGCGCACTTTCCTCCACGGGAGTTATGTCTCAAACAGTCTACGATTTGATCGTTCCCTGGAAGACCACTAGTAGTTTCTGATGCACATCTGGTGGCATTATGTAATGTGTTGACTATCAGAGTGTTGATGAAACACAGTAATTCCATCGGGATTAAATACAACAGTCACCATGCGCACTTTCCTCCATGGGAGTAATGTCTCTAACAGTCTACGTTTGATCGTTCCCTGGAAGACCAGTAGTAGTTTCCGATGCACATCTGGAGGCTTTCTGTTCTTTGTGGACTATCAGAGTGTTGATGAAACACAGAAATTGCATCGGGATTGAATACAACAGACACCATGCGCACTTTCCTCCATGGGAGTAATGTCTCAAACAGTCAACGTTTTGATCGTTCCCTGGAAGACCAGTAGTAGTTTGCGATGCACATCTGAAGGCATTCTGTAATCTGTGGACTATCAGAGTGTTGATGAAACACAGAAATTGCATCGGGATTGAATACAATAGTCACCATGCGCACTTTCCGCCATGGGAGTTATGTCTCCAACAGTCTACGCTTTGATCGTTCCCTGGAAGACCAGTAGTAGTTTCCGGTGCACATCTGGACGCATTCTGTAATCTGTGGTCTATCAGAGTGTTGATGAAACACAGAAACTGCATCGGGATTGAATACAACAGTCACCATGCGCACTATCCTCCATGCGAGTAATATCTAAAACAGCCTACGCTTTGATCGTTCCCTGGAAGACCAGTAGTAGTTATTGATGCACGTCTGAAGAAATTCTGTAATCTGCGGACTATCAGAGTGTTGATGAAACACAGTAATTGCATCGGGATTGAATACAACAGTCACCATGCGCACTTTCCTCCATGGGACTAATGTCTCTAACAGTCTACGCTTTGAACGTTCCCTGGAAGACCAGTAGTAGTTTCCGATGCACATCTGGAGGCATTCTGTAATCTGTGGAATATCAGAGTGTTGATGAAACACAGAAATTGCAACGGGATTGAATACAACAGTCACCATGCGCACTTTCCTCCATGGGAGTAATGTATCAAACAGTCTACGCTTTGATCGTTCCCTGGAAGACCAGTAGTAGTTTCCGATGCACATCTGGAGGCATTCTGTAATCTGTGGAGTATCAGAGTGTTGATGAAACACTGAAATTGCATCGGGATTGAATACAACAGTCACCATGCGCACTTTCCTACACGGGAGTAATGTCTCAAACAGTCTACGTTTTGATCGTTCCCTGGAAGACCAGTAGTAGTTTCCGATGCACATGTGTAGGCTTTCCGTAATCTGTGGACTATCAGAGTGTTGATGAAACACAGAAATTGCATCGGGATTGAATACAACAGTCACCATGCGCACTTTCCTCCATGGGAGTAATTTTTCAAATAGTTTACGCTTTGATCGTTCCCTGGAAGACCAGTAGCAGTTTCAGATGCACATGTGGAGGCATTCTGTAATCTGTGGAGTATCAGAGTGTTGATGAAACACAGAAATTGCAACGGGATTGAATACAACAGTCACCATGCGCACTTTCCGCCATGGAAGTTATGTCTCCCACAGTCTACGCTTTGATCGTTCCCTGGAAGACCAGTAGTAGTTTCCGGTGCACATCTGGACGCATTCTGTAATCTGTGGACTATCAGAGTGTTGATGAAACACAGAAACTGCATCGGGATTGAATACAACAGTCACCATGCGCACTATCCTCCATGCGAGTAATATCTAAAACAGCCTACGCTTTGATCGTTCCCTGGAAGACCAGTAGTAGTTATTGATGCACATCTGAAGAAATTCTGTAATCTGTGGACTATCAGAGTGTTGATGAAACACAGTAATTGCATCGGGATTGAATACAACAGTCACCATGCGCACTTTCCTCCATGGGACTAATGTCTCTAACAGTCTACGCTTTGATCGTTCCCTGGAAGACCAGTAGTAGTTTCCGATGCACATCTGGAGGCTTTCTGTACTCTGTGGACTATCAGAGTGTTGATAAAACACAGAAATTGCATCGGGATTGAATACAACAGTCTCCATGCGCAGTCTCCTCCATGGGAGTAATGTCTCAAACAGTCTACGCTTTGATCGTTCCCTGGAAGACCACTAGTAGTTTCTGATGCACATCTGGTGGCATTATGTAATGTGTAGACTATCAGAGTGTTGATGAAACACAGTAATTCCATCGGGATTAAATACAACAGTCACCATGCGCACTTTCCTCCATGGGAGTAATGTCTCTAACAGTCTACGTTTGATCGTTCCCTGGAAGGCCAGTAGTAGTTTCCGATGCACATCTGGAGGCTTTCTGTTCTTTGTGGACTATCAGAGTGTTGATGAAACACAGTAATTGCATCGGGATTGAATACAACAGTGACCATGCGCACTTTCCTCCGTGGGAGTAATTCTCAAACAGTCTATTCTTTGATCATTCCCTGTAAGACCAGTAGTAGTTTCCGATGCACATCTGGAGGCATTCTGTTGACTATTAGAGTGTTGATGAAACACAGAAATTGCATCGGGATTGAATACAATAGTCACTATGCGCATATTCCGCCATGGGAGCAATGTCTCAGACAGTCTACGCTTTGATCTTTCATTGGAAGACCAGTAGTAGTTTCCGATGCACATCTGGAGGCATTCTGTAATTTGTGGACTATCAGAGTGTTGATGAAACACAGAAATTGCATCGGGATTGAATACAACAGTCACCAGGCGCACTTTCCTCCATGGGAGTAATGTCTCAAACAGTCTACGCTTTGATCGTTCCCTGGAAGACCACTAGTAGTTTCTGATGCACATCTGGTGGCATTATGTAATGTGTAGACTATCAGAGTGTTGATGAAACACAGTAATTCCATCGGGATTAAATACAACAGTCACCATGCGCACTTTCCTCCATGGGAGTAATGTCTCTAACAGTCTACGTTTGATCGTTCCCTGGATGACCAGTAGTAGTTTCCGATGCACATCTGGAGGCTTTCTGTTCTATGTGGACTATCAGAGTGTTGATGAAACACAGAAATTGCATCGGGATTGAATACAACAGTCACCATGCGCACTTTCCTCCATGGGAGTAATGACTCAAACAGTCAACGCTTTGATCGTTCCCTGGAAGACCAGTAGTAGTTTCCGATGCACATCTGAAGGCATTCTGTAATCTGTGGACTATCAGAGTGTTGATGAAACACAGAAATTGCATCGGGATTGAATACAATAGTCACCATGCGCACTTTCCGCCATGGGAGTTATGTCTCCAACAGTCTACGCTTTGATCGTTCCCTGGAAGGCCAGTAGTAGTTTCCGGTGCACATCTGGACGCATCTGTAATCTGTGGACTATCAGAGTGTTGATGAAACACAGAAACTGCATCGGGATTGAATACAACAGTCACCATGCGCACTATCCTCCATACGAGTAATACCTAAAACAGCCTACGCTTTGATCGTTCCCTGGAAGACCAGTAGTAGTTATTGATGCACATCTGAAGAAATTCTGTAATCTGTGGACTATCAGAGTGTTGATGAAACACAGTAATTGCATCGGGATTGAATACAACAGTCACCATGCGCACTTTCCTCCATGGGACTAATGTCTCTAACAGTCTACGCTTTGATCGTTCCCTGGAAGACCAGTAGTAGTTTCCGATGCACATCTGGAGGCTTTCTGTAATCTGTGGACTATCATAGTGTTGATGAAACACAGAAATTGCATCGGGATTGAATACAACAATCACCATGTGCACTTTCCTCCATGGGAGTAATGTCTCAAACAGTCTACGCTTTGATCATTCCCTGGTAGACCAGTAGTAGTTTCAATTGCACATCTGGAGGCATTCTGTAATCTGTGGACTACCAGAGTGTTGATGAATCACAGAAATTGCATCGGGATTGAATACAACAGTGACCATGCGCATTTTTCTCCATGTGAGTAATGTCTCTAACAGTCTACGCTTTGATCGTTCCCTGGAAGACCAGTAGTAGTTTCCGATGCACATATGGAGGGTTTCCGTAATGTGTGGACTATCATAGTGTTGATGAAACACAGAAATTGCATCGGGATTGAATACAACAATCACCATGCGCACTTTCCACCATGGGAGTAATGTTTCAAATAGTTTACGCTTTGATCGTTCCCTGGAAGACCAGTAGCAGTTTCCGATGCACATGTGGAGGCATTCTGTAATCTGTGGAGTAACAGAGTGTTGATTAAACACAGAAATTGCATCGGGATTTAATACAACAGTCACCATGCGCACATTCCTCCATAAAAGTATTGTTTCAACAGTCTACGCTTTGGTCGTTCCCTGAAAGACCTGTAGTAGTTTCCGATGCACATCTGGAGGCATTCTGTAATCTGTGGAATATCAGAGTGTTGTTGAAACACAGAAATCGCATGGGGATTGAATACAACAGTCACCATGCGCACTTTCCTCCATGGGAGTAATGTATCAAACAGTCTACGCTTTGATCGTTCCCTGGAAGACCAGTAGTAGTTTCCGATGCACTTCTGGAGGCATTCTGTAATCTGTGGAGTATCAGAGTGTTGATGAAACACAGAAATTGCATCGGGATTGAATACAACAGTCACCATGCGCACTTTTCTCCATTAGAGTAATTCTCAAACAGTCTATGCTTTGATCGTTCCCTGTAAGACCAGTAGTAGTTTCCGATGCTCATCTGGTGGCATTGTGTAATATGTGGACTATCAGAGTGTTGATGAAACACAGAAATTGCATCGGGAATGAATACAACAGTCACCACGCGCAGTTTCCTCCATTTGAGTGATGTCTCAAACAATCTACGCTTTGATCGTTCCCTGGAAGAGCAATAGTAGTTTCAGATGCACATCTGGAGGCTTTCCGTAATCTGTGGACTATCATAGTGTTGATGAAACACAGAAATTGCATCGGGATTGAATACAACAATCACCATGCGCACTTTCCACCATGGGAGTAATGTTTCAAAGAGTTTACGCTTTGATCGTTCCCTGGAAGACCAGTAGCAGTTTCCGATGCACATGTGGAGGCATTCCGTAATCTGTGGAGTTTCAGAGTGTTGATGAAACACAGAAATTGCATCGGGATTGAATACAACAGTCACCATGCGCACATTCCTCAATAAAAGTAATGTCTCAACAGTCTACGCTCTGATCGTTCCCTGGAAGACCAGTAGTAGTTTCCGATGCACATCTGGAGGCATTCTGTAATCTGTGGAATATCAGAGTGTAGATGAAACACAGAAATTGCAACGGGATTAAATACAACAGTCACCATGCGCACTTTCCTCCATGGGAGTAATGTATCAAACAGTCTACGATTTGATCGTTCCCTGGAAGACCAGTAGTAGTTTCCGATGCACATCTGGAGGCATTCTGTAGTCTGTGGAGTATCAGAGTGTTGATGAAACACTGAAATTGCATCGGGATTGAATACAACAGTCACCATGCGCACTTTCCTACACGGGAGTAATGTCTCAAACAGTCTACGCTTTGATCGTTCCCTGGAAGACCAGTAGCAGTTTCCGATGCACATGTGGAGGCATTCTGTAATCTGTGGAGTATCAGAGTGTTGATTAAACACAGAAATTGCATCGGGATTGAATACAACAGTCACCATGCGCACATTCCTCCATAAAAGTATTGTTTCAACAGTCTACGCTTTGGTCGTTCCCTGGAAGACCTGTAGTAGTTTCCGATGCACATCTGGAGGCATTCTGTAATCTGTGGAATATCAGAGTGTTGATGAAACACAGAAATTGCATCGGGATTGAATACAACAGTCACCATGCGCACTTTCCTCCATGGGAGTAATGTATCAAACAGTCTACGCTTTGATCGGTCCCTGGAAGACCAGTAGTAGTTTCCGATGCCCTTCTGGAGGCACTCTGTAATCTGTGGAGTATCAGAGTGTTGATGAAACACAGAAATTGCATCGGGATTGAATACAACAGTCACCATGCTCACTTTTCTCCATGGGAGTAATTCTCAAACAGTCTATGCTTTGATCGTTCCCTGTAAGACCAGTAGTAGTTTCCGATGCTCATCTGGTGGCATTGTGTAATATGTGGACTATCAGAGTGTTGATGAAACACAGAAATTGCATCGGGAATGAATACAACAGTCACCATGCGCAGTTTCCTCCATTTGAGTGATGTCTCAAACAATCTACGCTTTGATCGTTCCCTGGAAGACCAGTAGTAGTTTCAGATGCACAACTGCGGGCTTTCTGTAATCTGTGGACTATCAGAGTGTTGATGAAACACAGAAATTGCCTCGGGATAGAATACAGCAGTCACAATGCGCACTTTCCTACATGGGAGTAATTCTCAAACAGTCTATGCTTTGATTGTTCCCTGTAAGACCCATAGTAGTTTCCGATGCACATCTCAAGGCATTCTGTACTCTGTGGACTATCAGAGTTTTGATGAAACACAGAAATTGCATCGGGATTGAATACAACAGTCACCATGCGCACTTCCTCCATGGGAGTAATTCACAAACAGTCTATTCTTTGATAGTTCCCTGTTAGACCAGTAGAAGTTTGCGATGCACATCTGGAAGCATTCTGTTGACTATTAGAGTGTTGATGAAACACAGAAATTGCATCGGGATTGAATACAATAGTCACTATGCGCACTTTCCGCCATGGGAGTAATGTCTCAGACAGTCTACGCTTTGATCGTTCCCTGGAAGACCAGTAGTAGTTTCCGATGCACATCTGGAGGCATTCTGTAACCTGTGGAATATCAGAGTGTTGATGAAACACAGAAATTGCATCGGGATTGAATACAACAGTCACCATGCGCACTTTCCTCCATGGGAGTAATTCTCAAAGAGTCTATGCTTTGATCGTTCCCTGTAAGACCAGTAGTAGTTTCCGATGCACATCTGGTGGCATTCTGTAATCTGTGGACTATCAGAGTGTTGATGAAACACAGAAATTGCATCGGGAATGAATACAACAGTCACCATGCGCAGTTTCCTCCATGGGAGTGATGTCTCAAACAGTCTACGATTTGATCGTTCCCTGGAAGACCAGTAGTAGTTTCAGATGCACATCTAAGGGCTTTCTGTAATCTGTGGACTATCAGAGTGTTGATGAAACACAGTAATTGCCTAGGGATAGAATACAACAGTCACCATGCGCACTTTCCTCCATGGGAGTAATTCTCAAACAGTCTATGCTTTGATCGTTCCCTGTAAGACCAGTAGTAGCTTCCGATGCAAATCTCGACGCATTCTGTACTCTGTGGTCTATCAGAGTGTTGATGAAACGCAGAAATTGCATCGGAATTGAAAACAACAGTCATCATGAGCACTTTCCTCCATGGGAGTAATGTCTCTAACAGTCTACGCTTTGATCGTTCCCTGGAAGACCAGTAGTAGTTTCCGATGCACATCTGGAGGCATTCTGTACCCTGTGGACTATCAGAGTGTTGATGAAACACAGTAATTGCATCGGGATTGAATACAACAGTCACCATGCGCACTTTCCTCCATGGGAGTAATTCTCAAACTGTCTATTCTTTGATCGTTCCCTGTAAGACCAGTAGTAGTTTCCGATGCACATCTGGAGGCATTCTGTTGACTATTAGAGTGTTGATGAAACACAGAAATTGCATCGGGATTGATTACAACAGTCACCATGCGCACATTCCTCCAAAAAGTAATGTCTGAAACAGTCTACGATTTGATCGTTCCCTGGAAGACCAGTAGTAGATTCCGACAAACATCTGGAGGCATTCTGTAATCTGCGGACTATCAGAGTGATGATGAAACACAGAAATTGCATCGGGATGGAATACAACAGTCACCATGCGCACTTTCCTCCATTGGAGTAATGTCTCAAACAGTCTACGCTTTGATCGTTCCCTGGAAGACCAGTAGTAGTTTCCGATGCACATCTGGCGGCATTCTGTAATTTGTGGACTATCAGGGAGTTGATGAAACACAGAAATTGCATCGGGATTGAATACAACAGTCACCATGCGCACATTCCTCCATGGGAGTAAATTCTCAAACAGTCCACGCTGTGATCGTCCCCTGGAGGACCAGTAGTAGTTTCCGATGAACATCTGGTGCCATTCTGTAATCTGTGGCCTATCAGAGTGTTGATGAAAAACAGAAATTGCATCGGGATTGAATACAACAGTCACCATGCGCACTTTCCTCCACGGGAGGTATGTCTCAAACAGTCTACGCTTTGATCGTTCCCTGGAAGACCAGTAGTAGTTTCCGATGCACATCTGGCGGCATTCTGTAATCTGTGGACTATCAGAGTATTGATGGAACACAGAAATTGCATCAGGATTGAATACAACAGTCACCATGCGCACTTTCCTGCATGGGAGTAATGTCTCTAACAATCTACGCTTTGATCGTTCCCCAGAAGACCAGTAGTAGTTTCCTATGCACATCTGGAGGATTTCTGTACACTGTGGACTATCAGAGTGTTGATGAAAGACAGAAATCGCATCGGAATTGAATACAACAGTCACCATCCGCACTTTCCTCCATGGGAGTAATTCTCACACAGTCTATGCTTTGATCGCTCCCTGTAAGACCAGTAGTAGTTTCCGATGCTCATCTGGTGGCATTGTGTAATATGTGGACTATCAGAGTGTTGAAGAAACACAGAAATCGCATCGGGAATGAATACAACAGTCACCATGTGCAGTTTACTCCATTTGAGTGATGTCTCAAACAGTCTACGCTTTGATCGTTCCCTGGAAGACCAGTAGTAGTTTCAGATGCACATCTGGGGGCTTTCTGTACTCTGTGGAATATCAGAGTGTTGATGAAACACAGTAATTGCATCGGGATTGAATACAACAGTCACCATGCGCACTTTCCTCCATGGGAGTAATTCACAAACAGTCTATTCTTTGATAGTTCCCTGTTAGACCAGTAGTAGTTTCCGATGCACATCTGGAGGCATTCTGTTGACTATTAGAGTGTTGATGAAACACAGAAATTGCATCGGGATTGAATACAATAGTCACTATGCGCACTTCCCGCCATGGGAGTAATGTCTCAGACAGTCTACGCTTTGATCGTTCCCTGGAAGACCAGTTGTAGTTTCCGATGCACATCTGGAGGCATTCTGTAACCTGTGGAATATCAGAGTGTTGATGAAACACAGAAATTGCATCGGGATTGAATACAACAGTCACCATGCGCACTTTCCTCCATGGGAGTAATGTATCAAACAGTCTACGCTTTGATCGTTCCCTGGAAGACCAGTAGTGGTTTCCGATGCACATCTGGAGGCATTCTGTAATCTGTGGAGTATCAGAGTGTTGATGAAACACAGAAATTGCATCGGGATTGAATACAACAGTCACCATGCGCACTTTCCTACATGGTAGTAATGTCTCAAACAGTCTACGTTTTGATCGTTCACTGGAAGACCAGTACTAGTTTCCGATGCACATCTGGTGGCATTCTGTAATCTGTGGACTATCAGAGTGTTGATGAAACACAGAAATTGCATCGGGATTGAATACAACAGTCACCATCCGCACTCTCCTCCATGGGAGTAATGTCTGAAACAGTCTACGATTTGATCGTTCCCTGGAAGACCAGTAGTTGTTTCCGATGCACATCTGGGGGCATTCTGTAATCTGTGGACTATCACAGTGTTGATGAAACACAGAAATTGCATCGGGAATGAATACAACAGTCACCATTCGCACTTTCCTCCACGGAAGGTATGTCTCAAACAGTCTACGCTTTGATCGTTCCCTGGAAGACCACTAGTAGTTTCCGATGCACATCTGGTGGCATTCTTTAATCTGTGGCCTATCAGAGTGTTCCTGAAACACAGAAATTGCATCGGGATTGAATACAACAGTCACCATGCGCAGTTTCCTCCATGGGAGTGATGTCTCAAACAGTCTACGCTTTGATGGTTCCCTGGAAGACCAGTAGTAGTTTCAGATGCACATCTAAGGGCTTTCTGTAATCTGTGGACTATCAGAGTGTTGATGAAAGACAGAAATTGCATTGGGGTTGAATACAAGAGTTTCCATTTGCAGTTTCCTCCATGGGAGTAAGGTCTCAAACAGTCTACGCTTTGATCGTTCCCTGGTAAACCAGTAGTAGTAGTTTACGATGAACATCTGGAGGCATTCTGTAATCTGTGGACTATCAGAATGTTGATGAAACACAGAAATTGCATCGGGATTGAATACAACAGTCACCATGCGCACTTTCCTCCATGGGAGTAATTCTCAAAGAGTCTATGCTTTGATCGTTCCCTGTAAGACCAGTAGTAGTTTCCGATCCACATCTGGTGGCATTCTGTAATCTGTGGGCTATCAGAGTGTTGATGAAACACAGAAATTGCATCGGGAATGAATACAACAGTCACCATGCGCAGTTTCCTCCATGGGAGTGATGTCTCAAACAGTCTACGCTTTGATCGTTCCCTACAAGACCAGTTGTAGTTTCAGATGCACATCTAAGAGCTGTCTGTAATCTGTGGACTATCAGAGTGTTGATGAAACACAGTAATTGCCTCAGGATAGAATACAACAGTCACCATGCGCACTTTCCTCCATGGGAGTAATTCTCAAACAGTCTATGCTTTGATCGTTCCCTGTAAGACCAGTAGTAGTTTCCGATGCACATCTCGAGGCATTCTGTACTCTGTGGTCTATCAGAGTGTTGATGAAACGCAGAAATTGCATCGGGATTGAATACAACAGTCACCATGAGCACTTTCCTCCATGGGAGTAATGTCTCTAACAGTCTACGCTTTGATCGTTCCCTGATAGACCAGTAGTAGTTTCCGATGCACATCTGGAGGCATTCTGTACCCTGTGGACTATCAGAGTGTTGATGAAACACGGTAATTGCATCGGGATTTAATACAACAGTCACCATGCGCACTTTCCTCCATGGGAGTAATTCTCAAACAGTCTATTCTTTGATCGTTCCCTGTAAGACCAGTAGTAGTTTCCGATGCACATCTGGAGGCATTCTGTTGACTATTAGAGTGTTGATGAAACACAGAAATTGCATAGGGATTGAGTACAACAGTCACCATGCGCACATTCCTCCATAAAAGTAATGTCTGAAACAGTCTACGATTTGATCTTTCCCTGGAAGACCAGTAGTAGATTCCGATAAACATCTGGAGGCATTCTGTAATCTGCGGACTATCGGAGTGATGATGAAACACAGAAATTGCATCGGGATTGAATACAACAGTCACCATGCGCGCTTTCCTCCATTGGAGTAATGTCTCAAACAGTCTACGCTTTGATCGTTCCCTGGAAGACCAGCTGTAGTTTCCGATGCACATCTGGCGGCATTCTGTAATCTGTGGACTATCAGAGTGTTGATGGAACACAGATATTGCATCGGGATTGAATACAACAGTCTCCATGCGCAGTTTCCTCCATGGGCGTAATGTCTCAAACAGTCTACGCTTTCATCGTTCCCTGTAAAACCAGTAATAGTTTACGATGAACATCTGGATTCATTCTGTAATCTGTGGACTATCAGATTGTTGATGAAACACAGAAATTGCATCGGGATTGAATACAACAGAACCATTCGCACTTTCCTGCATGGGAGGTATGTCTCAAACGATCTACGCTTTGATCGTTCCCTGGAAGACCAGTAGTAGTTTCCGATGCACATCTGGCGGCATTCTGTAATCTGTGGACTATCAGAGTGTTGATGAAACACAGAAATTGCCTCGGGATAGAATACAACAGTCACCATGCGCACTTTCCTCCATGGGAGTAATTCTCAAACAGTCTATGATTTGATCGTTCCCTGTAAGACCAGTAGTAGTTTCCGATGCACATCTCGAGGCATTCTGTACTCTGTGGAATATCAGAGTGTTGATGAAACACAGAAATTGCTTCGGGATTGAATACAACAGTCACCATGAGCACTTTCCTCCATGGGAGTAATGTCTTTAACAGTCTACGCTTTGATCGTTCCCTGGAAGACCAGTAGTAGTTTCCGATGCACATCTGGAGGCTTTCTGTACTCTGTGGACTATCAGAGTGTTGTTGAAACACAGTAATAGCATCGGGACTGAATACAACAGTCACCATGCGCACTTTCCTCCATGGGAGTAATTCTCATACAGTCTATTCTTTGATCGTGCCCTGTAAGACCAGTAGTAGTTTCCAATGCACATCTGGAGGCATTCTGTTGACTATTAGAGTGTTGATGAAACACAGAAATTGCATCGGGATTGAGTACAACAGTCACCATGCGCCCATTCCTCCATAAAAGTAATGTCTGAAACAGTCTACGATTTGATCGTTCCCTGGAACACCAGTAGTAGATTCCGATGAACATCTGAAGGCATTCTGTAATCTGTGGACTATCAGAGTGTTGATGAAACACAGAAATTGCATCGGGATTGAATACAACAGTCACCATGTGCAGTTTCCTCCATTTGAGTGATGTCTCAAACAGTCTACGCTTTGATCGTTCCCTGGAAGACCAGTAGTAGTTTCAGATGCACATCTGGGGGCTTTCTGTAATCTGTGGACTATCAGAGTGTTGATGAAACACAGAAATTGCCTCGGGATAGAATACAGCAGTCACAATGCGCACTTTCCTACATGGGAGTAATTCTCAAACAGTCTATGCTTTGATCGTTCCCTGTAAGACCCATAGTAGTTTCCGATGCACATCTCGAGGCATTCTGTACTCTGTGGACTATCAGAGTTTTGATGAAACACAGAAATTGCATCGGGATTGAATACAACAGTCACCATGCGCAGTTTCCTCCATGGGAGTTATGTCTCAAACAGTCTACGCTTTGATCGTTCCCTGGAAGACCAGTAGTAGTTTCAGATGCACATCTAAGAGCTGTCTGTAATCTGTGGACTATCAGAGTGTTGATGAAACACAGTAATTGCATTGGGGTTGAATACAAGAGTCTCCATTTGCAGTTTCCTCCATGGGAGTAAGGTCTCAAACAGTCTACGATTTGATCGTTCCCTGGTAAACCAGTAGTAGTTTACGATGAACATCTGGAGGCATTCTGTATTCTGTGGACTATCAGAATGTTGATGAAACACAGAAATTGCATCGGGATTGAATACAACAGTCACCATGCGCACTTTCCTCCATGGGAGTAATTCTCAAAGACACTATGCTTTGATCGTTCCCTGTAAGACCAGTAGTAGTTTCCGATCCACATCTGGTGGCATTCTGTAATCTGTGGGCTATCAGAGTGTTGATGAAACACAGAAATTGCATCGGGAATGAATACAACAGTCACCATGCGCAGTTTCCTCCATGGGAGTGATGTCTCAAACAGTCTACGCTTTGATCGTTCCCTGGAAGACCAGTAGTAGTTTCAGATGCACATCTAAGAGCTGTCTGTAATCTGTGGACTATCAGAGTGTTGATGAAACACAGTAATTGCCTCAGGATAGAATACAACAGTCACCATGCGCACTTTCCTCCATGGGAGTAATTCTCAAACAGTCTATGTTTTGATCGTTCCCTGTAAGACCAGTAGTAGTTTCCGATGCACATCCTGAGGCATTCTGTACTCTGTGGTCTATCAGAGTGTTGATGAAACGCAGAAATTGCATCGGGATTGAATACAACAGTCACCATGAGCACTTTCCTCCATGGGAGTAATGTCTCTAACAGTCTACGCTTTGATCGTTCCCTGATAGACCAGTAGTAGTTTCCGATGCACATCTGGAGGCATTCTGTACCCTGTGGACTATCAGAGTGTTGATGAAACACAGTAATTGCATCGGGATTGAATACAACAGTCACCATGCGCACTTTCCTCCATGGGAGTAATTCTCAAACAGTCTATTCTATGATCGTTCCCTGTAAGACCAGTAGTAGTTTCCGATGCACATCTGGAGGCATTCTGTTGACTATTAGAGTGTTGATGAAACACAGAAATTGCATAGGGATTGAGTACAACAGTCACCATGCGCACATTCCTCCATAAAAGTAATGTCTGAAACAGTCTACGATTTGATCTTTCCCTGGAAGACCAGTAGTAGATTCCGATAAACATCTGGAGGCATTCTGTAATCTGCGGACTATCGGAGTGATGATGAAACACAGAAATTGCATCGGGATTGAATACAACAGTCACCATGCGCGCTTTCCTCCATTGGAGTAATGTCTCAAACAGTCTACGCTTTGATCGTTCCCTGGAAGACCAGTTGTAGTTTCCGATGCACATCTGGCGGCATTCTGTAATCTGTGGACTATCAGAGTGTTGATGGAACACAGATATTGCATCGGGATTGAATACAACAGTCTCCATGCGCAGTTTCCTCCATGGCCGTAATGTCTCAAACAGTCTACGCTTTCATCGTTCCCTGTAAAACCAGTAATAGTTTACGATGAACATCTGGATTCATTCTGTAATCTGTGGACTATCAGATTGTTGATGAAACACAGAAATTGCATCGGGATTGAATACAACAGAACCATTCGCACTTTCCTGCATGGGAGGTATGTCTCAAACAGTCTACGCTTTGATCGTTCCCTGGAAGACCAGTAGTAGTTTCCGATGCACATCTGGCGGCATTCTGTAATCTGTGGACTATCAGAGTGTTGATGGAACACAGATATTGCATCGGGATTGAATACAACAGTCTCCATGCGCAGTTTCCTCCATGGGCGTAATGTCTCAAACAGTCTACGCTTTCATCGTTCCCTGTAAAACCAGTAATAGTTTACGATGAACATCTGGATTCATTCTGTAATCTGTGGACTATCAGATTGTTGATGAAACACAGAAATTGCATCGGGATTGAATACAACAGTCACCATGCGCACTTTCCTGCATGGGAGTAATGTCTCCAACAGTCTACGCTTTGATAGTTCCCCAGAAGACCAGTAGTAGTTTCCTACGCACATCTGGAGGATTTCTGTACACTGTGGACTATCAGTGTGTTGATGAAAGACAGAAATTGCATCGGAATTGAATACAACAGTCACCATCCGCACTTTCCTCCATGGGAGTAATTCTCAAACAGTCTATGCTTTGATCGTTACCTGTAAGACCAGTAGTAGTTTCCGATGCACATCTGGTGGCATTCTGTAATCTGTGGACTATCAGAGTGTTGATGAAACACAGAAATTGCATCGGGAATGAATACAACAGTCACCATGCGCAGTTTCCTAAATGGGAGTGATGTTTCAAACAGTCTACGCTTTCATCGTTCTCTGGAAGACCAGTAGTAGTTTCCTATGCACATCTGGGGGCTTTCTGTAGTCTGTGGAATATCAGAGTGTTGATGAAACACAGAAATTGCCTCGGGATAGAATACAACAGTCACCATGCGCACTTTCCTCCATGGGAGTAATTCTCAAACAGTCTATGATTTGATCGTTCCCTGTAAGACCAGTAGTAGTTTCCGATGCACATCTCGAGGCATTCTGTACTCTGTGGAATATCAGAGTGTTGATGAAACACAGAAATTGCTTCGGGATTGAATACAACAGTCACCATGAGCACTTTCCTCCATGGGAGTAATGTCTTTAACAGTCTACGCTTTGATCGTTCCCTGGAAGACCAGTAGTAGTTTCCGATGCACATCTGGAGGCTTTCTGTACTCTGTGGACTATCAGAGTGTTGATGAAACACAGTAATAGCATCGGGACTGAATACAACAGTCACCATGCGCACTTTCCTCCATGGGAGTAATTCTCAAACAGTCTATTCTTTGATCGTTCCCTGTAAGACCAGTAGTAGTTTCCAATGCACATCTGGAGGCATTCTGTTGACTATTAGAGTGTTGATGAAACACAGAAGTTGCATCGGGATTGAGTACAACAGTCACCATGCGCCCATTCCTCCATAAAAGTAATGTCTGAAACAGTCTACGATTTGATCGTTCCCTGGAACACCAGTAGTAGATTCCGATGAACATCTGAAGGCATTCTGTAATCTGCGGACTATCAGAGTGATGATGAAACACAGAAATTGCATCGGGATTGAATACAACAGTCACCATGCGCACTTTCCTCCATTGGAATAATGTCTCAAACAGTCTACGCTTTGATCGTCCCCTGGAAGTCCAGTAGCAGTTTCCGATGAACATCTGGAGGCATTCTGTAATCTGTGGACTATCAGTGTTGATGAAACACAGAAATTGCATCGGGGTTGAATACAACAGTTTCCATGCGCAGTTTCCTCCATGGGAGTAATGTCTCAAACAGTCTACGTTTTGATCGCTCCTTGGAAGACCAGTAGTAGTTTCCGATGCACATCTGGAGGCATTCTGTAATCTGTGGACTATCAGAATGTTGATGAAACACAGAAATTGCATCGGGATTGACTACAACAGTCACCATGCGCACTTTCCTCCACGGGAGGTATGTCTCAAACAGTCTACTCTTTGATCGTTCCCTGGAAGACCAGCAGTAGTTTCCGATGCACATCTGGCGGCATTCTGTAATCTGTGGACTATCAGAGTGTTGATGAAACACAGAAATTGCATCGGGATTGAATACAACAGTCAGCATGCGCACATTCCTCCAGGGGAGTAGAGTCTCAATCAGTCTACGCTTTGATCGTCCCCTGGAAGACCAGTAGTAGTTTCCGATGAACATCTGGAGGCATTCTGTAATCTGTGGACTATCAGAATGTTGATGAAACACAGAAATTGCATCGGGATTGAATACAACAGTTACTATGCGCACTTTCCTCCACGGGAGGTATGTCTCAAACAGTCTACGCTTTGATCGTTCCCTGGAAGACCAGTAGTAGTTTCCTATTCACATCTGGCGGCATTCTGTAATCTGTGGACTATCAGAGTGTTGATGGAACACCGAAATTGCATCGGGATTGAATACAACAGTCTCCATGCGCTGTTTCCTCCATGGGACTAATGTCTCAAACAGTCTACGCTTTCATCGTTCCCTAGAAGACCAGTAATAGTTTACGATGAACATCTGGAGGCATTCTGTAATCTGTGGACTATCAGAATGTTGATGAAATACAGAAATTGCATCGGGGTTGAATACAACAGTCTCCATGTGCAGTTTCCTCCATGGAAGTAATGTCTCAAACAGTGTACGCTTTCATCGTTCCCTGGAAGACCAGTAATAGATTACGATGAACATCTGGAGGCATTCTGTAATCTGTGGACTTTCAGAATGTTGATGAAACACAGAAATTGCATCGGGATTGAATACAACAGTCACCATGCGCACTTTCCTCCATGGGAGTAATGTCTCTAACAGTCTACGCTTTGATCGTTCCCCAGAAGACCAGTAGTAGTTTCCTATGCACATCTGGTGGCATTCTGCAATCTGTGGCCTATCAGAGTGTTGATGAAACACAGAAATTGCATCGGGATTGAATACAACAGTCACCATGCGGACTTTCCTCCATGTGAGTAATGTCTCTAACAGTCTACGCTTTGATCGTTCCCCAGAAGACCAGTAGTAGTTTCCTATGCACATCTGGAGGCTTTCTGTACACTGTGGACTATCAGAGTGTTGATGAAACACAGAAATTGCAACGGGGTTGAATACAACAGTCTCCATGCGCAGTTTCCCCCATGGGAGTAATGTCTCAAACAGTCTACGCATTCATCGTTCCCCGGAAGACCAGTAATAGTTTACGATGAACATCTGGAGGCATTCTGTAATCTGTGGACTATCAGAATGTTGATGAAATACAAAAATTGCATCGGGGTTGAATACAACAGACTCCATGCGCAGTTTCCTCAAAGGGAGTAATGTCTCAAACAGTCTACGCTTTCATCGTTCCCTGGAAGACCAGTAATAGTTTACGATGAACATCTGGAGGCATTCTGTAATCTGTGGACTATCAGAATGTTGATGAAACACAAAAATTGCATCGGGATTGAATACAACAGTCACCATGCGCACTTTCCTCCATGGGAGTAATGTCTCTAACAATTTACGCTTTGATCGTTCCCTAGAAGACCAGTAGTGGTTTCCTGTGCACATCTTAAGGATTTCTGTACACGGTGGACTATCAGAGTGTTGATGAAACACAGAAATTGCATCGGGGTTGAATACAAGAGTCTCCATTTGCAGTTTCCTCCATGGGAGTAATGTCTCAAACAGTCTACGCTTTGATCGTTCCCTTGAAGACCAGTAGTAGTTTCCGATGCACATCTCGAGGCATTCTGTACTCTGTGGACTATCAGAGTGTTGATGAAACACAGAAATTGCATCGGGATTGAATACAACAGTCACCATGCGCGCTTTCCTCCATTGGAGTAATGTCTCAAACAGTCTACGCTTTGATCGTTCCCTGGAAGACCAGTTGTAGTTTCCGATGCACATCTGGCGGCATTCTGTAATCTGTGGACTATCAGAGTGTTGATGGAACACAGATATTGCATCGGGATTGAATACAACAGTCTCCATGCGCAGTTTCCTCCATGGGCGTAATGTCTCAAACAGTCTACGCTTTCATCGTTCCCTGTAAAACCAGTAATAGTTTATGATGAACATCTGGATTCATTCTGTAATCTGTGGACTATCAGATTGTTGATGAAACACAGAAATTGCATCGGGATTGAATACAACAGAACCATTCGCACTTTCCTGCATGGGAGGTATGTCTCAAACGATCTACGCTTTGATCGTTCCCTGGAAGACCAGTAGTAGTTTCCGATGCACCTCTGGCGGCATTCTGTAATCTGTGGACTATCAGAGTGTTGATGAAACACAGAAATTGCCTCGGGATAGAATACAACAGTCACCATGCGCACTTTCCTCCATGGGAGTAATTCTCAAACAGTCTATGATTTGATCGTTCCCTGTAAGACCAGTAGTAGTTTCCGATGCACATCTCGAGGCATTCTGTACTCTGTGGAATATCAGAGTGTTGATGAAACACAGAAATTGCTTCGGGATTGAATACAACAGTCACCATGAGCACTTTCCTCCATGGGAGTAATGTCTTTAACAGTCTACGCTTTGATCGTTCCCTGGAAGACCAGTAGTAGTTTCCGATGCACATCTGGAGGCTTTCTGTACTCTGTGGACTATCAGAGTGTTGTTGAAACACAGTAATAGCATCGGGACTGAATACAACAGTCACCATGCGCACTTTCCTCCATGGGAGTAATTCTCATACAGTCTATTCTTTGATCATGCCCTGTAAGACCAGTAGTAGTTTCCAATGCACATCTGGAGGCATTCTGTTGACTATTAGAGTGTTGATGAAACACAGAAATTGCATCGGGATTGAGTACAACAGTCACCATGCGCCCATTCCTCCATAAAAGTAATGTCTGAAACAGTCTACGATTTGATCGTTCCCTGGAACACCAGTAGTAGATTCCGATGAACATCTGAAGGCATTCTGTAATCTGTGGACTATCAGAGTGTTGATGAAACACAGAAATTGCATCGGGATTGAATACAACAGTCACCATGTGCAGTTTCCTCCATTTGAGTGATGTCTCAAACAGTCTACGCTTTGATCGTTCCCTGGAAGACCAGTAGTAGTTTCAGATGCACATCTGGGGGCTTTCTGTAATCTGTGGACTATCAGAGTGTTGATGAAACACAGAAATTGCCTCGGGATAGAATACAGCAGTCACAATGCGCACTTTCCTACATGGGAGTAATTCTCAAACAGTCTATGCTTTGATCGTTCCCTGTAAGACCCATAGTAGTTTCCGATGCACATCTCGAGGCATTCTGTACTCTGTGGACTATCAGAGTTTTGATGAAACACAGAAATTGCATCGGGATTGAATACAACAGTCACCATGCGCAGTTTCCTCCATGGGAGTTATGTCTCAAACAGTCTACGCTTTGATCGTTCCCTGGAAGACCAGTAGTAGTTTCAGATGCACATCTAAGGGCTTTCTGTAATCTGTGGACTATCAGAGTGTTGATGAAAGACAGAAATTGCATTGGGGTTGAATACAAGAGTCTCCATTTGCAGTTTCCTCCATGGGAGTAAGGTCTCAAACAGTCTACGATTTGATCGTTCCCTGGTAAACCAGTAGTAGTTTACGATGAACATCTGGAGGCATTCTGTATTCTGTGGACTATCAGAATGTTGATGAAACACAGAAATTGCATCGGGATTGAATACAACAGTCACCATGCGCACTTTCCTCCATGGGAGTAATTCTCAAAGAGACTATGCTTTGATCGTTCCCTGTAAGACCAGTAGTAGTTTCCGATCCACATCTGGTGGCATTCTGTAATCTGTGGGCTATCAGAGTGTTGATGAAACACAGAAATTGCATCGGGAATGAATACAACAGTCACCATGCGCAGTTTCCTCCATGGGAGTGATGTCTCAAACAGTCTACGCTTTGATCGTTCCCTGGAAGACCAGTAGTAGTTTCAGATGCACATCTAAGAGCTGTCTGTAATCTGTTGACTATCAGAGTGTTGATGAAACACAGTAATTGCCTCAGGATAGAATACAACAGTCACCATGCGCACTTTCCTCCATGGGAGTAATTCTCAAACAGTCTATGTTTTGATCGTTCCCTGTAAGACCAGTAGTAGTTTCCGATGCACATCTCGAGGCATTCTGTACTCTGTGGTCTATCAGAGTGTTGATGAAACGCAGAAATTGCATCGGGATTGAATACAAGAGTCACCATGAGCACTTTCCTCCATGGGAGTAATGTCTCTAACAGTCTACGCTTTGATCGTTCCCTGATAGACCAGTAGTAGTTTCCGATGCACATCTGGAGGCATTCTGTACCCTGTGGACTATCAGAGTGTTGATGAAACACAGTAATTGCATCGGGATTGAATACAACAGTCACCATGCGCACTTTCCTCCATGGGAGTAATTCTCAAACAGTCTATTCTATGATCGTTCCCTGTAAGACCAGTAGTAGTTTCCGATGCACATCTGGAGGCATTCTGTTGACTATTAGAGTGTTGATGAAACACAGAAATTGCATAGGGATTGAGTACAACAGTCACCATGCGCACATTCCTCCATAAAAGTAATGTCTGAAACAGTCTACGATTTGATCTTTCCCTGGAAGACCAGTAGTAGATTCCGATAAACATCTGGAGGCATTCTGTAATCTGCGGACTATCGGAGTGATGATGAAACACAGAAATTGCATCGGGATTGAATACAACAGTCACCATGCGCGCTTTCCTCCATTGGAGTAATGTCTCAAACAGTCTACGCTTTGATCGTTCCCTGGAAGACCAGTTGTAGTTTCCGATGCACATCTGGCGGCATTCTGTAATCTGTGGACTATCAGAGTGTTGATGGAACACAGATATTGCATCGGGATTGAATACAACAGTCTCCATGCGCAGTTTCCTCCATGGGCGTAATGTCTCAAACAGTCTACGCTTTCATCGTTCCCTGTAAAACCAGTAATAGTTTACGATGAACATCTGGATTCATTCTGTAATCTGTGGACTATCAGATTGTTGATGAAACACAGAAATTGCATCGGGATTGAATACAACAGAACCATTCGCACTTTCCTGCATGGGAGGTATGTCTCAAACAGTCTACGCTTTGATCGTTCCCTGGAAGACCAGTAGTAGTTTCCGATGCACATCTGGCGGCATTCTGTAATCTGTGGACTATCAGAGTGTTGATGGAACACAGATATTGCATCGGGATTGAATACAACAGTCTCCATGCGCAGTTTCCTCCATGGGCGTAATGTCTCAAACAGTCTACGCTTTCATCGTTCCCTGTAAAACCAGTAATAGTTTACGATGAACATCTGGATTCATTCTGTAATCTGTGGACTATCAGATTGTTGATGAAACACAGAAATTGCATCGGGATTGAATACAACAGTCACCATGCGCACTTTCCTGCATGGGAGTAATGTCTCCAACAGTCTACGCTTTGATAGTTCCCCAGAAGACCAGTAGTAGTTTCCTACGCACATCTGGAGGATTTCTGTACACTGTGGACTATCAGTGTGTTGATGAAAGACAGAAATTGCATCGGAATTGTATACAACAGTCACCATCCGCACTTTCCTCCATGGGAGTAATTCTCAAACAGTCTATGCTTTGATCGTTACCTGTAAGACCAGTAGTAGTTTCCGATGCACATCTGGTGGCATTCTGTAATCTGTGGACTATCAGAGTGTTGATGAAACACAGAAATTGCATCGGGAATGAATACAACAGTCACCATGCGCAGTTTCCTAAATGGGAGTGATGTTTCAAACAGTCTACGCTTTCATCGTTCTCTGGAAGACCAGTAGTAGTTTCCTATGCACATCTGGGGGCTTTCTGTAGTCTGTGGAATATCAGAGTGTTGATGAAACACAGAAATTGCCTCGGGATAGAATACAACAGTCACCATGCGCACTTTCCTCCATGGGAGTAATTCTCAAACAGTCTATGATTTGATCGTTCCCTGTAAGACCAGTAGTAGTTTCCGATGCACATCTCGAGGCATTCTGTACTCTGTGGAATATCAGAGTGTTGATGAAACACAGAAATTGCTTCGGGATTGAATACAACAGTCACCATGAGCACTTTCCTCCATGGGAGTAATGTCTTTAACAGTCTACGCTTTGATCGTTCCCTGGAAGACCAGTAGTAGTTTCCGATGCACATCTGGAGGCTTTCTGTACTCTGTGGACTATCAGAGTGTTGATGAAACACAGTAATAGCATCGGGACTGAATACAACAGTCACCATGCGCACTTTCCTCCATGGGAGTAATTCTCAAACAGTCTATTCTTTGATCGTTCCCTGTAAGACCAGTAGTAGTTTCCAATGCACATCTGGAGGCATTCTGTTGACTATTAGAGTGTTGATGAAACACAGAAGTTGCATCGGGATTGAGGACAACAGTCACCATGCGCCCATTCCTCCATAAAAGTAATGTCTGAAACAGTCTACGATTTGATCGTTCCCTGGAACACCAGTAGTAGATTCCGATGAACATCTGAAGGCATTCTGTAATCTGCGGACTATCAGAGTGATGATGAAACACAGAAATTGCATCGGGATTGAATACAACAGTCACCATGCGCACTTTCCTCCATTGGAATAATGTCTCAAACAGTCTACGCTTTGATCGTCCCCTGGAAGTCCAGTAGCAGTTTCCGATGAACATCTGGAGGCATTCTGTAATCTGTGGACTATCAGTGTTGATGAAACACAGAAATTGCATCGGGGTTGAATACAACAGTTTCCATGCGCAGTTTCCTCCATGGGAGTAATGTCTCAAACAGTCTACGTTTTGATCGCTCCTTGGAAGACCAGTAGTAGTTTCCGATGCACATCTGGAGGCATTCTGTAATCTGTGGACTATCAGAATGTTGATGAAACACAGAAATTGCATCGGGATTGACTACAACAGTCACCATGCGCACTTTCCTCCACGGGAGGTATGTCTCAAACAGTCTACTCTTTGATCGTTCCCTGGAAGACCAGCAGTAGTTTCCGATGCACATCTGGCGGCATTCTGTAATCTGTGGACTATCAGAGTGTTGATGAAACACAGAAATTGCATCGGGATTGAATACAACAGTCAGCATGCGCACATTCCTCCAGGGGAGTAGAGTCTCAATCAGTCTACGCTTTGATCGTCCCCTGGAAGACCAGTAGTAGTTTCCGATGAACATCTGGAGGCATTCTGTAATCTGTGGACTATCAGAATGTTGATGAAACACAGAAATTGCATCGGGATTGAATACAACAGTTACTATGCGCACTTTCCTCCACGGGAGGTATGTCTCAAACAGTCTACGCTTTGATCGTTCCCTGGAAGACCAGTAGTAGTTTCCTATTCACATCTGGCGGCATTCTGTAATCTGTGGACTATCAGAGTGTTGATGGAACACCGAAATTGCATCGGGATTGAATACAACAGTCTCCATGCGCTGTTTCCTCCATGGGACTAATGTCTCAAACAGTCTACGCTTTCATCGTTCCCTAGAAGACCAGTAATAGTTTACGATGAACATCTGGAGGCATTCTGTAATATGTGGACTATCAGAATGTTGATGAAATACAGAAATTGCATCGGGGTTGAATACAACAGTCTCCATGTGCAGTTTCCTCCATGGAAGTAATAACTCAAACAGTGTACGCTTTCATCGTTCCCTGGAAGACCAGTAATAGATTACGATGAACATCTGGAGGCATTCTGTAATCTGTGGACTTTCAGAATGTTGATGAAACACAGAAATTGCATCGGGATTGAATACAACAGTCACCATGCGCACTTTCCTCCATGGGAGTAATGTCTCTAACAGTCTACGCTTTGATCGTTCCCCAGAAGACCAGTAGTAGTTTCCTATGCACATCTGGTGGCATTCTGCAATCTGTGGCCTATCAGAGTGTTGATGAAACACAGAAATTGCATCGGGATTGAATACAACAGTCACCATGCGGACTTTCCTCCATGTGAGTAATGTCTCTAACAGTCTACGCTTTGATCGTTCCCCAGAAGACCAGTAGTAGTTTCCTATGCACATCTGGAGGCTTTCTGTACACTGTGGACTATCAGAGTGTTGATGAAACACAGAAATTGCAACGGGGTTGAATACAACAGTCTCCATGCGCAGTTTCCCCCATGGGAGTAATGTCTCAAACAGTCTACGCATTCATCGTTCCCTGGAAGACCAGTAATAGTTTACGATGAACATCTGGAGGCATTCTGTAATCTGTGGACTATCAGAATGTTGATGAAATACAAAAATTGCATTGGGGTTGAATACAACAGACTCCATGCGCAGTTTCCTCAAAGGGAGTAATGTCTCAAACAGTCTACGCTTTCATCGTTCCCTGGAAGACCAGTAATAGTTTACGATGAACATCTGGAGGCATTCTGTAATCTGTGGACTATCAGAATGTGGATGAAACACAAAAATTGCATCGGGATTGAATACAACAGTCACCATGCGCACTTTCCTCCATGGGAGTAATGTCTCTAACAATTTACGCTTTGATCGTTCCCTAGAAGACCAGTAGTGGTTTCCTGTGCACATCTGGAGGATTTCTGTACACGGTGGACTATCAGAGTGTTGATGAAACACAGAAATTGCATCGGGGTTGAATACAAGAGTCTCCATTTGCAGTTTCCTCCATGGGAGTAATGTCTCAAACAGTCTACGCTTTGATCGTTCCCTTGAAGACCAGTAGTAGTTTCCGATGCACATCTCGAGGCATTCTGTACTCTGTGGACTATCAGAGTGTTGATGAAACACAGAAATTGCATCGGGATTGAATACAACAGTCACCATGAGCACTTTCCTCCATGGGAGTAATGTCTCTAACAGTCTACGCTTTGATCTTTCCCTGGAAGACCTGTAGTAGTTTCCGATGCACATCTAGAGGCTTTCTGTACTATGTGGACTATCAGAGTGTTGATGAAACACAGTAATTGCATCGGGATTGAATACAACAGTCACCATGCGCAATTTCCTCCATGGGAGTAATTCTCAAACAGTCTATTCTTTGATCGTTCCCTGTAAGACCAGTAGTAGTTTCCGATGCACATCTGGAGGCATTCTGTTGACTATTAGAGTGTTGATGAAACACAGAAATTGCGTCGGGATTGAATACAACAGTCACCATGCGCACTTTCCTCCACGGGAGTACTGTCTCAAACAATCTACGATTTGATCGTTCCCTCGACGACCAGTAGTAGTTTCCGATGCACTTCTGGTGGCATTCTGTAATGTGTAGACTATCAGAGTGTTGATGAAACACAGTAATTTTATCGGGATTGAATACAACAGTCACCATGCGCAGTTTCCTCCATGGTAGTAATGTCTCTAACAGTCTACGCTTTTAACGTTCCCTGGAAGACCAGTAGTAGTTTCCTATGCACATCTGGAGGCTTTCTGTACACTGTGGACTATCAGAGTGTTGATGAAAGACAGAAATTGCATCGGGGTGTAATACAAGAGTCTCCATGCGCAGTTTCCTCCATGGGAGTAAAGTTCTAACAGTTTACGCTTTGACCGTTCCCAGGAAGACCAGTAGTAGTTACCGATGCACATCTGAAGGCTTTCTGTTCTCTGTGGACTATCAGAGAGTTGATGAAACACAGAAATTGCATCGGGATTGAATACAACAGTCACCATGCGCACCTTGCTCCATGGGTGTAATGTTTCTAACAGTCTACGCTTTGATCGTTCCTGGAAGACCAGAAGTTGTTTCCGATGCACATCTGGAGGCATTCTGTAGTCTGTGGACTATCAGAGTGTTGATGAAACACAGAAATTGCGTCGGGATTGAATACAACAGTCACCATGCGCACTTCACTCCATGGGAGTAATGTCTCTAACAGTCTACGCTTTGATCGTTCCCTGGAAGACCAGTAATAGTTTCAATTGCACATCTGGAGGCATTCTGTAATATGTGGACTAAAAGAGTGTTGGAGAAACACAGAAATTGCATCGAGATTGAATACAACAGTCACCATGCGCACTTTACTCCATCGGAGTAAAGTTTCAAAGAGTTTACGCTTTGATCGTTCCCTGGAATTCCAGCAGCAGTTTCCGATGCACATCTGGAGGCATTCTGTAATCTGTGGAGTATCAGAGTATTGATGAAACACAGAAATTGCATCGGGATTCACTACAACAGTCACCATGCCCTCATTCCTCCATAAAAGTAATGTCTCAACAGTCTACGCTTTGATCGTTCCCTGGAAGACCAGTAGTAGTTTCCGATGCACATCTGGAGGCATTCTGTAATCTGTGGAATATCAGAGTGTTGATGAAACACAGAAATTGCATCGGGATTGAATACAACAGTCACCATGCGCACTTTCCTACATGGGAGTAATGTCTCAAACAGTCTACGCTTTGATCGTTCCCTGGAAGACCAGTAGTAGTTTCCGATGCACATCTGGAGGCTTTCTGTTCTCTGTGGACTATCAGAGTGTTGATGAAACACAGAAATTGCATCGGGATTGAATACAACAGTCACCATGCGCACTTTTCTCCATTGGAGTAATTCTCAAACAGTCTATGCTTTGATCGTTCCCTGTAAGACCAGTAGTAGTCTCCGATGCACATCTCGAGGCATTCTGTACCCTGTGGACTATCAGAGTGTTGATGAAACACAGAAACTGCATCGGCATTGAATACAACTGTCACCATGCGCACTTTCCTCCATGGGAGTAAAGTCTCAAACAGTCTACGCTTTGATCGTTTCCTGGAAGACCAGTAGTAGTTTCCGATGAACATCTGGAGGCATTCTGTAATCAGTGGACTATCAGAGTGTTGATGAAACACAGAAATGGCATCGGGATTGAATACAACAGTCACCATGCGCACTTTCCTCCATGGGAGTAATTCTCAAACAGTCTACGCTTTGATCGTTCCCTGGAAGACCAGTAGTAGTTTCCGATGCACATCTGTGGGCTTTCTGTAATCTGTGGACTATCAGAGTGTTGATGAAACACAGAAAATTCCTCTTGATTGAATACAACAGTCACCATGCGCAGTTTCCTCCATGGGAGTAATGTCTCAAACAGTCTACGCTTTGATCGTTCCTGGAAGACCAGAAGTTGTTTCCGATGCACATCTGGAGGCATTCTGTAGTCTGTGGACTATCAGAGTCGTGATGAAACACAGAAATTGCGTCGGGATTGAATACAACAGTCACCATGCGCACTTTACTCCATGGGAGTAATTCTCAAACAGTCTATGCTTTGATCGTTCCCTGTAAGACCAGTAGTAGTTTCCGATGCACATCTGGTTTGCATTCTGTAATCTGTGGACTATCAGAGTGTTGATGAAACACAGAAATTGCATCGGGAATGAATACAACTGTCACCATGCGCAGTTTCCTCCATGGGAGTAATGTCTCAAACAGTCTACGCTTTGATCGTTCCCTGGAAGACCAGTAGTAGTTTCCGATGCACATCTGGGGGCTTTCTGTAATCTGTGGACTATCAGAGTGTTGATGAAACACAGAAATTTCCTCTTGATTGAATACAACAGTCACCATGCGCAGTTGCCTCCATGGGAGTAATGTCTCAAACAGTCTACGCTTTGATCGTTCCTGGAAGACCAGAAGTTGTTTCCGATGCACATCTGGAGGCATTCTGTAGTCTGTGGACTATCAGAGTGTTGATGAAACACAGAAATTGCGTCGGGATTGAATACAACAGTCACCATGCGCACTTTACTCCATGGGAGTAATGTCTCGAACAGTCTACGCTTTGATCGTTCCCTGGAAGACCATTAGTAGTTTCCGATGCACATCTGGAGGCTTTCTGTTCTCTGTGGACTATCAGAGTATTGATGATACACAGAAATTGCATCGGGATTGAATACAACAGTCACCATGCGCACATTCCTCCATAAAAGTAATGTCTCACTAGTCTACGCTTTGATCGTTCCCTGGAAGACCAGTAGTAGTTTCCGATGCACATCTGGAGGCATTCTGTAATCTGTGGAATATCAGAGTGTGTATGAAACACAGATATTGCATCGGGATTGAATACAACAGTCACCATGCGCACTTTCCTCCATGGGAGTAATGTCTCAAACAGTCTACGCTCTGATCGTTCCCTGGAAGACCAGTAGTAGTTTCCGATGCACATCTGGAGGCTTTCTGTTCTCTGTGGACTATCAGAGTGTTGATGAAACACAGAAATTGCATCGGGATTGAATACAACAGTCACCATGCGCACTTTCCTCCATGGGAGTAATTCTCAAACAGTCTATGCTTTGATCGTTCCCTGTAAGACCATTAGTAGTTTCCGATGCACATCTCGAAGCATTCTGTACCCTGTGGACTATCAGAGTGTTGATGAAACACAGAAACTGCATCGGGATTAAATACAACAGTCACCATGCGCACTTTCCTCCATGGGAGTAAATTCTCAAACAGTCTACGCTTTGATCGTTTCCTGGAAGACCAGTAGTAGTTTCCGATGAACATCTGGAGGCATTCTGTAATCAGTGGACTATCAGAGTGTTGATGAAACACAGAAATTGCATCGGGATTGAATACAACAGTAACCATGCGCACTTTCCCCCATGGGAGTAATTCTCAAACATTCTACGATTTGATCGTTCCCTGTAAGACCAGTAGTAGTTTCCGATGCACATATCGAGGCATTCTGTACTCTGTGGACTATCAGAGTGTTGATGAAACACAGAAATTGCATCGGGATTGAATACAAAAGTCACCATGCGCACTTTCCTCCATGGGAGTAATGTCTCGAACAGTCTACGCTTTGATCGTTCCCTGGAAGACCATTAGTAGTTTCCGATGCACATCTGGAGGCTTTCTGTACTCTGTGGACTATAAGAGTGTTGATGAAACACAGAAATTGCATCGCGATTGAATACAACAGTCACCATGCCTACTTTCCTCCATGGGAGTAATTTCTCAAATAGTCTACGATTTGATCGTTCCCTGGAAGACCAGTAGTAGTTTCCGATGCACATCTGGAGGCATTCTGTAGCCTGTGGACTATCAGAGTGTTGATGAAACACAGAAATTGCGTCGGGATTGAATACAACAGTCACCATGCGCGCTTTCCTACACGGGAGTACTGTCCCAAACACTCAACGCTTTGATCGTTCCCTGGAAGACCAGTAGTAGTTTCCGATACACATCTGGTTGCATTCTGTAATGTGTAGACTATCAGAGTGTTGATGAAACACAGTAATTGCTTCGGGATTGATTACAACAGTCACCATGCGCACTTACCCCCACGGGAGTAATGTCTCTAACAGTCTACGCTTTGATCGTTCCCTAGAAGAACAGTAGTAGTTTCCGATGCACATCTGGAGGCTTTCTGTTCTCTGTGGACTATCAGAGTGTCGATGAAACACAGAAATTGCATCGGGATTGAATACAACAGTCACCATGCGCACTTTCCTCCATGGGAGTAATTCTCAAACAGTCTATACTTTGATCGTTCCCTGTAAGAACCAGTAGTAGTTTCCGATGCACATCTCGAGGCATTCTGTACTCTGTGGACTATCAGAGTGTTGATGAAACACAGAAATAGCATCGGGATTGAATACAACAGTCACCATGCGCACATTCCTCCGTGGGAGTAAAGTCTCAAACAGTCAACGCTTTGATCGTTCCCTGGAAGATCAGTTTGAGTTTCCGATGAACATCTGGAGGCATTGTGTAATCTGTGGACTATCAGAGTGTTGATGAAACACAGAAATTGCATCGGGATTGAATACAACAGTCTCAATGCGCAGTTTCCTCCATGGAAGTAATGTCTCAAAGAGTCTACGATTTGATCGTTCCCTGGAAGACCAGTAGTAGTTTCCGATGCACATCTGGGGGCTTTCTGTAATCTGTGGACTATCAGAGTGTTGATGAAACACAGAAATTGCCTCCGGATTGAATACAACAGTAAACATTCGAACTCTCCTCCATGGGAGTAATTCTCAAACAGTCTATGCTTTGATCGTTCCCTGTAAGACCAGTAGTAGTTTCCGATGCACATCTGGTGGCATTCTGTAATCTGTGGATCAGAGTGTTGATGAAACACAAAAATTGCCTTGGGATTGAATACAACAGTCACCATGCGCACTTTCCTCCATGGGAGTAATGACTCTAACAGTCTACGCTTTTATCGTTCCCCAGAAGACCAGTAGTAGTTTCCTATGCACATCTGGAGGCTTTCTGTACACTGTGGACTATCAGAGAGTTGATGAAAGACAGAAATTGCATCGTTGTGTAATACAAGAGTCTCCATGCGCAGTTTCCTCCATGCGAGTAAAGTCTCTAACAGTTTACGCTTTGACCGTACCCAGGAAGACCAGTAGTAGTTTCCGATGCACATCTGGAGGCTTTCTTTTCTCTGTGGACTATCAGAGTGTTGATGAAACACAGAAAGTGCATCGGGATTCAATACAACAGTCACCATGCGCACTTTGCTCCATGGGAGTAATTCTCAAACAGTCTATGCTTTGATCGTTCCCTGTAAGACCAGTAGTAGCTTCCGATGCACATCTCGAGGCATTCTGTATTCTGTGGTCTATCAGAGTGTTGATGAAACACAGAAATTGCATCGGGATTGAATACAACAGTCACTATGCACACTTTCCTCCATGGGAGTAATGTGTCTAACAGTCTACGCTTTGATCGTTGACGGAAGACCAGAAGTTGTTTCCGATGCACATCTGGAGGCATTCTTTTCACAATTAGAGTGTTGATGAAACACAGAAATTGCGTCGGGATTTAATACAACAGTCACCATGCGCACTTTCCTCCACGGGAGTACTGTCTCAAACAATCTACGCTTTGATCGTTCCCTCGACGACCAGTAGTAGTTTCCGATGCACATCTGGTGGCATTCTGTAATGTGTAGACTATCAGAGTGTTGATGAAACACAGTAAATGGATCGGGATTGAATACAACAGTCACCATGGGCAGTTTCCTCCATGGGAGTAATTCTCAAACAGACTATTCTTTGATCGTTCCCTGTAAGACCAGTAGTAGTTTCCGATGCACATCTGGAGGCATTCTGTTGACTATTAGAGTGTTGATGAAACACAGAAATTGCGTCGGGATTGAATACAACAGTCACCATGCGCACTTTCCTCCACGGGAGTACTGTCTCAAACAATCAACGCTTTGATCGTTCCCTCGAAGACCAGTAGTAGTTTCCGATGCACATCTGGTGGCATTCTGTAATGTGTAGACTATCAGAGTGTTGATGAAACACAGTAATTGCATCGGGGTGTAATACAAGAGTCTCCATGCGCAGTTTCCTCCATGGGAGTAAAGTTCTAACATTTTACGCTTTGACCGTTCCCAGGAAGACCAGTAGTAGTTACCGATGCACATCTGGAGGCTTTCTGTTCTCTGTGGACTATCAGAGTGTTGAAGAAACACAGGAATTGCATCGGGATTGAATACAACAGTCACCATGCGAACTTTGCTCCATGCGAGTAATTCTCAAACAGTCTATGCTTTGATCGTTCCCTGTAAGACCAGTAGTTGTTTCCGATGCACATCTCGAGGCATTCTGTACTCTGTGGACTATTAGAGTGTTGATGAAACACAGAAATTGCGTCGGGATTGAATACAACAGTCACCATGCGCACTTTACTATATCGGAGTAATGTTTCAAAGAGTTTACGCTTTGATCGTTCCCTGGAAGACCAGTAGCAGTTTCCGATGCACATGTGGAGGCATTCTGTAATCTGTGGAGTATCAGAGTATTGATGAAACACAGAAATTGCATCGGGATTGAATACAACAGTCACCATGCGCTCATTCCTCCATAAAAGTAATGTCTCAACAGTCTACGCTTTGATCGTTCCCTGGAAGACCAGTAGTAGTTTCCGATGCACATCTGGAGGCATTCTGTAATCTGTGGAATATCAGAGTGTTGATGAAACATAGAAATTGCATCGGGATTGAATACAACAGTCACCATGCGCCTTTCCTCCATGGGAGTAAAGTCTCAAACAGTCTACGCTTTGATCGTTCCCTGGAAGACCAGTAGTAGTTTCCGATGCACATATGGAGGCTTTCTGTCCTCTGTGGACTATCAGAGTGTTGATGAAACACAGAAATTGCATCGGGATTGAATACAACAGTCAACATTCGAACTTTCCTCCATGGGAGTAATTCTCAAACAGTCTATGCTTTGATCGTTCCCTGTAAGACCAGTAGTAGTTTCCGATGCACATCTGGTGGCATTCTGTAATCTGTGGATCAGAGTGTTGATGAAACACAAAAATTGCCTCGGGATTGAATACAACAGTCACCATGCGCACTATCCTCCATGGGAGTAATGCGTCTAACAGTCTACGCTTTTATCGTTCCCCAGAAGACCAGTAGTAGTTTCCTATGCACATCTGGAAGCTTTTTGTACACTGTGGACTATCAGAGTGTTGATGAAACACAGAAATTGCATCGGGATTGAATACAACAGTCACCATGCGCACTTTCCTCCGTGGGAGTAATTCTCAAACAGTCTACGCTTTGATCGTTCCCAGGAAGACGAGTAGTAGTTTCCGATGCACATCTGGAGGCTTTCTGTACACTGTGGACTATCAGAGTGTTGATTAAAGACAGAAATTGCATCGGGGTGTAATACAAGAGTCTCCATGCGCAGTTTCCTCCATGGGAGTAAAGTTCTAACAGTTTACGCTTTGACCGTTCCCAGGAAGACCAGTAGTAGTTACCGATGCACATCTGGAGGCTTTCTGTTCTCTGTGGACTATCAGAGTGTTGATGAAACACAGAAATTGCATCGGGACTGAATAGAACAGTCACCATGCGCACTTTGCTCCATGGGAGTAGTTCTCAAACAGTCTATGCTTTGATCGTCCCCTGGAAGACCAGTAGTAGTTTCAATTGCACATCTGGAGGCATTCTGTAATCTGTGGACTAAAAGAGTGATGATGAATCACAGAAATTGCATCGGGATTGAATACAACAGTCACCATGCGCTCTTTAGTCCATCGGAGTAATGTTTCAAAGATTTTACGCTTTGATCGTTCCCTGGAAGACCAGTAGCAGTTTCCGATGCACATCTGGAGGCATTCTGTAATCTGTGGAGTATCAGAGTATTGATGAAACATAGAAATTGCATCCGGATTCAATACAACAGTCACCATGCGCTCATTCCTCCATAAAAGTAATGTCTCAACAGTCTATGCTTTGATCGTTCCCTGGAAGACCAGTAGTAGTTTCCGATGCACATCTGGAGGCATTCTGTAATCTGTGGAATATGAGAGTGTTGATGAAACACAGAAATTGCTTCGGGATTGAATACAACAGTCACCATGCGCACTTTACTATATCGGAGTAATGTTTCAAAGAGTTTACGCTTTGATCGTTCCCTGGAAGACCAGTAGCAGTTTCCGATGCACATGTGGAGGCATTCTGTAATCTGTGGAGTATCAGAGTATTGATGAAACACAGAAATTGCATCGGGATTGAATACAACAGTCACCATGCGAACTTTCCTCCACGGGAGTACTGTCTCAAACAATCAACGATTTGATCGTTCCCTCGACGACCAGTAGTAGTTTCCGATGCACATCTGGTGGCATTCTGTAATGTGTAGACTATCAGAGTGTTGATGAAACACAGTAATTGCATCGGGGTGTAATACAAGAGTCTCCATGCGCAGTTTCCTCCATGGGAGTAAAGTTCTAACATTTTACGCTTTGACCGTTCCCAGGAAGACCAGTAGTAGTTACCGATGCACATCTGGAGGCTTTCTGTTCTCTGTGGACTATCAGAGTGTTGAAGAAACACAGAAATTGCATCGGGATTGAATACAACAGTCACCATGCGAACTTTGCTCCATGCGAGTAATTCTCAAACAGTCTATGCTTTGATCGTTCCCTGTAAGACCAGTAGTTGTTTCCGATGCACATCTCGAGGCATTCTGTACTCTGTGGACTATTAGAGTGTTGATGAAACACAGAAATTGCGTCGGGATTGAATACAACAGTCACCATGCGCACTTTACTATATCGGAGTAATGTTTCAAAGAGTTTACGCTTTGATCGTTCCCTGGAAGACCAGTAGCAGTTTCCGATGCACATGTGGAGGCATTCTGTAATCTGTGGAGTATCAGAGTATTGATGAAACACAGAAATTGCATCGGGATTGAATACAACAGTCACCATGCGCTTATTCCTCCATAAAAGTAATGTCTCAACAGTCTACGCTTTGATCGTTCCCTGGAAGACCAGTAGTAGTTTCCGATGCACATCTGGAGGCATTCTGTAATCTGTGGAATATCAGAGTGTTGATGAAACATAGAAATTGCATCGGGATTGAATACAACAGTCACCATGCGCCTTTCCTCCATGGGAGTAAAGTCTCAAACAGTCTACGCTTTGATCGTTCCCTGGAAGACCAGTAGTAGTTTCCGATGCACATATGGAGGCTTTCTGTCCTCTGTGGACTATCAGAGTGTTGATGAAACACAGAAATTGCATCGGGATTGAATACAACAGTAAACATTCGAACTCTCCTCCATGGGAGTAATTCTCAAACAGTCTATGCTTTGATCGTTCCCTGTAAGACCAGTAGTAGTTTCCGATGCACATCTGGTGGCATTCTGTAATCTGTGGATCAGAGTGTTGATGAAACACAAAAATTGCCTCGGGATTGAATACAACAGTCACCATGCGCAATATCCTCCATGGGAGTAATGCGTCTAACAGTCTACGCTTTTATCGTTCCCCAGAAGACCAGTAGTAGTTTCCTATGCACATCTGGAAGCTTTCTGTACACTGTGGACTATCAGAGTGTTGATGAAACACAGAAATTGCATCGGGATTGAATACAACAGTCACCATGCGCACTTTCCTCCGTGGGAGTAATTCTCAAACAGTCTACGCTTTGATCGTTCCCTGGAAGACCAGTAGTAGTTTCCGATGCACATCTGGAGGCTTTCTGTACACTGTGGACTATCAGAGTGTTGATGAAAGACAGAAATTGCATCGGCGTGTAATACAAGAGTCTCCATGCGCAGTTTCCTCCATGGGAGTAAAGTTCTAACATTTTACGCTTTGACCGTTCCCAGGAAGACCAGTAGTAGTTACCGATGCACATCTGGAGGCTTTCTGTTCTCTGTGGACTATCAGAGTGTTGATGAAACACAGAAATTGCATCGGGACTGAATAGAACAGTCACCATGCGCACTTTGCTCCATGGGAGTAATTCTCAAACAGTCTATGCTTTGATCGTTCCCTGGAAGACCAGTAGTAGTTTCAATTGCACATCTGGAGGCATTCTGTAATCTGTGGACTAAAAGAGTGATGATGAATCACAGAAATTGCATCGGGATTGAATACAACAGTCACCATGCGCTCTTTACTCCATCGGAGTAATGTTTCAAAGATTTTACGCTTTGATCGTTCCCTGGAAGACCAGTAGCAGTTTCCGATGCACATCTGGAGGCATTCTGTAATCTGTGGAGTATCAGAGTATTGATGAAACACAGAAATTGCATCCGGATTCAATACAACAGTCACCATGCGCTCATTCCTCCATAAAAGTAATGTCTCAACAGTCTATGCTTTGATCGTTCCCTGGAAGACCAGTAGTAGTTTCCGATGCACATCTGGAGGCATTCTGTAATCTGTGGAATATGAGAGTGTTGATGAAACACAGAAATTGCGTCGGGATTGAATACAACAGTCACCATGCGCACTTTCCTCCATGGGAGTAATATCTCAAACAGTCTACGCTTTCATCGTTCCCTGGAAGACCAGTAGTAGTTTCCGATGCACATCTGGAGGCTTTCTATTCTCTGTGGACTATCAGAGTGTTGATGAAACACAGAAATTGCATCGGGATTGAATACAACAGTCACCATGCGCACTTTCCTCCATGGGAGTAATTCTCAAACAGTCTACGCTTTGATCGTTCCCTGGAAGACCAGTAGTAGTTTCCGATGCACATCTGGGGGCTTTCTGTAATCTATGGACTATCAGAGTGTTGATGAAACACAGAAATAGCCTCGGGATTGAATACAACAGTCAACATGCCCACTTTCCTCCATGGGAGTATTTCTCAAACAGTCTATGCTTTGATCGTTCCCTGTAAGACCAGTAGTAGTTTCCGATGCACATCTGGTTTGCATTCTGTAATCTGTGGACTATCAAAGTGTTGATGAAACACAGAAATTGCATCGGGAATGAATACAACAGTCACCATGCGCAGTTTCCTCCATGGGAGTAATGTCTCAAACAGTCTACGTTTTGATCGTTCCCTGGAAGACCAGTAGTAGTTTCAATAGCACATCCTGGGGTTTTCTGTAATCTGTGGACTATCAGAGTGTTGATGAAACACAGAAATTGCCTCGGGATTGAATACAACAGTCACCATGCGCAGTTTCCTCGAAGGGGGTAATGTCTCAAACAGTCTACGCTTTGATCGTTCCCTGGAAGACCAGTAGTAGTTTCCGATGCACATCTGGAGGCATTATGTAATCTGTGGACTAAAAGAGTGTTGATGAAACACAGAAATTGCATCGGGATTGAATACAACAGTCACCATGCGCACTTTCCTCCATGGGAGTAAATTCTCAAACAGTCTACGCTTTGATCGTTTCCTGGAAGACCAGTAGTAGTTTCCGATGAACATCTGGAGGCATTCTGTAAAAAGTGGACTATCAGAGTGTTGATGAAACACAGAAATTGCAACGGGATTGAATACAACAGTCACCATGCGCACTTTCCTTCATGGGAGTAATTCTCAAACAGTCTACGCTTTGATCGTTCCCTGTAAGACCAGTAGTAGTTTCCGATGCACATCTCGAGGCATCTCTATACTCTGTGGACTATCAGAGTGTTGATGAAACACAGAAATTGCATCGGGATTGAATACAAAAGTCACCATGCGCACTTTGCTCCATGGGAGTAATGTCTCGAACAGTCTACGCTTTGATCGTTCCCTGGAAGACCATTAGTAGTTTCCGATGCACATCTGGAGGCTTTCTGTACTCTGTGGACTATCAGAGTGCTGATGAAACACAGAAATTGCATCGCGATTGAATACAACAGTCACCATGCCTACTTTCCTCCATTGGAGTAATTTCTCAAATAGTCTACGATTTGATCGTTCCCTGGAAGACCAATAGTAGTTTCCGATGCACATCTGGAGGCATTCTGTAGCCTGTGGACTATCAGAGTGTTGATGAAACACAGAAATTGCGTCGGGATAGAATACAACAGTCACCATGCGCACTTTCCTCCACGGGAGTACTGTCCCAAACACTCTACGCTTTGATCGTTAGCTGGAAGACCAGTAGTAGTTTCCGATGCACATCTGGTTGCATTCTGTAATGTGTAGACTATCAGAGTGTTGATGAAACACAGTAATTGCTTCGGGATTGAATACAACAGTCACCATGCGCACTTCCCTCCATGGGAGTAATGTCTCTAACAGTCTACGCTTTGATCGTTCCCTAGAAGACCAGTAGTAGTTTCCGATGCACATCTGGAGGCTTTCTGTTCTCTGTGGACTATCAGAGTGTTGATGAAACACAGAAATTGCATCGGGATTGAATACAACAGTCACCATGCGCACTTTCCTCCATGGGAGTAATTCTCAAACAGTCTATGCTTTGATCGTTCCCTGTAAGAACCAGTAGTAGTTTCCGATGCACATCTCGAGGCATTCTGTACTCTGTGGACTATCAGAGTGTTGATGAAACAGAAAATTGCATCGGAATTGAATACAACAGTCACCATGCGCACATTCCTCCGTGGGAGTAAAGTCTCAAACAGTCAACGCTTTGATCGTTCCCTGGAAGACCAGTAGTAGTTTCCGATGAACATCTGGAGGCATTCTGTAATCTGTGGACTATCAGAGTGTTGATGAAACACAGAAATTGCATCGGGATTGAATACAACAGTCTCCATGCGCAGTTTCCGCCATGGAAGTAATGTCTCAAACAATCTACGATTTGATCGTTCCCTGGAAGACCAGTAGTAGTTTCCGATGCACATCTGGGGGCTTTCTGTAATCTGTGGACTATCAGAGTGTTGATGAAACACAGAAATTGCCTCGGGATTGAATACAACAGTCAACATTCGAACTTTCCTCCATGGGAGTAATTCTCAAACAGTCTATGCTTTGATCGTTCCCTGTAAGACCAGTAGTAGTTTCCGATGCACATCTGGTGGCATTCTGTAATCTGTGGATCAGAGTGTTGATGAAACACAAGAATTGCCTCGGGATTGAATACAACAGTCACGATGCGCACTTTCCTCCATGGGTGTAATGTCTCTAACAGTCTACGCTTTTATCGTTCCCCAGAAGACCAGTAGTAGTTTCCTATGCACATCTGGAGGCATTCTGTACACTGTGGACTATCAGAGTGTTGATGAAAGACAGAAATTGCATCGTTGTGTAATACAAGAGTCTCCATGCGCAGTTTTCTCCATGGGAGTAAAGTCTCTAACAGTTTACGCTTTGACCGTACCCAGGAAGACCAGTAGTAGTTACCGATGCACATCTGGAGGCTTTCTGTTCTCTGTGGACTATCAGAGTGTTGATGAAACACAGAAATTGCATCGGGATTGAATACAACAGTCACCATGCGCACTTTGCTCCATGGGAGTAATTCTCAAACAGTCTATGCTTTGATCGTTCCCTGTAAGACCAGTAGTTGTTTCCGATGCACATCTCGAGGCATTCTGTACTCTGTGGACTATTAGAGTGTTGATGAAACACAGAAATTGCATCGGGATTGAATACAACAGTCACCATGCGCATTTTCCTCCATGGGAGTAATGTCTCTAACAGTCTACGCTTTGATCGTTCCTGGAAGACCAGAAGTTGTTTCCGATGCACATCTGGAGGCATTCTGTAGTCTGTGGACTATCAGAGTGTTGATGAAACACAGAAATTGCGTCGGGATTGAATACAACAGTCACCATGCGCACTTTACTCCATTGGAGTAATGTTTCAAAGATTTTACGCTTTGATCGTTCCCTGGAAGACCAGTAGCAGTTTCCGATGCACATCTGGAGGCATTCTGTAATCTGTGGAGTATCAGAGTATTGATGAAACACAGAAATTGCATCGGGATTGAATACAACAGTCACCATGCGCTCATTCCTCCATAAAAGTAATGTCTCAACAGTCTACGCTTTGATCGTTCCCTGGAAGACCAGTAGTAGTTTCCGATGCACATCTGGAGGCATTCAGTAATCTGTGGAATATCAGAGAGTTGATGAAACACAGAAATTGCATCGGGATTGAATACAACAGTCACCATGCGCACTTTCCTCCATGGGAGTAATGTCTCAAACAGTCTACGCTTTGATCGTTCCCTGGAAGACCAGTAGTAGTTTCCGATGCACATCTGGAGGCTTTCTGTTCTATGTGGACTATCAGAGTGTTGATGAAACACAGAAATTGCATCGGGATTGAATACAACAGTCACCATGCGCACTTTTCTCCATTGGAGTAATTCTCAAACAGTCTATGCTTTGATCGTTCCCTGTAAGACCAGTAGTAGTTTCCGATGCACATCTCGAGGCATTCTGTACCCTGTGGACTATCAGAGTGTTGATGAAACACAGAAACTGCATCGGGATTGAATACAACAGTCACCATGCGCACTTTCCTCCATGGGAGTAAAGTCTCAAACAGTCTACGCTTTGATCATTTCCTGGAAGACCAGTAGTAGTTTCCGATGAACATCTGGAGGCATTCTGTAATCAGTGGACTATCAGAGTGTTGATGAAACACAGAAATTGCATCGGGATTGAATACAACAGTCACCATGCGCACTTTCCTCCATGTTAGTAATTCTCAAACAGTCTACGCTTTGATCGTTCCCTGGAAGACCAGTAGTAGGTTCCGATGCACATCTGGGCGCTTTCTGTAATCTGTGGACTATCAGAGTGTTGATGAAACACAAAAATAGCCTCGGGATTGAATACAACAGTCAACATGCCCACTTTCCTCCATGGGAGTAATTCTCAAACAGTCTATGCTTTGATCGTTCGCTGTAAGACCAGTAGTAGTTTCCGATGCACATATGGTTTGCATTCTGTAATCTGTGGACTATCAGAGTGGTGATGAAACAAAGAAATTGCATCGGGAATGAATACAACAGTCACCATGCGCAGTTTCCTCCATGGGAGTAATGTCTCAAACAGTCTACACTTTGATCGTTCCCTGGAAGACCAGTAGTAGTTTCCGATGCACATCTGGGGGCTTTCAGTAATCTGTGGACTATCAGAGTGTTGATGAAACACAGAAATTGCCTCGGGATTGAATACAACAGTCACCATGCGCAGTTTCCTCCATGGGAGTAATGTCTCAAACAGTCTACGCTTTCATCGTTCCCTGGAAGACCAGTAGTAGTTTCCGATGCACATCTGGAGGCATTCTGTAATCTGTGGACTAAAAGAGTGTTGATAAAAACACAGAAATTGCATCGGGATTGAATACAACAGCCACCATGCGCACTTTACTCCACTGGAGTAATGTCTCTAACAGTCTACGCTTTTATCGTTCCCCAGAAGACCAGTAGTAGTTTCCTATGCACATCTGGAGGCTTTCTGTACACTGTGGACTATCAGAGTGTTGATGAAAGACAGAAATTGCATCGTTGTGTAATACAAGAGTCCCCATGCGCAGTTTCCTCCATGGGAGTAAAGTCTCTAACAGTTTACGCTTTGACCGTACCCAGGAAGACCAGTAGTAGTTTCCGATGCACGTCTGGAGGCTTTCTTTTCTCTGTGGACTATCAGAGTGTTGATGAAACACAGAAAGTGCATCGGGATTGAATACAACAGTCACCATGCGCACTTTGCTCCATGGGAGTAATTCTCAAACAGTCTATGCTTTGATCGTTCCCTGTAAGACCAGTAGTAGCTTCCGATGCACATCTCGAGGCATTCTGTACTCTGTGGTCTATCAGAGTGTTGATGAAACACAGAAGTTGCATCGGGATTGAATACAACAGTCACTATGCGCACTTTCCTCCATGGGAGAAATGTGTCTAACAGTCTACGCATTGATCGTTCCCGGAAGACCAGAAGTTGTTTCCGATGCACATCTGGAGGCATTCTGTTGACTATTACAATGTTGATGAAACACAGAAATTGCGTCGGGATTGAATACAACAGTCACCATGCGCACTTTCCTCCACGGGAGTACTGTCTCAAACAATCTACGCTTTGATCGTTCCCTCGACGACCAGTAGTAGTTTCCGATGCACATCTGGTGGCATTCTGTAATGTGTAGACTATCAGAGTGTTGATGAAACACAGTAATTGGATCGGGATTGAATACAACAGTCACCATGGGCAGTTTCCTCCATGGGAGTAATTCTTAAACAGTCTATTCTTTGATCGTTCCCTGTAAGACCAGTAGTAGGTTCCGATGCACATCTGGAGGCATTCTGTTGACTATTAGAGTGTTGATGAAACACAGAAATTGCGTCGGGATTGAATACAACAGTCACCATGCGCACTTTCCTCCACGGGAGTACTGTGTCAAACAATCTACGCTTTGATCGTTCCCTCGACGACCAGTAGTAGTTTCCGATGCACATCTGGAGGCATTCTGTAATGTGTAGACTATCATAGTGTTGATGAAACACAGCAATTGCATCGGGGTGTAATACAAGAGTCTCCATGCGCAGTTTCCTCCATGGGAGTAAAGTTCTAACAGTTTACGCTTTGACCGTTCCCAGGAAGACCAGTAGTAGTTACCGATGCACATCTGGAGGCTTTCTGTTCTTTGTGGACTATCAGAGTGTTGATGAAACACAGAAATTGCATCGGGATTGAATACAACAGTCACCATGGGCACTTTGCTCCATGGGAGTAATTCTCAAACAGTCTATGCTTTGATCGTTCCCTGTAAGACCAGTAGTTGTTTCCGATGCACATCTCGAGGCATTCTGTACTCTGTGGACTATTAGAGTGTTGATGAAACACAGAAATTGCATCGGGATTGAATACAACAGTCACCATGCGCATTTTCCTCCATGGGAGTAATGTCTCTAACAGTCTACGCTTTGATCGTTCCTGGAAGACCAGAAGTTGTTTCCGATGCACATCTGGAGGCATTCTGTAGTCTGTGGACTATCAGAGTGTTGATGAAACACAGAAATTGCGTCGGGATTGAATACAACAGTCACCAAGCGCACTTTACTCCATCGGAGTAATGTTTCAAAGATTTTACGCTTTGATCGTTCCCTGGAAGACCAGTAGCAGTTTCCGATGCACATCTGGAGGCATTCTGTAATCTGTGGAGTATCAGAGTATTGATGAAACACAGAAATTGCATCGGGATTGAATACAACAGTCACCATGCGCTCATTCCTCCATAAAAGTAATGTCTCAACAGTCTACGCTTTGATCGTTCCCTGGAAGACCAGTAGTAGTTTCCGATGCACATCTGGAGGCATTCAGTAATCTGTGGAATATCAGAGAGTTGATGAAACACAGAAATTGCATCGGGATTGAATACAACAGTCACCATGCGCACTTTCCTCCATGGGAGTAATGTCTCAAACAGTCTACGCTTTGATCGTTCCCTGGAAGACCAGTAGTAGTTTCCGATGCACATCTGGAGGCTTTCTGTTCTATGTGGACTATCAGAGTGTTGATGAAACACAGAAATTGCATCGGGATTGAATACAACAGTCACCATGCGCACTTTTCTCCATTGGAGTAATTCTCAAACAGTCTATGCTTTGATCGTTCCCTGTAAGACCAGTAGTAGTTTCCGATGCACATCTCGAGGCATTCTGTACCCTGTGGACTATCAGAGTGTTGATGAAACACAGAAACTGCATCGGGATTAAATACAACAGTCACCATGCGCACTTTCCTCCATGGGAGTAAAGTCTCAAACAGTCTACGCTTTGATCATTTCCTGGAAGACCAGTAGTAGTTTCCGATGAACATCTGGAGGCATTCTGTAATCAGTGGACTATCAGAGTGTTGATGAAACACAGAAATTGCATCGGGATTGAATACAACAGTCACCATGCGCACTTTCCTCCATGGGAGTAATTCTCAAACAGTCTACGCTTTGATCGTTCCCTGGAAGACCAGTAGTAGGTTCCGATGCACATCTGGGCGCTTTCTGTAATCTGTGGACTATCAGAGTGTTGATGAAACACAAAAATAGCCTCGGGATTGAATACAACAGTCACTATGCTCACTTTCCTCCATGGGAGTAATTCTCAAACAGTCTATGCTTTGATCGTTCCCTGTAAGACCAGTAGTAGTTTCCGATGCACATATGGTTTGCATTCTGTAATCTGTGGACTATCAGAGTGGTGATGAAACAAAGAAATTGCATCGGGAATGAATACAACAGTCACCATGCGCAGTTTCCTCCATGGGAGTAATGTCTCAAACAGTCTACACTTTGATCGTTCCCTGGAAGACCAGTAGTAGTTTCCGATGCACATCTGGGGGCTTTCAGTAATCTGTGGACTATCAGAGTGTTGATGAAACACAGAAATTGCCTCGGGATTGAATACAACAGTCACCATGCGCAGTTTCCTCCATGGGAGTAATGTCTCAAACAGTCTACGCTTTCATCGTTCCCTGGAAGACCAGTAGTAGTTTCCGATGCACATCTGGAGGCATTCTGTAATCTGTGGACTAAAAGAGTGTTGATAAAAACACAGAAATTGCATCGGGATTGAATACAACAGCCACCATGCGCACTTTACTCCACTGGAGTAATGTCTCTAACAGTCTACGCTTTTATCGTTCCCCAGAAGACCAGTAGTAGTTTCCTATGCACATCTGGAGGCTTTCTGTACACTGTGGACTATCAGAGTGTTGATGAAAGACAGAAATTGCATCGTTGTGTAATACAAGAGTCCCCATGCGCAGTTTCCTCCATGGGAGTAAAGTCTCTAACAGTTTACGCTTTGACCGTACCCAGGAAGACCAGTAGTAGTTTCCGATGCACATCTGGAGGCTTTCTTTTCTCTGTGGACTATCAGAGTGTTGATGAAACACAGAAAGTGCATCGGGATTGAATACAACAGTCACCATGCGCACTTTGCTCCATGGGAGTAATTCTCAAACAGTCTATGCTTTGATCGTTCCCTGTAAGACCAGTAGTAGCTTCCGATGCACATCTCGAGGCATTCTGTACTCTGTGGTCTATCAGAGTGTTGATGAAACACAGAAGTTGCATCGGGATTGAATACAACAGTCACTATGCGCACTTTCCTCCATGGGAGAAATGTGTCTAACAGTCTACGCATTGATCGTTCCCGGAAGACCAGAAGTTGTTTCCGATGCACATCTGGAGGCATTCTGTTGACTATTACAATGTTGATGAAACACAGAAATTGCGTCGGGATTGAATACAACAGTCACCATGCGCACTTTCCTCCACGGGAGTACTGTCTCAAACAATCTACGCTTTGATCGTTCCCACGACGACCAGTAGTAGTTTCCGATGCACATCTGGTGGCATTCTGTAATGTTTAGAGTATCTGAGTGTTGATGAAACACAGTAATTGGATCGGGGTTGAATACAACAGTCACCATGGGCACTTTGCTCCATGGGAGTAATTCTCAAACAGTCTATGCTTTGATCGTTCCCTGTAAGACCAGTAGTTGTTTCCGATGCACATCTCGAGGCATTCTGTACTCTGTGGACTATTAGAGTGTTGATGAAACACAGAAGTTGCATCGGGATTGAATACAACAGTCACCATGCGCATTTTCCTCCATGGGAGTAATGTCTCTAACAATCTACGCTTTGATCGTTCCTGGAAGACCAGAAGTTGTTTCCGATGCACATCTGGAGGCATTCTGTAGTCTGTGGACTATCAGAGTGTTGATGAAACACAGAAATTGCGTCGGGATTGAATACAACAGTCACCATGCGCACTTTACTCCATCGGAGTAATGTTTCAAAGATTTTACGCTTTGATCGTTCCCTGGAAGACCAGTAGCAGTTTCCGATGCACATCTGGAGGCATTCTGTAATCTGTGGAGTATCAGAGTATTGATGAAACACAGAAATTGCATCGGGATTGAATACAACAGTCACCATGCGCTCATTCCTCCATAAAAGTAATGTCTCAACAGTCTACGCTTTGATCGTTCCCTGGAAGACCAGTAGTAGTTTCCGATGCACATCTGGAGGCATTCAGTAATCTGTGGAATATCACAGTGTTGATGAAACACAGAAATTGCATCGGGATTGAATACAACAGTCACCATGCGCACTTTCCTCCATGGGAGTAATGTCTCAAACAGTCTACGCTTTGATCGTTCCCTGGAAGACCAGTAGTAGTTTCCGATGCACATCTGGAGGCTTTCTGTTCTATGTGGACTATCAGAGTGTTGATGAAACACAGAAATTGCATCGGGATTGAATACAACAGTCACCATGCGCACTTTTCTCCATTGGAGTAATTCTCAAACAGTCTATGCTTTGATCGTTCCCTGTAAGACCAGTAGTAGTTTCCGATGCACATCTCGAGGCATTCTGTACCCTGTGGACTATCAGAGTGTTGATGAAACACAGAAACTGCATCGGGATTGAATACAACAGTCACCATGCGCACTTTCCTCCATGGGAGTAAAGTCTCAAACAGTCTACGCTTTGATCATTTCCTGGACGACCAGTAGTAGTTTCCGATGAACATCTGGAGGCATTCTGTAATCAGTGGACTATCAGAGTGTTGATGAAACACAGAAATTGCATCGGGATTGAATACAACAGTCACCATGCGCACTTTCCTCCATGGGAGTAATTCTCAAACAGTCTACGCTTTGATCGTTCCCTGGAAGACCAGTAGTAGGTTCCGATGCACATCTGGGCGCTTTCTGTAATCTGTGGACTATCAGAGTGTTGATGAAACACAGAAATAGCCTCGGGATTGAATACAACAGGCAACATGCCCACTTTCCTCCATGGGAGTAATTCTCAAACAGTCTATGCTTTGATCGTTCCCTGTAAGACCAGTAGTAGTTTCCGATGCACATATGGTTTGCATTCTGTAATCTGTGGACTATTAGAGTGGTGATGAAACAAAGAAATTGCATCGGGAATGAATACAACAGTCACCATGCGCAGTTTCCTCCATGGGAGTAATGTCTCAAACAGTCTACGCTTTTATCGTTCCCTGGAAGACCAGTAGTAGTTTCCGATGCACATCTGGGGGCTTTCTGTAATCTGTGGACTATCAGAGTGTTGATGAAACACAGAAATTGCCTCGGGATTGAATACAACAGTCACCATGCGCAGTTTCCTCCATGGGAGTAATGTCTCAAACAGTCTACGCTTTCATCGTTCCCTGGAAGACCAGTAGTAGTTTCCGATGCACATCTGGAGGCATTCTGTAATCTGTGGACTAAAAGAGTGTTGATGAAACACAGAAATTGCATCGGGATTGAATACAACAGCCACCATGCGCACTTTACTCCACTGGAGTAATGTCTCTAACAGTCTACGCTTTGATCGTTCCCTGGAAGACCATTAGTAATTTCAATAGCACATCTGGAGGCATTCTGTAATCTGTGGACTAAAAGAGTGTTGATGAAACACAGAAACTGATTCGGGATTGAATACAACAGTCACCATGCGCACTTTCCTCCATGGGAGTAAAGTCTCAAACAGTCTACGCTTTGATCATTTCCTGGAAGACCAGTAGTAGTTTCCGATGAACATCTGGAGGCATTCTGTAATCAGTGGACTATCAGAGTGTTGATGAAACACAGAAATTGCATCGGGATTGAATACAACAGTCACCATGCGCACTTTCCTCCATGGGAGTAATTCTCAAACAGTCTACGCTTTGATCGTTCCCTGGAAGACCAGTAGTAGGTTCCGATGCACATCTGGGCGCTTTCTGTAATCTGTGGACTATCAGAGTGTTGATGAAACACAGAAATAGCCTCGGGATTGAATACAACAGGCAACATGCCCACTTTCCTCCATGGGAGTAATTCTCAAACAGTCTATGCTTTGATCGTTCCCTGTAAGACCAGTAGTAGTTTCCGATGCACATATGGTTTGCATTCTGTAATCTGTGGACTATTAGAGTGGTGATGAAACAAAGAAATTGCATCGGGAATGAATACAACAGTCACCATGCGCAGTTTCCTCCATGGGAGTAATGTCTCAAACAGTCTACGCTTTTATCGTTCCCTGGAAGACCAGTAGTAGTTTCCGATGCACATCTGGAGGCTTTCTGTTCTATGTGGACTATCAGAGTGTTGATGAAACACAGAAATTGCATCGGGATTGAATACAACAGTCACCATGCGCACTTTTCTCCATTGGAGTAATTCTCAAACAGTCTATGCTTTGATCGTTCCCTGTAAGACCAGTAGTAGTTTCCGATGCACATCTCGAGGCATTCTGTACCCTGTGGACTATCAGAGTGTTAATGAAACACAGAAACTGCATCGGGATTGAATACAACAGTCACCATGCGCACTTTCCTCCATGGGAGTAAAGTCTCAAACAGTCTACGCTTTGATCATTTCCTGGACGACCAGTAGTAGTTTCCGATGAACATCTGGAGGCATTCTGTAATCAGTGGACTATCAGAGTGTTGATGAAACACAGAAATTGCATCGGGATTGAATACAACAGTCACCATGCGCACTTTCCTCCATGGGAGTAATTCTCAAACAGTCTACGCTTTGATCGTTCCCTGGAAGACCAGTAGTAGGTTCCGATGCACATCTGGGCGCTTTCTGTAATCTGTGGACTATCAGAGTGTTGATGAAACACAGAAATAGCCTCGGGATTGAATACAACAGGCAACATGCCCACTTTCCTCCATGGGAGTAATTCTCAAACAGTCTATGCTTTGATCGTTCCCTGTAAGACCAGTAGTAGTTTCCGATGCACATATGGTTTGCATTCTGTAATCTGTGGACTATTAGAGTGGTGATGAAACAAAGAAATTGCATCGGGAATGAATACAACAGTCACCATGCGCAGTTTCCTCCATGGGAGTAATGTCTCAAACAGTCTACGCTTTTAGAGTTCCCTGGAAGACCAGTAGTAGTTTCCGATGCACATCTGGGGGCTTTCTGTAATCTGTGGACTATCAGAGTGTTGATGAAACACAGAAATTGCCTCGGGATTGAATACAACAGTCACCATGCGCAGTTTCCTCCATGGGAGTAATGTCTCAAACAGTCTACGCTTTCATCGTTCCCTGGAAGACCAGTAGTAGTTTCCGATGCACATCTGGAGGCATTCTGTAATCTGTGGACTAAAAGAGTGTTGATGAAACACAGAAATTGCATCGGGATTGAATACAACAGCCACCATGCGCACTTTACTCCACTGGAGTAATGTCTCTAACAGTCTACGCTTTGATCGTTCCCTGGAAGACCATTAGTAATTTCAATAGCACATCTGGAGGCATTCTGTAATCTGTGGACTAAAAGAGTGTTGATGAAACACAGAAACTGATTCGGGATTGAATACAACAGTCACCATGCGCACTTTCCTCCATGGGGGTAAAGTCTCAAACAGTCTACGCTTTGATCATTTCCTGGAAGACCAGTAGTAGTTTCCGATGAACATCTGGAGGCATTCTGTAATCAGTGGACTATCAGAGTGTTGATGAAACACAGAAATTGCATCGGGATTGAATACAACAGTCACCATGCGCACTTTCCTCCATGGGAGTAATTCTCAAACAGTCTACGATTTGATCGTTCCCTGGAAGACCAGTAGTAGGTTCCGATGCACATCTGGGCGCTTTCTGTAATCTGTCGACTATCAGAGTGTTGATGAAACACAAAAATAGCCTCGGGATTGAATACAACAGTCAACATGCCCACTTTCCTCCATGGGAGTAATTCTCAAACAGTCTATGCTTTGATCGTTCCCTGTAAGACCAGTAGTAGTTTCCGATGCACATATGGTTTGCATTCTGTAATCTGTGGACTATCAGAGTGGTGATGAAACAAAGAAATTGCATCGGGAATGAATACAACAGTCACCATGCGCAGTTTCCTCCATGGGAGTAATGTCTCAAACAGTCTACACTTTGATCGTTCCCTGGAAGACCAGTAGTAGTTTCCGATGCACATCTGGGGGCTTTCAGTAATCTGTGGACTATCAGAGTGTTGATGAAACACAGAAATTGCCTCGGGATTGAATACAACAGTCACCATGCGCAGTTTCCTCCATGGGAGTAATGTCTCAAACAGTCTACGCTTTCATCGTTCCCTGGAAGACCAGTAGTAGTTTCCGATGCACATCTGGAGGCATTCTGTAATCTGTGGACTAAAAGAGTGTTGATAAAAACACAGAAATTGCATCGGGATTGAATACAACAGCCACCATGCGCACTTTACTCCACTGGAGTAATGTCTCTAACAGTTTACGCTTTGACCGTACCCAGGAAGACCAGTAGTAGTTTCCGATGCACATCTGGAGGCTTTCTTTTCTCTGTGGACTATCAGAGTGTTGATGAAACACAGAAAGTGCATCGGGATTGAATACAACAGTCACCATGCGCACTTTGCTCCATGGGAGTAATTCTCAAACAGTCTATGCTTTGATCGTTCCCTGTAAGACCAGTAGTAGCTTCCGATGCACATCTCGAGGCATTCTGTACTCTGTGGTCTATCAGAGTGTTGATGAAACACAGAAATTGCATCGGGATTGAATACAACAGTCACTATGCGCACTTTCCTCCATGGGAGAAATGTGTCTAACAGTCTACGCATTGATCGTTCCCGGAAGACCAGAAGTTGTTTCCGATGCACATCTGGAGGCATTCTGTTGACTATTACAGTGTTGATGAAACACAGAAATTGCGTCGGGATTGAATACAACAGTCACCATGCGCACTTTCCTCCACGGGAGTACTGTCTCAAACAATCTACGCTTTGATCGTTCCCTCGACGACCAGTAGTAGTTTCCGATGCACATCTGGTGGCATTCTGTAATGTGTAGACTATCAGAGTGTTGATGAAACACAGTAATTGGATCGGGATTGAATACAACAGTCACCATGGGCAGTTTCCTCCATGGGAGTAATTCTTAAACAGTCTATTCTTTGATCGTTCCCTGTAAGACCAGTAGTAGGTTCCGATGCACATCTGGAGGCATTCTGTTGACTATTAGAGTGTTGATGAAACACAGAAATTGCGTCGGGATTGAATACAACAGTCACCATGCGCACTTTCCTCCACGGGAGTACTGTCTCAAACAATCTTCGCTTTGATCGTTCCCTCGACGACCAGTAGTAGTTTCCGATGCACATCTGGAGGCATTCTGTAATGTGTAGACTATCATAGTGTTGATGAAACACAGTAATTGCATCGGGGTGTAATACAAGAGTCTCCATGCGCAGTTTCCTCCATGGGAGTAAAGTTCTAACAGTTTACGCTTTGACCGTTCCCAGGAAGACCAGTAGTAGTTACCGATGCACATCTGGAGGCTTTCTGTTCTCTGTGGACTATCAGAGTGTTGATGAAACACAGAAATTGCATCGGGATTGAATACAACAGTCACCATGGGCACTTTGCTCCATGGGAGTAATTCTCAAACAGTCTATGCTTTGATCGTTCCCTGTAAGACCAGTAGTTGTTTCCGATGCACATCTCGAGGCATTCTGTACTCTGTGGACTATTAGAGTGTTGATGAAACACAGAAGTTGCATCGGGATTGAATACAACAGTCACCATGCGCATTTTCCTCCATGGGAGTAATGTCTCTAACAGTCTACGCTTTGATCGTTCCTGGAAGACCAGAAGTTGTTTCCGATGCACATCTGGAGGCATTCTGTAGTCTGTGGACTATCAGAGTGTTGATGAAACACAGAAATTGCGTCGGGATTGAATACAACAGTCACCATGCGCACTTTACTCCATCGGAGTAATGTTTCAAAGATTTTACGCTTTGATCGTTCCCTGGAAGACCAGTAGCAGTTTCCGATGCACATCTGGAGGCATTCTGTAATCTGTGGAGTATCAGAGTATTGATGAAACACAGAAATTGCATCGGGATTGAATACAACAGTCACCATGCGCTCATTCCTCCATAAAAGTAATATCTCAACAGTCTACGCTTTGATCGTTCCCTGGAAGTCCAGTAGTAGTTTCCGATGCACATCTGGAGGCATTCAGTAATCTGTGGAATATCAGAGTGTTGATGAAACACAGAAATTGCATCGGGATTGAATACAACAGTCACCATGCGCACTTTCCTCCATGGGAGTAATGTCTCAAACAGTCTACGCTTTGATCGTTCCCTGGAAGACCAGTAGTAGTTTCCGATGCACATCTGGAGGCTTTCTGTTCTATGTGGACTATCAGAGTGTTGATGAAACACAGAAATTGCATCGGGATTGAATACAACAGTCACCATGCGCACTTTTCTCCATTGGAGTAATTCTCAAACAGTCTATGCTTTGATCGTTCCCTGTAAGACCAGTAGTAGTTTCCGATGCACATCTCGAGGCATTCTGTACCCTGTGGACTATCAGAGTGTTGATGAAACACAGAAACTGCATCGGGATTGAATACAACAGTCACCATGCGCACTTTCCTCCATGGGAGTAAAGTCTCAAACAGTCTACGCTTTGATCATTTCCTGGAAGACCAGTAGTAGTTTCCGATGAACATCTGGAGGCATTCTGTAATCAGTGGACTATCAGAGTGTTGATGAAACACAGAAATTGCATCGGGATTGAATACAACAGTCACCATGCGCACTTTCCTCCATGGGAGTAATTCTCTAACAGTCTACGCTTTGATCGTTCCCTGGAAGACCAGTAGTAGGTTCCGATGCACATCTGGGCGCTTTCTGTAATCTGTGGACTATCAGAGTGTTGATGAAACACAGAAATAGCCTCGGGATTGAATACAACAGTCAACATGCCCACTTTCCTCCATGGGAGTAATTCTCAAACAGTCTATGCTTTGATCGTTCCCTGTAAGACCAGTAGTAGTTTCCGATGCACATATGGTTTGCATTCTGTAATCTGTGGACTATTAGAGTGGTGATGAAACAAAGAAATTGCATCGGGAATGAATACAACAGTCACCATGCGCAGTTTCCTCCATGGGAGTAATGTCTCAAACAGTCTACGCTTTTATCGTTCCCTGGAAGACCAGTAGTAGTTTCCGATGCACATCTGGGGGCTTTCTGTAATCTGAGGACTATCAGAGTGTTGATGAAACACAGAAATTGCCTCGGGATTGAATACAACAGTCACCATGCGCAGTTTCCTCCATGGGAGTAATGTCTCAAACAGTCTACGCTTTCATCGTTCCCTGGAAGACCAGTAGTAGTTTCCGATGCACATCTGGAGGCATTCTGTAATCTGTGGACAAAAAGAGTGTTGATGAAACACAGAAATTGCATCGGGATTGAATACAACAGCCACCATGCGCACTTTACTCCACTGGAGTAATGTCTCTAACAGTCTACGCTTTGATCGTTCCCTGGAAGACCATTAGTAATTTCAATAGCACATCTGGAGGCATTCTGTAATCTGTGGACTAAAAGAGTGTTGATGAAACACAGAAATTGCATCGGGATTGAATACAACTGTCACCATGCGCACTTTACTCCATCGGAGTAATGTTTCAAAGAGTTTACGCTTTGATCGTTCCCTGGAAGACCACTAGCAGTTTCCGATGCACATCTGGAGGCATTCTGTAATCTGTGGAGTATCAGAGTATTGATGAAACACAGAAATTGCATCGGGATTGAATACAACAGTCACCATGCGCACTTTCCTCCACGGGAGTACTGTCTCATACAAACTACGATTTGATCGTTCCCCAGAAGACCAGTAGTAGTTTCCTATGCACATCTGGAGGCTTTCTGTACACTATGGACAATCAGAGTGTTGATGAAAGACAGAAATTGCATCGGGGTGTAATACAAGAGTCTCCATGCGCAGTTTCCTCCATGGGAGTAAAGTCTCTAACAGTTTACGCTTGGACCGTACCCAGGAAGACCAGTAGTAGTTTTCGATGCACATCAGGAGGCTTTCTGTTCTCTGTGGACTATCAGAGTGTTGATGAAACACAGAAATTGCATCGCGATTCAATACAACAGTCACCATGCGCACTTTCCTCCACGGGAGTACTGTCTCAATTAATCTACGCTTTGATCGTTCCCTGGAAGACCAGTAGTAGTTTCCGATGCACATCTGGTGGCATTCTGTAATGTGTAGACTATCAGAGTGTTGATGAAACACAGTAATTGCATCGGGATTGAATACAACAGTCACCATGCGCACTTCCATCCATGGGAGTAATGTCCTAACAGTCTACGCTTTGATCGTTCCCTAGAAGACCAGTAGTAGTTTCCGATGCACATCTGGAGGCTTTCTGTACTCTGTGGACTATCAGAGTGTTGATGAAACACAGAAATTGCATCGGGATTGAATACAACAGTCTCCATGCGCAGTTTCCTCCATGGGAATAATGTCTCAAACAGTCTACGATTTGATCGTTCCCTGGAAGACCAGTAGTAGTTTCAATTGCACATCTGGAGGCATTCTGTAATCTCTGGGCTACAAGAGTGTTGATGAAACACAGAAATTGCATCGGGATTGAATACAACAGTCACCATGCGCTTTTCACTCCATGGGAGTAATGTCTCTAACAGTCTACGCTTTGATCGTTCCCTGGAAGACCAGTAGTAGTTTCCGATTCACATATGGAGGCTTTTCGTAATCTGTGGCTATCAGAGTGTTGATGAAACACAGAAATTGCATCGGGATTGAATACAACAGTCAGCATGCGCACTTTCCTCCATCGGAGTAATGTTTCAATGAGTTCACGCTTTGATCGTTCTCTGGAAGACCAGTAGCAGTTCCCGATGCACATCTAGAGGCATTCTGTAATCTGTGGAGTATCAGAGTATTGATGAAATACAGAAATTGCATCGGGATTGAATACAGCAGTCACCATGCGCACATTCCTCCATAAAAGTAATGTCTCAACAGTCTACGCTTTGATCGTTCCCTGGAAGACCAGTAGTAGTTTCCGATGCACATCTGGAGGCATTCTGTAATCTGTGGAATATCAGAGTGTTGATGAAACACAGAAATTGCATCGGGATTGAATACAAGAGTCACCATGCGCACTTTCCTCCATTGGAGTAATGTCTCACACATTCTACGCTTTGATCGTTCCATGGAAGACCAGTAGTAGTTTCAATTGCACATCTGGATTCATTCTGTAATCTGTGGACTAAAAGAGTGTTGATGAAACACAGAAATTGCATCGGGATTGAATACAACAGTCACCATGCGCACTTTCATCCACGGGAGTACTGTCTCAAACAATCTACGCTTTGATCGTTCCCTGGAAGACCAGTAGTAGTTTCCGATGCACATCTGGTGGCATTCTGTAATGTGTAGACTATCAGAGTGTTGATGAAACACGAAAAGTGCATCGGTATTGAATACAATAGTCACCATGCGCACTTTGCTCCATGGGAGTAATTCTCAAACAGTCTATGCTTTGATCGCTCCCTGTAAGACCAGTAGTTGTTTCCGATGCATATCTCGAGGCATTCTGTACTCTGTGGACTATTAGAGTGTTGATGAAACACAGAAATTGCTTTGGGATTGAATACAACAGTCACTATGCGCACTTTCCTCCATGGGAGTAATGTCTCTAACAGTCTACGCTTTGATCGTTCCTGGAAGACCAGAAGTTGTTTCCGATGCACATCTGGAGGCATTCTGTAGTCTGTGGACTATCAGAGTGTTGATAAAACACAGAAATTGCATCGGGATTGAATACAACAGTCACCATGCGCACTTTACTCCATCGGAGTAATGTTTCAAATATTTACGCTTTGATCGTTCCCTGGAAGACCAGTAGCAGTTTCCGATGCACATCTGGAGGCATTCTGTAATCTGTGGAGTATCAGAGTATTGATGAAACACAGAAATTGCATCGGGATTGAATACAACAGTCACCATGCGCACTTTCCTCCATGGGAGTAATGTCTCAAAGAGTCTACGCTTTGATCGTTCCCTGGAAGACCAGTAGTAGTTTCCGATGCACATCTGGAGGCTTTCTGTTCTCTGTGGACTATCAGAGTGTTGATGAAACACAGAAATTGCATCGGGATTGAATACAACAGTCACCATGCGCACTTTTCTCCATTGGAGTAATTCTCAAACAGTCTATGCTTTGATCGTTCCCTGTAAGACCAGTAGTAGTTTCCGATGCACATATGGTTTGCATTCTGTAATCTGTGGACTATTAGAGTGGTGATGAAACAAAGAAATTGCATCGGGAATGAATACAACAGTCACCATGCGCAGTTTCCTCCATGGGAGTAATGTCTCAAACAGTCTACGCTTTCATCGTTCCCTGGAAGACCAGTAGTAGTTTCCGATGCACATCTGGAGGCCTTCTGTAATCTGTGGACTAAAAGAGTGTTGATGAATCACAGAAATTGCATCGGGATTGAATACAACAGCCACCATGCGCACTTTACTCCACTGGAGTAATGTCTCTAACAGTGTACGCTTTGATCGTTCCCTGGAAGACCTGTAGTAATTTCAATAGCACATCTGGAGGCATTCTGTAATCTGTGGACTAAAAGAGTGTTGATGAAACACAGAAAGTGCATCGGGATTGAATACAACAGTCACCATGCGCACTTTACTCCATCGGAGTAATGTTTCAAAGAGTTTACGCTTTGATCGTTCCCTGGAAGACCAGTAGCAGTTTCCGATGCACATCTGGAGGCATTCTGTAATCTGTGGAGTATCAGAGTATTGATGAAACACAGAAATTGCATCGGGATTGAATACAACAGTCACCATGCGCACATTCCTCCATAAGAGTAATGTCTCAACAGTCTACGCTTTGATCGTTCCCTGGAAGACCAGTAGTAGTTTCCGATGATCATCTGGAGGCATTCTGTAATCTGTGGACTATCAGAGTGTTGATGAAACACTGAAATTGCCTCGGGATTGAATACAACAGTCTCCATGCGCAGTTTCCTCCATGGAAGTAATGTCTCAAACAGTCTACGATTTGATCGTTCCCTGGAAGACCAGTAGTAGTTTCCGATGCACATCTGGGGGCTTTCTGTAATCTGTGGACTATCAGAGTGTTGATGAAACACAGAAATTGCCTCGGGATTGAATACAACAGTCAACATTCGAACTTTCCTCCATGGGAGTAATTCTCAAACAGTCTATGCTTTGATCGTTCCCTGTAAGACCAGTAGTAGTTTCCGATGCACATCTGGTGGCATTCTGTAATCTGTGGATCAGAGTGTTGATGAAACACAAGAATTGCCTCGGGATTGAATACAACAGTCACGATGCGCACTTTCCTCCATGGGAGTAATGTCTCTAACAGTCTACGCTTTTATCGTTCCCCAGAAGACCAGTAGTAGTTTCCTATGCACATCTGGAGGCTTTCTGTACACTGTGGGCTATCAGAGTGTTGATGAAAGACAGAAATTGCATCGTTGTGTAATACAAGAGTCTCCATGCGCAGTTTCCTCCATGGGAGTAAAGTCTCTAACAGTTTACGCTTTGACCGTACCCAGGAAGACCAGTAGTAGTTTCCGATGCACATCTGGAGGCTTTCTTTTCTCTGTGGACTATCAGAGTGTTGATGAAACACAAAAAGTGCATCGGGATTGAATACAACAGTCACCATGCGCACTTTGCTCCATGGGAGTAATTCTCAAACAGTCTATGCTTTGATCGTTCCCTGTAAGACCAGTAGTAGCTTCCGATGCACATCTCGAGGCATTCTGTACTCTGTGGTCTATCAGAGTGTTGATGAAACACAGAAATTGCATCGGGATTGAATACAACAGTCACTATGCGCACTTTCCTCCATGGGAGAAATGTGTCTAACAGTCTACGCATTGATCGTTCCCGGAAGACCAGAAGTTGTTTCCGATGCACATCTGGAGGCATTCTGTTGACTATTACAGTGTTGATGAAACACAGAAATTGCGTCGGGATTGAATACAACAGTCACCATGCGCACTTTCCTCCACGGGAGTACTGTCTCAAACAATCTACGTTTTGATCGTTCCCTCGACGACCAGTAGTAGTTTCCGATGCACATCTGGTGGCATTCTGTAATGTGTAGACTATCAGAGTGTTGATGAAACACAGTAATTGGATCGGGATTGAATACAACAGTCACCATGGGCAGTTTCTTCCATGGGAGTAATTCTTAAACAGTCTATTCTTTGATCGTTCCCTGTAAGACCAGTAGTAGGTTCCGATGCTCATCTGGAGGCATTCTGTTGACTATTAGAGTGTTGATGAAACACAGTAATTGCGTCGGGATTGAATACAACAGTCACCATGCGCACTTTCCTCCACAGGAGTACTGTCTCAAACAATCTACGCTTTGATCGTTCCCTCGACGACCAGTAGTAGTTTCCGATGCACATCTGGAGGCATTCTGTAATGTGTAGACTATCATAGTGTTGATGAAACACAGTAATTGCATCGGGGTGTAATACAAGAGTCTCGATGCGCAGTTTCCTCCATGGGAGTAAAGTTCTAACAGTTTACGCTTTGACCGTTCCCAGGAAGACCAGTAGTAGTTACCGATGCACATCTGGAGGCTTTCTGTTCTCTGTGGACTATCAGAGTGTTGATGAAACACAGAAATTGCATCGGGATTGAATACAACAGTCACCATGCGCACTTTGCTCCATGGGAGTAATTCTCAAACAGTCTATGCTTTGATCGTTCCCTGTAAGACCAGTAGTTGTTTCCGATGCACATCTCGAGGCATTCTGTACTCTGTGGACTATTAGAGTGTTGATGAAACACAGAAATTGCATCGGGATTGAATACAACAGTCACCATGCGCATTTTCCTCCATGGGAGTAATGTCTCTAACAGTCTACGCTTTTATCGTTCCCTGGAAGACCAGTAGTAATTTCAATAGCACATCTGGAGGCATTCTGTAATCTGTGGACTAAAAGAGTGTTGATGAAACACAGAAAGTGCATCGGGATTGAATACAACAGTCACCATGCGCACTTTACTCCATCGGAGTAATGTTTCAAAGAGTTTACGCTTTGATCGTTCCCTGGAAGACCAGTAGCAGTTTCCGATGCACATCTGGCGGCATTCTGTAATCTGTGGAGTATCAGAGTATTGATGAAACACAGAAATTGCATCGGGATTGAATACAACAGTCACCATGCGCTCATTCCTCCATAAAAGTAATGTCTCAACAGTCTACGCTTTGATCGTTCCCTGGAAGACCAGTAGTAGTTTCCGATGCACATCTGGAGGCATTCAGTAATCTGTGGAATATCAGAGTGTTGATGAAACACAGAAATTGCATCGGGATTGAATACAACAGTCACCATGCGCACTTTCCTCCATGGGAGTAATGTCTCAAACAGTCTACGCTTTGATCGTTCCCTGGAAGACCAGTAGTAGTTTCCGATGCACATCTGGAGGCTTTCTGTTCTATGTGGACTATCAGAGTGTTGATGAAACACAGAAATTGCATCGGGATTGAATACAACAGTCACCATGCGCACTTTTCTCCATTGGAGTAATTCTCAAACAGTCTATGCTTTGATCGTTCCCTGTAAGACCAGTAGTAGTTTCCGATGCACATCTCGAGGCGTTCTGTACCCTGTGGACTATCAGAGTGTTGATGAAACACAGAAACTGCATCGGGATTGAATACAACAGTCACCATGCGCACTTTCCTCCATGGGAGTAAAGTCTCAAACAGTCTACGCTTTGATCATTTCCTGGAAGACCAGTAGTAGTTTCCGATGAACATCTGGAGGCATTCTGTAATCAGTGGACTATCAGAGTGTTGATGAAACACAGAAATTGCATCGGGATTGAATACAACAGTCACCATGCGCACTTTCCTCCATGGGAGTAATTCTCATACAGTCTACGATTTGATCGTTCCCTGGAAGACCAGTAGTAGGTTCCGATGCACATCTGGGCGCTTTCTGTAATCTGTGGACTATCAGAGTGTTGATGAAACACAGAAATAGCCTCGGGATTGAATACAACAGTCTCCTTGCGCAGTTTCCTCCATGGGAGTAATTCTCAAACAGTCTATGCTTTGATCGTTCCCTGTAAGACCAGTAGTAGTTTCCGATGCACATATGGTTTGCATTCTGTAATCTGTGGACTATCAGAGTGGTGATGAAACAAAGAAATTGCATCGGGAATGAATACAACAGTCACCATGCGCAGTTTCCTCCATGGGAGTAATGTCTTAAACAGTCTACGCTTTGATCGTTCCCTGGAAGACCAGTAGTAGTTTCCGATGCACATCTGGGGGCTTTCTGTAATCTGTGGACTATCAGAGTGTTGATGAAACACAGAAATTGCCTCGGGATTGAATACAACAGTCACCATGCGCAGTTTCCTCCATGGGAGTAATGTCTCAAACAGTCTACGCTTTCATCGTTCCCTGGAAGACCAGTAGTAGTTTCCGATGCACATCTGGAGGCATTCTGTAATCTGTGGACTAAAAGAGTGTTGATGAAACACAGAAATTGCATCGGGATTGAATACAACAGCCACCATGCGCACTTTACTCCACTGGAGTAATGTCTCTAACAGTCTACGCTTTGATCGTTCCCTGGAAGACCATTAGTAATTTCAATAGCCCATCTGGAGGCATTCTGTAATCTGTGGACTATCAGAGTGTTGATGAAACACAGTAATTGCATCGGGATTGAATACAACAGTCACCATGCGCACTTCCATCCATGGGAGTAATGTCCTAACAGTCTACGCTTTGATCGTTCCCTAGAAGACCAGTAGTAGTTTCCGATGCACATCTGGAGGCTTTCTGTACTCTGTGGACTATCAGAGTGTTGATGAAACACAGAAATTGCATCGGGATTGAATACAACAGTCTCCATGCGCAGTTTCCTCCATGGGAATAATGTCTCAAACAGTCTACGCTTTGATCGTTCCCTGGAAGACCAGTAGTAGTTTCAATTGCACATCTGGAGGGATTCTGTAATCTCTGGGCTAAAAGAGTGTTGATGAAACACAGAAATTGCATCGGGATTGAATACAACAGTCACCATGCGCTTTTCACTCCATGGGAGTAATGTCTCTAACTGTCTACGCTTTGATCGTTCCCTGGAAGACCAGTAGTAGTTTCCGATTCACATATGGAGGCTTTTCGTAATCTGTGGCTATCAGAGTGTTGATGAAACACAGAAATTGCATCGGGATTGAATACAACAGTCACCATGCGCACTTTCCTCCATCGGAGTAATGTTTCAATGAGTTCACGCTTTGATCGTTCTCTGGAAGACCAGTAGCAGTTTCCGATGCACATCTAGAGGCATTCTGTAATCTGTGGAGTATCAGAGTATTGATGAAATACAGAAATTGCATCGGGATTGAATACAGCAGTCACCATGCGCACATTCCTCCATAAAAGTAATGTCTCAACAGTCTACGCTTTGATCGTTCCCTGGAAGACCAGTAGTAGTTTCCGATGCACATCTGGAGGCATTCTGTAATCTGTGGAATATCAGAGTGTTGATGAAACACAGAAATTGCATCGGGATTGAATACAAGAGTCACCATGCGCAATTTCGTCCATTGGAGTAATGTCTCAAACATTCTACGCTTTGATCGTTCCATGGAAGACCAGTAGTAGTTTCAATTGCAAATCTGGATTCATTCTGTAATCTGTGGACTAAAAGAGTGTTGATGAAACACAGAAATTGCATCGGGATTGAATACAACAGTCACCATGCGCACTTTCCTCCACGGGAGTACTGTCTCAAACAATCTACGCTTTGATCGTTCCCTGGAAGACCAGTAGTAGTTTCCGATGCACATCTGGTGGCATTCTGTAATGTGTAGACTATCAGAGTGTTGATGAAACACGAAAAGTGCATCGGGATTGAATACAATAGTCACCATGCGCACTTTGCTCCATGGGAGTAATTCTCAAACAGTCTATGCTTTGATCGTTCCCTGTAAGACCAGTAGTTGTTTCCGATGCACATCTCGAGGCATTCTGTACTCTGTGGACTATTAGAGTGTTGATGAAACACAGAAATTGCTTTGGGATTGAATACAACAGTCACTATGCGCACTTTCCTCCATGGGAGTAATGTCTCTAACAGTCTACGCTTTGATCGTTCCTGGAAGACCAGAAGTTGTTTCCGATGCACATCTGGAGGCATTCTGTAGTCTGTGGACTATCAGAGTGTTGATGAAACACAGAAATTGCATCGGGATTGAATACAACAGTCACCATGCGGACTTTACTCCATCGGAGTAATGTTTCAAATATTTACGCTTTGATCGTTCCCTGGAAGACCAGTAGCAGTTTCCGATGCACATCTGGAGGCATTCTGTAATCTGTGGAGTATCAGAGTATTGATGAAACACAGAAATTGCATCGGGATTGAATACAACAGTCACCATGCGCTCATTCCTCCATAAAAGTAATGTCTCAACAGTCTACGCTTTGATCGTTCCCTGGAAGACCAGTAGTAGTTTCCGATGCACATCTGGAGGCATTCAGTAATCTGTGGAATATCAGAGTGTTGATGAAACACAGAAATTGCATCGGGATTGAATACAACAGTCACCATGCGCACTTTCCTCCATGGGAGTAATGTCTCAAACAGTCTACGCTTTGATCGTTCCCTGGAAGACCAGTAGTAGTTTCCGATGCACATCTGGAGGCTTTCTGTTCTCTGTGGACTATCAGAGTGTTGATGAAACACAGAAATTGCATCGGGATTGAATACAACAGTCACCATGCGCACTTTTCTCCATTTGAGTAATTCTCAAACAGTCTATGCTTTGATCGTTCCCTGTAAGACCACTAGTAGTTTCCGATGCACACCTGGTTTGCATTCTGTAATCTGTGGACTATCAGAATGTTGATGAAACAAAGAAATTGCATCGGGAATGAATACAACAGTCACCATGCGCAGTTTCCTCCATGGGAGTAATGTCTCAAACAGTCTACGCTTTCATCGTTCCCTGGAAGTCCAGTAGTAGTTTCCGATGCACATCTGGAGGCATTCTGTAATCTGTGGACTAAAAGAGTGTTGATGAAACACAGAAATTGCATCGGGATTGAATACAACAGCCACCATGCGCACTTTACTCCACTGGAGTAATGTCTCTAACAGTCTACGCTTTGATCGTTCCCTGGAAGACCAGTAGTAATTTCAATAGCACATCTGGAGGCATTCTGTAATCTGTGGACTAAAAGAGTGTTGATGAAACACAGAAAGTGCATCGGGATTGAATACAACAGTCACCATGCGCACTTTACTCCATCGGAGTAATGTTTCAAAGAGTTTACGCTTTGATCGTTCCCTGGAAGACCAGTAGCAGTTTCCGATGCACATCTGGAGGCATTCTGTAATCTGTGGAGTATCAGAGTATTGATGAAACACAGAAATTGCATCGGGATTGAATACAACAGTCACCATGCGCACATTCCTCCATAAAAGTAATGTCTCAACAGTCTACGCTTTGATCGTTCCCTGGAAGACCAGTAGTAGTTTCCGATGAACATCTGGAGGCATTCTGTAATCTGTTGACTATCAGAGTGTTGATGAAACACAGAAATTGCCTCGGGATTGAATACAACAGTCAACATTCGAACTTTCCTCCATGGGAGTAATTCTCAAACAGTCTATGCTTTGATCATTCCCTGTAAGACCAGTAGTAGTTTCCGATGCACATCTGGTGGCATTCTGTAATCTGTGGATCAGAGTGTTGATGAAACACAAAAACTGCCTCGGGATTGAATACAACAGTCACCGTTCGCACTTTCCTCCATGGGAGTAATGTCTGTAACAGTCTACGATTTATCGTTCCCCAGAAGACCAGTAGTAGTTTATTATGCACATCTGGAGGCTTCCTGTACACTGTGGACTATCAGAGTGTTGATGAAAGACAGAAATTGCATCGGGGTGTAATACAAGAGTCGCCATGCGCAGTTTCCTCCATGGGAGTAAAGTCTCTAACAGTTTACGATTTGACCGTACCCAGGAAGACCAGTAGTAGTTTCCTATGCACATCTGGAGGCTTTCTGTTCTCTGTGGACTATCAGAGTGTTGATGAAACACAGAAAGTGCATCGGGATTGAATACAACAGTCACCATGCGCACTTAGCTCCATGGGAGTAATTCTCAAACAGTCTATGCTTTGATCGTTCCCTGTAAGACCAGTAGTAGCTTCCGATGCACATCTCGAGGCATTCTGTACTCTGTGGACTATCAGAGTGTTGATGAAACACAGAAATTGCATCGCGATTCAATACAACAGTCACCATGCGCACTTTCCTCCACGGGAGTACTGTCTCAATTAATCTACGCTTTGATCGTTCCCTGGAAGACCAGTAGTAGTTTCCGATGCACATCTGGTGGCATTCTGTAATGTGTAGACTATCAGAGTGGTGATGAAACAAAGAAATTGCATCGGGATTGAATACAACAGTCACCATGCGCTTTTCACTCCATGGGAGTAATGTCTCTAACAGTCTACGCTTTGATCGTTCCCTGGAAGACCAGTAGTAATTTCAATAGCACATCTGGAGGCATTCTGTAATCTGTGGACTATCAGAGTGTTGATGAAACACAGAAATTGCATCGGGATTGAATACAACAGTCACCATGCGCACTTTCCACCATCGGAGTAATGTTTCAATGAGTTCACGCTTTGATCGTTCTCTGGAAGACCAGTAGCAGTTTCCGATGCACATCTGGAGGCATTCTGTAATCTGTGGAGTATCAGAGTATTGATGAAATACAGAAATTGCATCGGGATTGAATACAACAGTCACCATGCGCACATTCCTCCATAAAAGTAATGTCTCAAAGGTCTACGATTTGATCGTTCCATGGAAGACCAGTAGTAGTTTCCGATGCACATCTGGAGGCATTCTGTAATCTGTGGAATATCAGAGTGTTGATGAAACACAGAAATTGCATCGGGATTGAATACAAGAGTCACCATGCGCACTTTCCTCCATTGGTGTAATGTCTCAAACAGTCTACGCTTTCATCGTTCCCTGGAAGACCAGTAGTAGTTTCAATTGCACCTCTGGATTCATTCTGTAATCTGTGGACTAAAAGAGTGTTGAAACACAGAAATTGCATCGGGATTGAATACAACAGTCACCATGCGCACTTTCCTCCACGGGAGTACTGTCTCAAACAATCTACGCTTTGATCGTTCCCTGGAAGACCAGTAGTAGTTTCCGATGCACATCTGGTGGCATTCTGTAATGTGTAGACTATCAGAGTGTTGATGAAACACAGTAATTGCATTTGGATTGAATATAACAGTCACCATGCGCACTTCCCTCCATGGGAGTAATGTCCTAAAAATCTACGCATTGATCGTTCACTAGAAGACTAGTAGTAGTTTCCGATGCACATCTGGAGGCTTTCTGTACTCTGTGGACTATCAGAGTGTTGATGAAACACAGAAATTGCATCGGGATTGAATACAACAGTCTCCATGCGCAGTTTCCTCCAAGGGAGTAATGTCTCAAATAGTCTACACTTTGATCGTTCCCTGGAAGACCAATAGTTGTTTCAATTGCACATCTGGAGGCATTCTGTAATCTGTCGACTATAAGAGTGTTGATAAAACACAGAAATTGCATCGGGATTGAATACAACAGACATCATGCGCACTTCCCTCCATGGGAGTAATTCTCAAACAGTCAATGCTTTGATCGTTCCCTGTAAGACCAGTAGTAGTTTCCGATGCACATCTCGGGGCATTCTGTACCCTGTGGACTATCAGAGTGTTGATGAAACACAGAAACTGCATCAAAATTGAATACAACAGTCACCATGCGAACTTTCCTCCATGGGAGTAGAGTCTCAAACAGTCTACCCCTTGATCGTTCCCTGGAAGGCCAGTAGTAGTTTCCGATTAACATCTGGAGGCATTCTGTAATCTGTGGACTATCAGAGTGTTGATGAAACACAGAAATTGCATCGGGATTGAATACAACAGTCTCCATGCGCAGTTTCCTCCATGGGAGTAATGTCTCAAACAGTCTACGTTTTGATCGTTTCCTGGAAGACCAGTAGTAGTTCCCGATGCACATCTGGGGGCATTCAGTAATCTGTGGAATATCAGAGTGTTGATGAAACACAGAAATTGCATCGGGATTGAATACAACAGTCACCATGCGCACTTTCCTCCATGGGAGTAATGTCTCAAACAGTCTACGCTTTGATCGTTCCCTGGAAGACCAGTAGTAGTTTCCGATGCACATCTGGAGGCTTTCTGTTCTCTGTGGACTATCAGAGTGTTGATGAAACACAGAAATTGCATCGCGATTCAATACAACAGTCACCATGCGCACTTTTCTCCATTTGAGTAATTCTCAAACAGTCTATGCTTTGATCGTTCCCTGTAAGACCACTAGTAGTTTCCGATGCACACCTGGTTTGCATTCTGTAATCTGTGGACTATCAGAGTGTTGATGAAACAAAGAAATTGCATCGGGAATGAATACAACAGTCACCATGCGCAGTTTCCTCCATGGGAGTAATGTCTCAAACAGTCTACGCTTTCATCGTTCCCTGGAAGACCAGTAGTAGTTTCCGATGCACATCTGGAGGCATTCTGTAATCTGTGGACTAAAAGAGTGTTGATGAAACACAGAAATTGCATCGGGATTGAATACAACAGCCACCATGCGCACTTTACTCCACTGGAGTAATGTCTCTAACAGTCTACGCTTTGATCGTTCCCTGGAAGACCAGTAGTAATTTCAATAGCACATCTGGAGGCATTCTGTAATCTGTGGACTAAAAGAGTGTTGATGAAACACAGAAAGTGCATCGGGATTGAATACAACAGTCACCATGCGCACTTTACTCCATCGGAGTAATGTTTCAAAGAGTTTACGCTTTGATCGTTCCCTGGAAGACCAGTAGCAGTTTCCGATGCACATCTGGAGGCATTCTGTAATCTGTGGAGTATCAGAGTATTGATGAAACACAGAAATTGCATCGGGATTGAATACAACAGTCACCATGCGCACATTCCTCCATATAAGTAATGTCTCAACAGTCTACGCTTTGATCGTTCCCTGGAAGACCAGTAGTAGTTTCCGATGAACATCTGGAGGCATTCTGTAATCTGTTGACTATCAGAGTGTTGATGAAACACAGAAATTGCCTCGGGATTGAATACAACAGTCAACATTCGAACTTTCCTCCATGGGAGTAATTCTCAAACAGTCTATGCTTTGATCATTCCCTGTAAGACCAGTAGTAGTTTCCGATGCACATCTGGTGGCATTCTGTAATCTGTGGATCAGAGTGTTGATAAAACACAAAAACTGCCTCGGGATTGAATACAACAGTCACCATGCGCACTTTCCTCCATGGGAGTAATGTCTCTAACAGTCTACGATTTATCGTTCCCCAGAAGACCAGTAGTAGTTTCCTATGCACATCTGGAGGCTTTCTGTACACTGTGGACTATCAGAGTGTTGATGAAAGACAGAAATTGCATCGGGGTGTAATACAAGAGTCGCCATGCGCAGTTTCCTCCATGGGAGTAAAGTCTCTAACAGTTTACGATTTGACCGTACCCAGGAAGACCAGTAGTAGTTTCCTATGCACATCTGGAGGCTTTCTGTTCTCTGTGGACTATCAGAGTGTTGATGAAACACAGAAAGTGCATCGGGATTGAATACAACAGTCACCATGCGCACTTAGCTCCAAGGGAGTAATTCTCAAACAGTCTATGCTTTGATCGTTCCCTGTAAGACCAGTAGTAGCTTCCGATGCACATCTCGAGGCATTCTGTACTCTGTGGACTATCAGAGTGTTGATGAAACACAGAAATTGCATCGCGATTCAATACAATAGTCACCATGCGCACTTTCCTCCACGGGAGTACTGTCTCAATTAATCTACGCTTTGATCGTTCCCTGGAAGACCAGTAGTAGTTTCCGATGCACATCTGGTGGCATTCTGTAATGTGTAGACTATCAGAGTGTTGATGAAACACAGTAATTGCATCGGGATTGAATACAAGAGTCACCATGCGCACTTCCATCCATGGGAGTAATGTCCTAACAGTCTACGCTTTGATCGTTCCCTAGAAGACCAGTAGTAGTTTCCGATGCACATCTGGAGGCTTTCTGTACTCTGTGGACTATCAGAGTGTTGATGAAACACAGAAATTGCATCGGGATTGAATACAACAGTCTCCATGCGCAGTTTCCTCCATGGGAATAATGTCTCAAACAGTCTACGCTTTGATCGTTCCCTGGAAGACAAGTAGTAGTAGTTTCAATTGCACATCTGGAGGCATTCTGTAATCTGTGGGCTAAAAGAGTGTGGATGAAACACAGAAATTGCATCGGGATTGAATACAACAGTCACCATGCGCTTTTCACTCCATGGGAGTAATGTCTCTAACAGTCTACGCTTTGGTCGCGCCCTGGAAGACCAGTAGTAGCTTCCGATTCACATATGGAGGCTTTTCGTAATCTGTGGACTATCAGAGTGTTGATGAAACACAGAAATTGCATCGGGATTGAATACAACAGTCACCATGCGCACTTTCCTCCATCGGAGTAATGTTTCAAATATTTACGCTTTGATCGTTCCCTGGAAGACCAGTAGCAGTTTCCGATGCACATCTGGAGGCATTCTGTAATCTGTGGAGTATCAGAGTATTGATGAAACACAGAAATTGCATCGGGATTGAATACAACAGTCACCATGCGCTCATTCCTCCATAAAAGTAATGTCTCAACAGTCTACGCTTTGATCGTTCCCTGGAAGACCAGTAGTAGTTTCCGATGCACATCTGGAGGCATTCAGTAATCTGTGGAATATCAGAGTGTTGATGAAACACAGAAATTGCATCGGGATTGAATACAACAGTCACCATGCGCACTTTCCTCCATGGGAGTAATGTCTCAAACAGTCTACGCTTTGATCGTTCCCTGGAAGACCAGTAGTAGTTTCCGATGCACATCTGGAGGCTTTCTGTTCTCTGTGGACTATCAGAGTGTTGATGAAACACAGAAATTGCATCGGGATTGAATACAACAGTCACCATGCGCACTTTTCTCCATTTGAGTAATTCTCAAACAGTCTATGCTTTGATCGTTCCCTGTAAGACCACTAGTAGTTTCCGATGCACACCTGGTTTGCATTCTGTAATCTGTGGACTATCAGAGTGTTGATGAAACAAAGAAATTGCATCGGGAATGAATACAACAGTCACCATGCGCAGTTTCCTCCATGGGAGTAATGTCTCAAACAGTCTACGATTTGATCGTTCCCTAGAAGACCAGTAGTAGTTTCCGATGCACATCTGGAGGCTTTCTGTACTCTGTGGACTATCAGAGTGTTGATGAAACACAGAAATTGCATCGGGATTGAATACAACAGTCTCCATGCGCAGTTTCCTCCATGGGAATAATGTCTCAAACAGTCTACGCTTTGATCGTTCCCTGGAAGACCAGTAGTAGTTTCAATTGCACATCTGGAGGCATTCTGTAATCTGTGGGCTAAAAGAGTGTGGATGAAACACAGAAATTGCATCGGGATTGAATACAACAGTCACCATGCGCTTTTCACTCCATGGGAGTAATGTCTCTAACAGTCTACGCTTTGGTCGCGCCCTGGAAGACCAGTAGTAGCTTCCGATTCACATATGGAGGCTTTTCGTAATCTGTGGACTATCAGCGTGTTGATGAAACACAGAAATTGCATCGGGATTGAATACAACAGTCACCATGCGCACTTTCCTCCATCGGAGTAATGTTTCAAATATTTACGCTTTGATCGTTCCCTGGAAGACCAGTAGCAGTTTCCGATGCACATCTGGAGGCATTCTGTAATCTGTGGAGTATCAGAGTATTGATGAAACACAGAAATTGCATCGGGATTGAATACAACAGTCACCATGCGCTCATTCCTCCATAAAAGTAATGTCTCAACAGTCTACGCTTTGATCATTCCCTGGAAGACCAGTAGTAGTTTCCGATGCACATCTGGAGGCATTCAGTAATCTGTGGAATATCAGAGTGTTGATGAAACACAGAAATTGCATCGGGATTGAATACAACAGTCACCATGCGCACTTTCCTCCATGGGAGTAATGTCTCAAACAGTCTACGCTTTGATCGTTCCCTGGAAGACCAGTAGTAGTTTCCGATGCACATCTGGAGGCTTTCTGTTCTCTGTGGACTATCAGAGTGTTGATGAAACACAGAAATTGCATCGGGATTGAATACAACAGTCACCATGCGCACTTTTCTCCATTTGAGTAATTCTCAAACAGTCTATGCTTTGATCGTTCCCTGTAAGACCACTAGTAGTTTCCGATGCACACCTGGTTTGCATTCTGTAATCTGTGGACTATCAGAGTGTTGATGAAACAAAGAAATTGCATCGGGAATGAATACAACAGTCACCATGCGCAGTTTCCTCCATGGGAGTAATGTCTCAAAGAGTCTACGCTTTCATCGTTCCCTGGAAGACCAGTAGTAGTTTCCGATGCACATCTGGAGGCATTCTGTAATCTGTGGACTAAAAGAGTGTTGATGAAACACAGAAATTGCATCGGGATTGAATACAACAGCCACCATGCGCACTTTACTCCACTGGAGTAATGTCTCTAACAGTCTACGCTTTGATCGTTCCCTGGAAGACCAGTAGTAATTTCAATAGCACATCTGGAGGCATTCTGTAATCTGTGGACTAAAAGAGTGTTGATGAAACACAGAAAGTGCATCGGGATTGAATACAACAGTCACCATGCGCACTTTACTCCATCGGAGTAATGTTTCAAAGAGTTTACGCTTTGATCGTTCCCTGGAAGACCAGTAGCAGTTTCCGATGCACATCTGGAGGCATTCTGTAATCTGTGGAGTATCAGAGTATTGATGAAACACAGAAATTGCATCGGGATTGAATACAACAGTCACCATGCGCACTTTCCTCCATAAAAGTAATGTCTCAACAGTCTACGCTTTGATCGTTCCCTGGAAGACCAGTAGTAGTTTCCGATGAACATCTGGAGGCATTCTGTAATCTGTTGACTATCAGAGTGTTGATGAAACACAGAAATTGCCTCGGGATTGAATACAACAGTCAACATTCGAACTTTCCTTCATGGGAGTAATTCTCAAACAGTCTATGCTTTGATCATTCCCTGTAAGACCAGTAGTAGTTTCCGATGCACATCTGGTGGCATTCTGTAATCTGTGGATCAGAGTGTTGATGAAACACAAAAACTGCCTCGGGATTGAATACAACAGTCACCATGCGCACTTTCCTCCATGGGAGTAATGTCTCTAACAGTCTACGATTTATCGTTCCCCAGAAGACCAGTAGTAGTTTCCTATGCACATCTGGAGGCTTTCTGTACACTGTGGACTATCAGAGTGTTGATGAAAGACAGAAATTGCATCGGGGTGTAATACAAGAGTCGCCATGCGCAGTTTCCTCCATGGGAGTAAAGTCTCTAACAGTTTACGATTTGACCGTACCCAGGAAGACCAGTAGTAGTTTCCTATGCACATCTGGAGGCTTTCTGTTCTCTGTGGACTATCAGAGTGTTGATGAAACACAGAAAGTGCATCGGGATTGAATACAACAGTCACCATGCGCACTTAGCTCCATGGGAGTAATTCTCAAACAGTCTATGCTTTGATCGTTCCCTGTAAGACCAGTAGTAGCTTCCGATGCACATCTCGAGCCATTCTGTACTCTGTGGACTATCAGAGTGTTGATGAAACACAGAAATTGCATCGCGATTCAATACAACAGTCACCATGCGCACTTTCCTCCACGGGAATACTGTCTCAATTAATCTACGCTTTGATCGTTCCCTGGAAGACCAGTAGTAGTTTCCGATGCACATCTGGTGGCATTCTGTAATGTGTAGACTATCAGAGTGTTGATGAAACACAGTAATTGCATCGGGATTGAATACAACAGTCACCATGCGCACTTCCATCCATGGGAGTAATGTCCTAACAGTCTACGCTTTGATCGTTCCCTAGAAGACCAGTAGTAGTTTCCGATGCACATCTGGAGGCTTTCTGTACTCTGTGGACTATCAGAGTGTTGATGAAACACAGAAATTGCATCGGGATTGAATACAACAGTCTCCATGCGCAGTTTCCTCCATGGGAATAATGTCTCAAACAGTCTACGCTTTGATCGTTCCCTGGAAGACCAGTAGTAGTTTCAATTGCACATCTGGAGGCATTCTGTAATCTGTGGGCTAAAAGAGTGTGGATGAAACACAGAAATTGCATCGGGATTGAATACAACAGTCACCATGCGCTTTTCACTCCATGGGAGTAATGTCTCTAACAGTCTACGCTTTGGTCGCGCCCTGGAAGACCAGTAGTAGCTTCCGATTCACATATGGAGGCTTTTCGTAATCTGTGGACTATCAGAGTGTTGATGAAACACAGAAATTGCATCGGGATTGAATACAACAGTCACCATGCGCACTTTCCTCCATCGGAGTAATGTTTCAATGAGTTCACGCTTTGATCGTTCTCTGGAAGACCAGTAGCAGTTTCCGATGCACATCTGGAGGCATTCTGTAATCTGTGGAGTATCAGAGTATTGATGAAATATAGAAATTGCATCGGGATTGAATACAACAGTCACCATGCGCACATTCCTCCATAAAAGTAATGTCTCAAATGTCTACGCTTTGATCGCTCCATGGAAGACCAGTAGTAGTTTCCGATGCACATCTGGAGGCATTCTGTAATCTGTGGAATATCAGAGTGTTGATGAAACACAGAAATTGCATCGGGATTGAATACAAGAGTCACCATGCGCACTTTCCTCCATTGGAGTAATGTCTCAAACAGTCTACGCTTTCATCGTTCCCCGGAAGACCAGTAGTAGTTTCAATTGCACATCTGGATTCATTCTGTAATCTGTGGACTAAAAGAGTGTTGAAACACAGAAATTGCATCGGGATTGAATACAACAGTCACCATGCGCACTTTCCTCCACGGGAGTACTGTCTCAAACAATCTACGCTTTGATCGTTCCCTGGAAGACCAGTAGTAGTTTCCGATGCACATCTGGTTGCATTCTGTAATGTGTAGACTATCAGAGTGTTGATGAAACACAGTAATTGCATTTGGATTGAATATAACAGTCACCATGCGCACTTCCCTCCATGGGAGTAATGTCCTAAAAATCTACGCATTGATCGTTCACTAGAAGACTAGTAGTCGTTTCCGATGCACATCTGGAGGCTTTCTGTACTCTGTGGACTATCAGAGTGTTGATGAAACACAGAAATTGCATCGGGATTGAATACAACAGTCTCCATGCGCAGTTTCCTCCATGGGAGTAATGTCTCAAATAGTCTACACTTTGATCGTTCCCTGGAAGACCAATAGTTGTTTCAATTGCACATCTGGAGGCATTCTGTAATCTGTGGACTATAAGAGTGTTGATAAAACACAGAAATTGCATCGGGATTGAATACAACAGACATCATGCGCACTTCCCTCCATGGGAGTGATTCTCAAACAGTCAATGCTTTGATCGTTCCCTGTAAGACCAGTAGTAGTTTCCGATGCACATCTCGGGGCATTCTGTACCCTGTGGACTATCAGAGTGTTGATGAAACACAGAAACTGCATCAAAATTGAATACAACAGTCACCATGCGAACTTTCCTCCATGGGAGTAGAGTCTCAAACAGTCTACCCCTTGATCGTTCCCTGGAAGACCAGTAGTAGTTTCCGATTAACATCTGGAGGCATTCTGTAATCTGTGGACTATCAGAGTGTTGATGAAACACAGAAATTGCATCGGGATTGAATACAACAGTCTCCATGCGCAGTTTCCTCCATGGGAGTAATGACTCAAACAGTCTACGCTTTGATCGTTCCCTGGAAGACCAGTAGTAGTTTCCGATGCACATCTGGAGGCATTCTGTAATCTGTGGAATATCAGAGTGTTGATGAAACACTGAAATTGCATCGGGATTGAATACAAGAGTCACCATGCGCACTTTCCTCCATGGGAGTAATGTCTCAAACAGTCTACGTTTTGATCGTTTCCTGGAAGACCAGTAGTAGTTCCCGATGCACATCTGGGGGCTTTCTGTAATCTGTGGACTATGAGAGTGTTGATGAAACACAGAAATAGCCTCTGGATTGAATACAACAGTCAACATGCCTACTTTCCTCCATGGGAGTAATTCTCAAACAGTCTATGCTTTGATCGTTCCCTGTAAGATAAGTAGTAGTTTCCGATGCACATCTGGTGGCATTCTGTAATCTGTGGACTATCAGAGTGTTGATGAAACACAGAAATTGCATCGGGAATGAATACAACAGTCACCATGCGCAGTTTCCTCCATGGGAGTAATGACTCAAACAGTCTACGCTTTGATCGTTCCCTGGAAGACCAGTAGTAGTTTCCGATGCACATCTGGAGGCATTCTGTAATCTGTGGAATATCAGAGTGTTGATGAAACACTGAAATTGCATCGGGATTGAATACAAGAGTCACCATGCGCACTTTCCTCCATGGGAGTAATGTCTCAAACAGTCTACGCTTTGATCGTTCCCTGGAAGACCAGTAGTAGTTTCCGATGCACATCTGGAGGCTTTCTGTTCTCTGTGGACTATCAGAGTGTTGATGAAACACAGAAATTGCATCGGGATTGAATACAACAGTCACCATGCGCACTTTTCTCCATTGGAGTAATTCTCAAACAGTCTATGCTTTGATCGTTCCCTGTAAGACCAGTAGTAGTTTCCGATGCACATCTGGTTTGCATTCTGTAATCTGTGGACTATCAGAGTGTTGATGAAACAAAGAAATTGCATCGGGAATGAATACAACAGTCACCATGCGCAGTTTCCTCCATGGGAGTAATGTCTCAAACAGTCTACGCTTTGATCGTTCCCTGGAAGACCAGTAGTAGTTTCCGATGCACATCTGGGTGCTTTCTGTAATCTGTGGACTATCAGAGTGTTGATGAAACACAGAAATTGCCTCGGGATTGAATACAACAGTCACCATGCGTAGTTTCCTCCATGGGAGTAATGTCTCAAACAGTCTACGCTTTCATCGTTCCCTGGAAGACCAGTAGTAGTTTCCGATGCACATCTGGAGGCATTCTGTAATCTGTAAACTAAAAGAGTGTTGATGAAACACAGAAATTGCATCGGGATTGAATACAACAGCCACCATGCGCACTTTACTCCACTGGAGTAATGTCTCTAACAGTCTACGCTTTGATCGTTCCCTGGAAGACCAGTAGTAATTTCAATAGCACATCTGGAGGCATTCTGTAATCTGTGGACTAAAAGAGTGTTGATGAAACACAGAAATTGCATCGGGATTGAATACAACAGTCACCATGCGCACTTTACTCCATCGTAGTAATGTTTCAAAGAGTTTACGCTTTGATCGTTCCCTGGAAGACCAGTAGCAGCTTCCGATGCACATCTGGAGGCATTCTGTAATCTGTGGAGTATCAGAGTATTGATGAAACACAGAAATTGCATCGGGATTGAATACAACAGTCACCATGCACACATTCCTCCATAAAAGTAATGTCTCAACAGTCTACGCTTTGATCGTTCCCTGGAAGACCAGTAGTAGTTTCCGATGAACATCTGGAGGCATTCTGTAATCTGTGGACTATCAGAGTGTTGATGAAACACAGAAATTGCCTTGGGATTGAATACAACAGTCAACATTCGAACTTTCCTCCATGGGAGTAATTCTCAAACAGTCTATGCTTTGATCGTTCCCTGTAAGACCAGTAGTAGTTTCCGATGCACATCTGGTGGCATTCTGTAATCTGTGGATCAGAGTGTTGATGAAACACAAAAATTGCCTCGGGATTGACTACAACAGTCACCATGCGCACTTTCCTCCATGGGAGTAATGTCTCTAACAGTCTACGATTTATCGTTCCCCAGAAGACCAGTAGTAGTTTCCTATGCACATCTGGAGGCTTTCTGTACACTGTGGACTATCAGAGTGTTGATGAAAGACAGAAATTGCATCGGGGTGTAATACAAGAGTCTCCATGCGCAGTTTCCTCCATGGAAGTAAAGTCTCTAACAGTTTACGCTTTGACCGTACCCAGGAAGACCAGTAGTAGTTTCCGATGCACATCTGGAGGCTTTCTGTTCTCTGTGGACTATCAGAGTGTTGATGAAACACAGAAAGTGCATCGGGATTGAATACAACAGTCGCCATGCGCACTTAGCTCCATGGGAGTAATTCTCAAACAGTCTATGCTTTGATCGTTCTCAGTAAGACCAGTAGTAGCTTCCGATGCACATCTCGAGGCATTCTGTACTCTGTGGACTATCAGAATGTTGATGAAACACAGAAATTGCATCGCGATTCAATACAACAGTCACCATGCGCACTTTCCTCCACGGGAGTACTGTCTCAATTAATCTACGCTTTGATCGTTCCCTGGAATACCAGTAGTAGTTTCCGATGCACATCTGGTGGCATTCTGTAATGTGTAGACTATCAGAGTGTTGATGAAACACAGTAATTGCATCGGGATTGAATACAACAGTCACCATGCGCACTTCCATCCATGGGAGTAATGTCCTAACAGTCTACGCTTTGATCGTTCCCTAGAAGACCAGTAGTAGTTTCCGATGCACATCTGGAGGCTTTCTGTACTCTGTGGACTATAAGGGTGTTGATGAAACATAGAAATTGCATCGGGATTGAATACAACAGTCACCATGCGAACTTTCCTCCATGGGAGTAGAGTCTCAAACAGTCTACCCCTTGATCGTTCCCTGGAAGACCAGTAGTAGTTTCCGATTAACATCTGGAGGCATTCTGTAATCTGTGGACTATCAGAGTGTTGATGAAACACAGAAATTGCATCGGGATTGAATACAACAGTCTCCATGCGCAGTTTCCTCCATGGGAGTAATGTCTCAAACAGTCTACGTTTTGATCGTTTCCTGGAAGACCAGTAGTAGTTCCCGATGCACATCTGGGGGCTTTCTGTAATCTGTGGACTATGAGAGTGTTGATGAAACACAGAAATAGCCTCTGGATTGAATACAACAGTCAACATGCCCACTTTCCTCCATGGGAGTAATTCTCAAACAGTCTATGCTTTGATCGTTCCCTGTAAGATAAGTAGTAGTTTCCGATGCACATCTGGTGGCATTCTGTAATCTGTGGACTATCAGAGTGTTGATGAAACACAGAAATTGCATCGGGAATGAATACAACAGTCACCATGCGCAGTTTCCTCCATGGGAGTAATGACTCAAACAGTCTACGCTTTGATCGTTCCCTGGAAGACCAGTAGTAGTTTCCGATGCACATCTGGAGGCATTCTGTAATCTGTGGAATATCAGAGTGTTGATGAAACACTGAAATTCCATCGGGATTGAATACAAGAGTCACCATGCGCACTTTCCTCCATGGGAGTAATGTCTCAAACAGTCTACGCTTTGATCGTTCCCTGGAAGACCAGTAGTAGTTTCCGATGCACATCTGGAGGCTTTCTGTTCTCTGTGGACTATCAGAGTGTTGATGAAACACAGAAATTGCATCGGGATTGAATACAACAGTCACCATGCGCACTTTTCTCCATTGGAGTAATTCTCAAACAGTCTATGCTTTGATCGTTCCCTGTAAGACCAGTAGTAGTTTCCGATGCACATCTGGTTTGCATTCTGTAATCTGTGGACTATCAGAGTGTTGATGAAACAAAGAAATTGCATCGGGAATGAATACAACAGTCACCATGCGCAGTTTCCTCCATGGGAGTAATGTCTCAAACAGTCTACGCTTTGATCGTTCCCTGGAAGACCAGTAGTAGTTTCCGATGCACATCTGGGTGCTTTCTGTAATCTGTGGACTATCAGAGTGTTGATGAATCACAGAAATTGCCTCGGGATTGAATACAACAGTCACCATGCGCAGTTTCCTCCATGGGAGTAATGTCTCAAACAGTCTACGCTTTCATCGTTCCCTGGAAGACCAGTAGTAGTTTCCGATGCACATCTGGAGGCATTCTGTTATCTGTAAACTAAAAGAGTGTTGATGAAACACAGAAATTGCATCGGGATTGAATACAACAGCCACCATGCGCACTTTACTCCACTGGAGTAATGTCTCTAACAGTCTACGCTTTGATCGTTCCCTGGAAGTCCAGTAGTAATTTCAATAGCACATCTGGAGGCATTCTGTAATCTGTGGACTAAAAGAGTGTAGATGAAACACAGAAATTGCATCGGGATTGAATACAACAGTCACCATGCGCACTTTACTCCATCGTAGTAATGTTTCAAAGAGTTTACGCTTTGATCGTTCCCTGGAAGACCAATAGCAGCTTCCGATGCACATCTGGAGGCATTCTGTAATCTCTGGAGTATCAGAGTATTGATGAAACACAGAAATTGCATCGGGATTGAATACAACAGTCACCATGCACACATTCCTCCATAAAAGTAATGTCTCAACAGTCTACGCTTTGATCGTTCCCTGGAAGACCAGTAGTAGTTTCCGATGAACATCTGGAGGCATTCTGTAATCTGTGGACTATCAGAGTGTTGATGAAACACAGAAATTGCCTTGGGATTGAATACAACAGTCAACATTCGAACTTTCCTCCATGGGAGTAATTCTCAAACAGTCTATGCTTTGATCGTTCCCTGTAAGACCAGTAGTAGTTTCCGATGCACATCTGGTGGCATTCTGTAATCTGTGGATCAGAGTGTTGATGAAACACAAAAGTTGCCTCGGGATTGAATACAACAGTCACCATGCGCACTTTCCTCCATGGGAGTAATGTCTCTAACAGTCTACGATTTATCGTTCCCCAGAAGACCAGTAGTAGTTTCCTATGCACATCTGGAGGCTTTCTGTACACTGTGGACTATCAGAGTGTTGATGAAAGACAGAAATTGCATCGGGGTGTAATACAAGAGTCTCCATGCGCAGTTTCCTCCATGGAAGTAAAGTCTCTAACAGTTTACGCTTTGACCGTACCCAGGAAGACCAGTAGTAGTTTCCGATGCACATCTGGAGGCTTTCTGTTCTCTGTGGACTATCAGAGTGTTGATGAAACACAGAAAGTGCATCGGGATTGAATACAACAGTCGCCATGCGCACTTAGCTCCATGGGAGTAATTCTCAAACAGTCTATGCTTTGATCGTTCTCAGTAAGACCAGTAGTAGCTTCCGATGCACATCTCGAGGCATTCTGTACTCTGTGGACTATCAGAATGTTGATGAAACACAGAAATTGCATCGCGATTCAATACAACAGTCACCATGCGCACTTTCCTCCACGGGAGTACTGTCTCAATTAATCTACGCTTTGATCGTTCCCTGGAATACCAGTAGTAGTTTCCGATGCACATCTGGTGGCATTCTGTAATGTGTAGACTATCAGAGTGTTGATGAAACACAGTAATTGCATCGGGATTGAATACAACAGTCACCATGCGCACTTCCATCCATGGGAGTAATGTCCTAACAGTCTACGCTTTGATCGTTCCCTAGAAGACCAGTAGTAGTTTCCGATGCACATCTGGAGGCTTTCTGTACTCTGTGGACTATAAGAGTGTTGATGAAACATAGAAATTGCATCGGGATTGAATACAACAGTCTCCATGCGCAGTTTCCTCCATGGGAATAATGTCTCAAACAGTCTACGCTTAGATCGTTCCCTGGAAGACCAGTAGTAGTTTCAATTGCACATCTGGAGGCATTCTGTAATCTGTGGGCTAAAAGAGTGTTGATGAAACACAGAAATTGCATCGGGATTGAATACAACAGTCACCATGCGCTTTTCACTCCATGGGAGTAATGTCTCTAACAGTCTACGCTTTGATCGTTCCCTGGAAGACCAGTAGTAGTTTCCGATTCACATATGGAGGCTTTTCGTAATCTGTGGACTATCAGAGTGTTGATGAAACACAGAAATTGCATCGGGATTGAATACAACAGTCACCATGCGCACTTTCCTCCATCGGAGTAATGTTTCAATGAGTTCACGCTTTGATCGTTCTCTGGAAGACCAGTAGCAGTTTCCGATGCACATCTGGAGGCATTCTGTAATCTGTGGAGTATCAGAGTATTGATGAAATACAGAAATTGCATCGGGATTGAATACAACAGTCACCATGCGCACATTCCTCCATAAAAGTAATGTCTCAACAGTCTACGCTTTGATCGTTCCCTGGAAGACCAGTAGTAGTTTCCGATGCACATCTGCAGGCATTCTGTAATCTGTGGAATATCAGAGTGTTGATGAAACACAGAAATTGCATCGGGATTGAATACAAGAGTCACCATGCGCACTTTCCTCCATTGGAGTAATGTCTCAAACAGTCTACGCTTTGATCGTTCCCTGGAAGACCAGTAGTAGTTTCAATTGCACATCTGGATTCATTCTGTAATCTGTGGACTAAAAGAGTGTTGATGAAACACAGAAATTGCATCCGGATTGAATACAAGTCACCATGCGCACTTTCCTCCACGGGAGTACTGTCTCAAACAATCTACGCTTTGATCGTTCCCTGGAAGACCAGTAGTAGTTTCCGATGCACATCTGGTGGCATTCTGTAATGTGTAGACTATCAGAGTGTTGATGAAACACAGTAATTGCATCGGGATTGAATACAACAGTCACCATGCCCACTTCCCTCCATTGGAGTAATGTCCTAACAATCTACGCATTGATCGTTCACTAGAAGACTAGTAGTAGTTTCCGATGCACATCTGGGGGCTTTCTGTACTCTGTGGACTATCAGAGTGTTGATGAAACACAGAAATTGCATCGGGATTGAATACAACAGTCTCCATGCGCAGTTTCCTCCATGGGAATAATGTCTCAAACAGTCTACGCTTTGATCGTTCCCTGGAAGACCAGTAGTGGTTTCAATTGCACATCTGGAGGCATTCTGTAATCTGTGGGCTAAAAGAGTGTTGATGAAACACAGAAATTGCATCGGGATTGAATACAACAGTCACCATGCGCTTTTCACTCCATGGGAGTAAGGTCTCTAACAGTCTACGCTTTGATCGTTCCCTGGAAGACCAGTAGTAGTTTCCGATTCACATATGGAGGCTTTTCGTAATCTGTGGACTATCAGAGTGTTGATGAAACACAGAAATTGCATCGGGATTGAATACAACAGTCACCATGCGCACTTTCCTCCATCGGAGTAATGTTTCAATGAGTTCACGCTTTGATCGTTCTCTGGAAGACCAGTAGCAGTTTCCGATGCACATCTGGAGGCATTCTGTAATCTGTGGAGTATCAGAGTATTGATGAAATACAGAAATTGCATCGGGATTGAATACAACAGTCACCATGCGCACATTCCTCCATAAAAGTAATGTCTCAACAGTCTACGCTTTGATCGTTCCCTGGAAGACCAGTAGTAGTTTCCGATGCACATCTGGAGGCATTCTGTAATCTGTGGAATATCAGAGTGTTGATGAAACACAGAAATTGCATCGGGATTGTATACAACAGTCACCATGCGCACTTTCCTCCATTGGAGTAATGTCTCAAACAGTCTACGCTTTGATCGTTCCCTGGAAGACCAGTAGTAGTTTCAATTGCACATCTGGAGGCATTCTGTAATCTGTGGACTAAAAGGGTGTTGATGAAACACAGAAATTGCATCGGGATTGAATACAACAGTCACCATGCGCACTTTCCTCCATGGGAGTACTGTCTCAAACAATCTACGCTTTGATCGTTCCCTGGAAGACCAGTAGTAGTTTCCGATGCACATCTGGTGGCATTCTGTAATGTGTAGACTATCAGAGTGTTGATGAAACACAGTAATTGCATCGGGATTGAATACAACAGTCACCATGCGCACTTCCCTCCATGGGAATAATGTCCTAACAATCTACGAATTGATCGTTCACTAGAAGACTAGTAGTAGTTTCCGATGCACATCTGGAGGCTTTCTGTACTCTGTGGACAATCAGAGTGTTGATGAAACACAGAAATTGCATCGGGATTGAATACAACAATCTCCATGCGCAGTTTCCTCCATGGGAGTAATGTCTCAAATAGTCTACACTTTGATCGTTCCCTGGAAGACCAATAGTTGTTTCAATTGCACATCTGGAGGCATTCTGTAATCTGTGGACTAAAAGAGTGTTGATAAAACACAGAAATTTCATCGGGATTGAATACAACAGTCACCATGCGCACTTTACTCCATGGGAGTAATGTCTCCAACAGTCTACGCTTTGATCGTTCCCTGGAAGACCAGTAGTAGTTTCCGATGCACATATGGAGGTTTTCCGTAATCTGTGGACTATCAGAGTGTTGATGAAACACAGAAATTGCATCGGGATTGAATACAACAGTCACCATGCACACATTCCTCCATAAAAGTAATGTCTCAACAGTCTACGCTTTGATCGTTCCCTGGAAGACCAGTAGTAGTTTCCGATGAACATCTGGAGGCATTCTGTAATCTGTGGACTATCAGAGTGTTGATGAAACACAGAAATTGCCTTGGGATTGAATACAACAGTCAACATTCGAACTTTCCTCCATGGGAGTAATTCTCAAACAGTCTATGCTTTGATCGTTCCCTGTAAGGCCAGTAGTAGTTTTCGATGTACATCTGGTGGCATTCTGTAATCTGTGGATCAGAGTGTTGATGAAACACAAAAATTGCCTCGGGATTGAATACAACATTCACCATGCGCACTTTCCTCCATTTGAGTAATGTCTCTAACAGTCTACGATTTATCGTTCCCCAGAAGACCAGTAGTAGTTTCCTATGCACATCTGGAGGCTTTCTGTACACTGTGGACTATGAGAGTGTTGATGAAAGACAGAAATTGCATCGGGGTGTAATACAAGAGTCTCCATGCGCAGTTTCCTCCATGGAAGTAAAGTCTCTAACAGTTTACGCTTTGACCGTACCCAGGAAGACCAGTAGTAGTTTCCGATGCACATCTGGAGGCTTTCTGTTCTCTGTGGACTATCAGAGTGTTGATGAAACACAGAAAGTGCATCGGGATTGAATACATCAGTCGCCATGCGCACTTAGCTCCATGGGAGTAATTCTCAAACAGTCTATGCTTTGATCGTTCCCTGTAAGACCAGTAGTAGCTTCCGATGCACATCTCGAGGCATTCTGTACTCTGTGGACTATCAGAGTGTTGATGAAACACAGAAATTGCATCGCGATTCAATACAACAGTCACCATGCGCACTTTCCTCCACGGGAGTACTGTCTCAATTAATCTACGCTTTGATCGTTCCCTGGAAGACCAGTAGTAGTTTCCGATGCACATCTGGTGGCATTCTGTAATGTGTAGACTATCAGAGTGTTGATGAAACACAGTAATTGCATCGGGATTGAATACAACAGTCACCATGCGCACTTCCATCCATGGGAGTAATGTCCTAACAGTCTACGCTTTGATCGTTCCCTAGAAGACCAGTAGTAGTTTCCGATGCACATCTGGAGGCTTTCTGTACTCTGTGGACTATCAGAGTGTTGATGAAACATAGAAATTGCATCGGGATTGAATACAACAGTCTCCATGCGCAGTTTCCTCCATGGGAATAATGTCTCAAACAGTCTACGCTTTGATCGTTCCCTGGAAGACCAGTAGTAGTTTCAATTGCACATCTGGAGGCATTCTGTAATCTGTGGGCTAAAAGAGTGTTGATGAAACACAGAAATTGCATCGGGATTGAATACAACAGTCACCATGTGCTTTTCACTCCATGGGAGTAATGTCTCTAACAGTCTACGCTTTGATCGTTCCCTGGAAGACCAGTAGTAGTTTCCGATTCACATATGGAGGCTTTTCGTAATCTGTGGACTATCAGAGTGTTGATGAAACACAGAAATTGCATCGGGATTGAATACAACAGTCACCATGCGCACTTTCCTCCATCGGAGTAATGTTTCAATGAGTTCTCGCTTTGATCGTTCTCTGGAAGACCAGTAGCAGTTTCCGATGCACATCTGGAGGCATTCTGTAATCTGTGGAGTATCAGAGTATTGATGAAATACAGAAATTGCATCGGGATTGAATACAACAGTCACCATGCGCACATTCCTCCATAAAAGTAATGTCTCAACAGTCTACGCTTTGATCGTTCCCTGGAAGACCAGTAGTAGTTTCCGAAGCACATCTGCAGGCATTCTGTAATCTGTGGAATATCAGAGTGTTGATGAAACACAGAAATTGCATCGGGATTGAATACAAGAGTCACCATGCGCACTTTCCTCCATTGGAGTAATGTCTCAAACAGTCTACGCTTTGATCGTTCCCTGGAAGACCAGTAGTAGTTTCAATTGCACATCTGGATTCATTCTGTAATCTGTGGACTAAAAGAGTGTTGATGAAACACAGAAATTGCATCGGGATTTAATACAACAGTCACCATGCGCACTTTCCTCCACGGGAGTACTGTCTCAAACAATCTACGCTTTGATCGTTCCCTGGAAGACCAGTAGTAGTTTCCGATGCACATCTGGTGGCATTCTGTAATGTGTAGACTATCAGAGTGTTGATGAAACACAGTAATTGCATCGGGATTGAATACAACAGTCACCATGCGCACTTTACTCCACTGGAGTAATGTCTCTAACAGTCTACGCTTTGATCGTTCCCTGGAAGACCAGTAGTAATTTCAATAGCACATCTGGAGGCATTCTGTAATCTGTGGACTAAAAGAGTGTTGATGAAACACAGAAATTGCATCGGGATTGAATACAACAGTCACCATGCGCACTTTACTCCATCGGAGTAATGTTTCAATGAGTTTACGCTTTGATCGTTCCCTGGAAGACCAGTAGCAGTTTCCGATGCACATCTGGAGGCATTCTGTAATCTGTGGAGTATCAGAGTATTGATGAAACACAGAAATTGCATCGGGATTGAATACAACAGTCACCATGCACACATTCCTCCATATAAGTAATGTCTCAACAGTCTACGCTTTGATCGTTCCCTGGAAGACCAGTAGTAGTTTCCGATGAACATCTGGAGGCATTCTGTAATCTGTGGACTATCAGAGTGTTGATGAAACACAGAAATTGCCTTGGGATTGAATACAACAGTCAACATTCGAACTTTCCTCCATGGGAGTAATTCTCAAACAGTCTATGCTTTGATCGTTCCCTGTAAGACCAGTAGTAGTTTCCGATTCACATATGGAGGCTTTTCGTAATCTGTGGACTATCAGAGTGTTGATGAAACACAGAAATTGCATCGGGATTGAATACAACAGTCACCATGCGCACTTTCCTCCATCGGAGTAATGTTTCAATGAGTTCACGCTTTGATCGTTCTCTGGAAGACCAGTAGCAGTTTCCGATGCACATCTGGAGGCATTCTGTAATCTGTGGAGTATCAGAGTATTGATGAAATACAGAAATTGCATCGGGATTGAATACAACAGTCACCACGCGCACATTCCTCCATAAAAGTAATGTCTCAAGAGTCTACGCTTTGATCGTTCCCTGGAAGACCAGTAGTAGTTTCCGATGCACATCTGCAGGCATTCTGTAATCTGTGGAATATCAGAGTGTTGATGAAACACAGAAATTGCATCGGGATTGAATACAAGAGTCACCATGCGCACTTTCCTCCATTGGAGTAATGTCTCAAACAGTCTACGCTTTGATCGTTCCCTGGAAGACCAGTAGTAGTTTCCGATGCACATCTGGGTGCTTTCTGTAATCTGTGGACTGCCAGAGTGTTGATGAAACACGGAAATTGCCTCGGGATTGAATACAACAGTCACCATGCGCAGTTTCCTCCATGGGAGTAATGTCTCAAACAGTCTACGCTTTCATCGTTCCCTGGAAGACCAGTAGTAGTTTCCGATGCACATCTGGAGGCATTCTGTAATCTGTGGACTAAAAGAGTGTTGATGAAACACAGAAATTGCATCGGGATTGAATACAACAGCCACCATGCGCACTTTACTCCACTGGAGTAATGTCTCTAACAGTCTACGCTTTGATCGTTCCCTGGAAGACCAGTAGTAATTTCAATAGCACATCTGGAGGCATTCTGTAATCTGTGGACTAAAAGAGTGTTGATGAAACACAGAAATTGCATCGGGATTGAATACAACAGTCACCATGCACACTTTACTCCATCGGAGTAATGTTTCAAAGAGTTTACGCTTTGATCGTTCCCTGGAAGACCAGTAGCAGTTTCCGATGCACATCTGGAGGCATTCTGTAATCTGTGGAGTATCAGAGTATTGATGAAACACAGAAATTGCATCGGGATTGAATACAACAGTCACCATGCACACATTCCTCCATAAAAGTAATGTCTCAACAGTCTACGCTTTGATCGTTCCCTGGAAGACCAGTAGTAGTTTCCGATGAACATCTGGAGGCATTCTGTAATCTGTGGACTATCAGAGTGTTGATGAAACACAGAAATTGCCTTGGGATTGAATACAACAGTCAACATTCGAACTTTCCTCCATGGGAGTAATTCTCAAACAGTCTATGCTTTGATCGTTCCCTGTAAGACCAGTAGTAGTTTCCGATGCACATCTGGTGGCATTCTGTAATCTGTGGATCAGAGTGTTGATGAAACACAAAAATTGCCTCGGGATTGAATACAACAGTCACCATGCGCAGTTTCCTCCATGGGAGTAATGTCTCTAACAGTCTACGATTTATCGTTCCCCAGAAGACCAGTAGTAGTTTCCTATGCACATCTGGAGGCTTTCTGTACACTGTGGACTATCAGAGTGTTGATGAAAGACAGAAATTGCATCGGGGTGTAATACAAGAGTCTCCATGCGCAGTTTCCTCCATGGAAGTAAAGTCTCTAACAGTTTACGCTTTGACCGTACCCAGGAAGACCAGTAGTAGTTTCCGATGCTCATCTGGAGGCTTTCTGTTCTCTGTGGACTATCAGAGTGTTGATGAAACACAGAAAGTGCATCGGGATTGAATAAAACAGTCGCCATGCGCACTTAGCTCCATGGGAGTAATTCTCAAACAGTCTACGCTTTGATCGTTCTCTGTAAGACCAGTAGTAGCTTCCGATGCACATCTCGAGGCATTCTGTACTCTGTGGACTATCAGAGTGTTGATGAAACACAGAAATTGCATCGCGATTCAATACAACAGTCACCATGCGCACTTTCCTCCACGGGAGTACTGTCTCAATTAATCTACGCTTTGATCGTTCCCTGGAAGACCAGTAGTAGTTTCCGATGCACATCTGATGGCATTCTGTAATGTGTAGACTATCAGAGTGTTGATGAAACACAGTAATTGCATCGGGATTGAATACAACAGTCACCATGCGCACTTCCATCCATGGGAGTAATGTCCTAACAGTGTACGCTTTGATCGTTCCCTAGAAGACCAGTAGTAGTTTCCGATGCACATCTGGAGGCTTTCTGTACTCTGTGGACTATAAGAGTGTTGATGAAACATAGAAATTGCATCGGGATTGAATACAACAGTCTCCATGCGCAGTTTCCTCCATGGGAATAATGTCTCAAACAGTCTACGCTTTGATCGTTCCCTGGAAGACCAGTAGTAGTTTCAATTGCACATCTGGAGGCATTCTGTAATCTGTGGGCTAAAAGAGTGTTGATGAAACACAGAAATTGCATCGGGATTGAATACAACAGTCACCATGCGCTTTTCACTCCATGGGAGTAATGTCTCTAACAGTCTACGCTTTGATCGTTCCCTGGAAGACCAGTAGTAGTGTCCGATTCACATATGGAGGCTTTTCGTAATCTGTGGACTATCAGAGTGTTGATGAAACACAGAAATTGCATCGGGATTGAATACAACAGTCACCATGCGCACTTTCCTCCATAGGAGTAATGTTTCAATGAGTTCACGCTTTGATCGTTCTCTGGAAGACCAGTAGCAGTTTCCGATGCACATCTGGAGGCATTCTGTAATCTGAGGAGTATCAGAGTATTGATGAAATACAGAAATTGCATCGGGATTGAATACAACAGTCACCATGCGCACATTCCTCCATAAAAGTAATGTCTCAACAGTCTACGCTTTGATCGTTCCCTGGAAGACCAGTAGTAGTTTCCGATGCACATCTGCAGGCATTCTGTAATCTGTGGAATATCAGAGTGTTGATGAAACACAGAAATTGCATCGGGATTGAATACAAGAGTCACCATGCGCACTTTCCTCCATTGGAGTAATGTCTCAAACAGTCTACGCTTTGATCGTTCCCTGGAAGACCAGTAGTAGTTTCCGATGCACATCTGGATTCATTCTGTAATCTGTGGACTAAAAGAGTGTTGATGAAACACAGAAATTGCATCGGGATTGAATACAACAATCACCATGCGCACTTTCCTCCACGGGAGTACTGTCTCAAACAATCTACGCTTTGATCGTTCCCTGGAAGACCAGTAGTAGTTTCCGATGCACATCTGGTGGCATTCTGTAATGTGTAGACTATCAGAGTGTTGATGAAACACAGTAATTGCATCGGGATTGAATACAACAGTCACCATGCGCACTTCCCTCCATTGGAGTAATGTCCTAACAATCTACGCATTGATCGTTCACTAGAAGACTAGTAGTAGTTTCCGATGCACATCTGGAGGCTTTCTGTATTCTGTGGACTATCAGAGTGTTGATGAAACACAGAAATTGCATCGGGATTGAATACAACAGTCTCCATGCGCAGTTTCCTCCATGGGAATAATGTCTCAAACAGTCTACGATTTGATCGTTCCCTGGAAGACCAGTAGTAGTTTCAATTGCACATCTGGAGGCATTCTGTAATCTCTGGGCTACAAGAGTGTTGATGAAACACAGAAATTGCATCGGGATTGAATACAACAGTCACCATGCGCTTTTCACTCCATGGGAGTAATGTCTCTAACAGTCTACGCTTTGATCGTTCTCTGTAAGACCAGTAGTAGCTTCCGATGCACATCTCGAGGCATTCTGTACTCTGTGGACTATCAGAGTGTTGATGAAACACAGAAATTGCATCGCGATTCAATACAACAGTCACCATGCGCACTTTCCTCCACGGGAGTACTGTCTCAATTAATCTACGCTTTGATCGTTCCCTGGAAGACCAGTAGTAGTTTCCGATGCACATCTGATGGCATTCTGTAATGTGTAGACTATCAGAGTGTTGATGAAACACAGTAATTGCATCGGGATTGAATACAACAGTCACCATGCGCACTTCCATCCATGGGAGTAATGTCCTAACAGTGTACGCTTTGATCGTTCCCTAGAAGACCAGTAGTAGTTTCCGATGCACATCTGGAGGCTTTCTGTACTCTGTGGACTATAAGAGTGTTGATGAAACATAGAAATTGCATCGGGATTGAATACAACAGTCTCCATGCGCAGTTTCCTCCATGGGAATAATGTCTCAAACAGTCTACGCTTTGATCGTTCCCTGGAAGACCAGTAGTAGTTTCAATTGCACATCTGGAGGCATTCTGTAATCTGTGGGCTAAAAGAGTGTTGATGAAACACAGAAATTGCATCGGGATTGAATACAACAGTCACCATGCGCTTTTCACTCCATGGGAGTAATGTCTCTAACAGTCTACGCTTTGATCGTTCCCTGGAAGACCAGTAGTAGTTTCCGATTCACATATGGAGGCTTTTCGTAATCTGTGGACTATCAGAGTGTTGATGAAACACAGAAATTGCATCGGGATTGAATACAACAGTCACCATGCGCACTTTCCTCCATAGGAGTAATGTTTCAATGAGTTCACGCTTTGATCGTTCTCTGGAAGACCAGTAGCAGTTTCCGATGCACATCTGGAGGCATTCTGTAATCTGTGGAGTATCAGAGTATTGATGAAATACAGAAATTGCATCGGGATTGAATACAACAGTCACCATGCGCACATTCCTCCATAAAAGTAATGTCTCAACAGTCTACGCTTTGATCGTTCCCTGGAAGACCAGTAGTAGTTTCCGATGCACATCTGCAGGCATTCTGTAATCTGTGGAATATCAGAGTGTTGATGAAACACAGAAATTGCATCGGGATTGAATACAAGAGTCACCATGCGCACTTTCCTCCATTGGAGTAATGTCTCAAACAGTCTACGCTTTGATCGTTCCCTGGAAGACCAGTAGTAGTTTCCGATGCACATCTGGATTCATTCTGTAATCTGTGGACTAAAAGAGTGTTGATGAAACACAGAAATTGCATCGGGATTGAATACAACAATCACCATGCGCACTTTCCTCCACGGGAGTACTGTCTCAAACAATCTACGCTTTGATCGTTCCCTGGAAGACCAGTAGTAGTTTCCGATGCACATCTGGTGGCATTCTGTAATGTGTAGACTATCAGAGTGTTGATGAAACACAGTAATTGCATCGGGATTGAATACAACAGTCACCATGCGCACTTCCCTCCATTGGAGTAATGTCCTAACAATCTACGCATTGATCGTTCACTAGAAGACTAGTAGTAGTTTCCGATGCACATCTGGAGGCTTTCTGTATTCTGTGGACTATCAGAGTGTTGATGAAACACAGAAATTGCATCGGGATTGAATACAACAGTCTCCATGCGCAGTTTCCTCCATGGGAATAATGTCTCAAACAGTCTACGCTTTGATCGTTCCCTGGAAGACCAGTAGTAGTTTCAATTGCACATCTGGAGGCATTCTGTAATCTGTGGAGTATCTGAGTATTGATGAAATACAGAAATTGCATCGGGATTGAATACAACAGTCACCATGCGCTTTTCACTCCATGGGAGTAAGGTCTCCAACAGTCTACGCTTTGATCGTTCCCTGGAAGACCAGTAGTAGTTTCCGATTCACATATGGAGGCTTTTCGTAATCTGTGGACTATCAGAGTGTTGATGAAACACAGAAATTGCATCGGGATTGAATACAACAGTCACCATGCGCACTTTCCTCCATCGGAGTAATGTTTCAATGAGTTCACGCTTTGATCGTTCTCTGGAAGACCAGTAGCAGTTTCCGATGCACATCTGGAGGCATTCTGTAATCAGTGGAGTATCAGAGTATTGATGAAATACAGAAATTGCATCGGGATTGAATACAACAGTCACCATGCGCACATTCCTCCATAAAAGTAATGTCTCAACAGTCTACGCTTTGATCGTTCCCTGGAAGACCAGTAGTAGTTTCCGATGCACATCTGGAGGCATTCTGTAATCTGTGGAATATCAGAGTGTTGATGAAACACAGAAACTGTATCGGGATTGAATACAAGAGTCACCATGTGCACTTTCCTCCATTGGAGTAATGTCTCAAACAGTCTACGCTTTGATCGTTCCCTGGAAGACCAGTAGTAGTTTCAATTGCACATCTGGAGGCATTCTGTAATCTGTGGACTAAAAGAGTGTTGATGAAACACAGAAATTGCATCGGGATTGAATACAACAGTCACCATGCGCACTTTCCTCCACGGGAGTACTGTCTCAAACAATCTACGCTTTGATCGTTCCCTGGAAGACCAGTAGTAGTTTCCGATGCACATCTGGTGGCATTCTGTAATGTGTAGACTATCAGAGTGTTGATGAAACACAGTAATTGCATCGGGATTGAATACAACAGTCACCATGCGCACTTCCCTCCATGGGAATAATGTCCTAACAATCTACGCATTGATCGTCCACTAGAAGACTAGTAGTAGTTTCCGATGGACATCTGGAGGCTTTCTGTACTCTGTGGACAATCAGAGTGTTGATGAAACACAGAAATTGCATCGGGATTGAATACAACAATCTCCATGCGCAGTTTCCTCCATGGGAGTAATGTCTCAAATAGTCTACATTTTGATCGTTCCCTGGAAGACCAATAGTTGTTTCAGTTGCACATCTGGAGGCATTCTGTAATCTGTGGACTAAAAGAGCGTTGATAAAACACAGAAATTGCATCGGGATTGAATACAACAGTCACCATGCGCACTTTACTCCATGGGAGTAATGTCTCCAACAGTCTACGCTTTGATCGTCCCCTGGAAGACCAGTAGTAGTTTCCGATGCACATATGGAGGTTTTCCGTAATCTGTGGACTATCAGAGTGTTGATGAAACACAGAAATTGCATCGGGATTGAATACAACAGTTACCATGCGCACTTTCCTCCATCGGAGTAATGTTTCAAAGAGTTTACGCTTTGATCGTTCCCTGGAAGACCAGTAGCAGTTTCCGATGCACATCTGGAGGCATTATGTAATCTGTGGAGTATCAGAGTATTCATGAAACACTGAAATTGCATCGGGATTGAATACAACAGTCACCATGCGCACATACCTACATAAAAGTAATGTCTCAACAGTCTACGTTTTGATCGTTCCCTAGAAGACCAGTAGTAGTTTCCGATGCATATCTGGAGGCATTCTGTAATCTGTGGAATATCAGAGTGTTGATGAAACACAGAAATTGCATCGGGATTGAATACAACAGACGTCATGCGCACTTTCCTCTATGGGAGTAATTCTCAAACAGTCTATGCTTTGATCGTTCCCTGTAAGACCAGTAGTAGTTTCCGATGCACATCTCGGGCCATTCTGTACCCTGTGGACTATCAGAGTGTTGATGAAACACAGAAACTGCATCGGGATTGAATACAACAGTCACCATGCGCACTTTCCTCCATGGGAGTAAAGTCTCAAATAGTCTACCCCTTGATCGTTCCCTGGAAGACCAGTAGTAGTTTCCGATGAACATCTGGAGGCATTCTGTAATCTGTGGACTATCAGAGTGTTGATGAAACATAGAAATTGCATCGGGAATGAATACAACAGTCTCCATGCGCAGTTTCCTCCATGGGAGTAATGTCTCAAACAGTCTACGCTTTGATCGTTCCCTGGAAGACCAGTAGTAGTTCCCGATGCACATCTGGGGGCTTTCTGTTATCTGGGGACTATGAGAGTGTTGATGAAACACAGAAATAGCCTCGGGATTGAATACAACAGTCAACATGCCCACTTTCCTCCATGGGAGTAATTCTCAAACAGTCTATGCTTTGATCGTTCCCTGTAAGATAAGTAGTAGTTTCCGATGCACATCTGGAGGCATTCTGTAATCTGTGGAATATCAGAGTGTTGATGAAACACAGAAATTGCATCGGGATTGAATACAAGAGTCACCATGCGCACTTTTCTCCATGGGAGTAATGTCTCAAACAGTCTACGCTTTAATCGTTCCCTGGAAGACCAGTAGTAGTTTCAATTGCACATCTGGAAGCATTCTGTAATCTGTGGACTAAAAGAGTGTTGATGAAACACAGAAATTGCATCGGGATTGAATACAACAGACGTCATGCGCACTTTCCTCCATGAGAGTAATTCTCAAACAGTCTATGCTTTGATCGTTCCCTGTAAGACCAGTAGTAGTTTCCGATGCACATCTCGGGGCATTCTGTACCCTGTGGACTATCAGAGTGTTGATGAAACACAGAAACTGCATCGGGATTGAATACAACAGTCACCATGCGCACTTTCCTCCATGGGATCAATTGTGTGATTGGATTGAGGAGTTCCTAGATAACAGAACGCAGCACGTCATTCTCAATGGAGAGAAGTCTTCCGAAGTAAGAGTGATTTCAGGTGTGCCGCAGGGGAGTGTCATAGGACCGTTGCTATTCACAATATACATAAATGACCTGGTGGATGACATCGGAAGTTCACTGAGGCTTTTTGCAGATGATGCTGTGGTGTATCGAGAGGTTGCAACAATGGAAAATTGTACTGAAATGCAGGAGGATCTGCAGCGAATTGACGCATGGTGCACGGAATGGCAATTGAATCTCAATGTAGCGAAGTGTAATGTGATGCGAATACATAGAAAGATAGGTCCCTTATCATTTAGCTACAAAATAGCAGGTCAGCAACTGGAAGCAGTTAATTCCATAAATTATCTGGGAGTACGCATTAGGAGTGATTTAAAATGGAATGATCATATAAAGTTGATCGTCGGTAAAGCAGATGCCAGACTGAGATTCATTGGAAGAATCCTAAGGAAATGCAATCCGACAACAAAGGAAGTAGGTTACAGTACGCTTGTTCGCCCAATGCTTGAATACTGCTCAGCAGTGTGGGATCCGCACCAGGTAGGGTTGATAGAAGAGATAGAGAAGATCCAACGGAGAGCAGCGCGCTTCGTTACAGGATCATTTAGTAATTGCGGATGCGTTACGGAGATGATAGATAAACTCCAGTGGAAGACTCTGCAGGAGAGACGCTCAGTAGCTCGGTACGGGCTTTTGTTGAAGTTTCGAGAACATACCTTCACCGAAGAGTCAAGCAGTATATTGCTCCCTCCTACGTATATCTCGCGAAGAGACCATGAGGATAAAATCAGAGAGATTAGAGCCCACACAGAAGCATACCGACAATCCTTCTTTCCACGTACAATACGAGACTGGAATAGAAGGGAGAACCGATAGAGGTACTCAGGGTACCCTCCGCCACACGCCTTCAGGTGGCTTGCGGAGTAAGGATGTAGATGTAGATGTAGATGGGAGTAAAGTCTCTAACAGTCTACCCCTTGATCGTTCCCTGGAAGACCAGTAGTAGTTTCCGATGAACATCTGGAGGCATTCTGTAATCTGTGGCCTATCAGAGTGTTGATGAAACACAGAAATTGCATCGGGATTGAATACAACAGTCTCCATGCGCAGTTTCCCCCATGGGAGTAATGTCTCAAACAGTCTACGCTTTGATCGTTCCCTGGAAGACCAGTAGTAGTTCCCGATGCACATTTGGGGGCATTCTGTAATCTGTGGACTATGAGAGTGTTGATGAAACACAGAAATAGCCTCGGGATTGAATACAACAGTCAACATGCCCCCTTTCCTCCATGGGAGTAATTCTGAAACAGTCTATGCTTTGATCGTTCCCTGTAAGATAAGTAGTAGTTTCCGATGAACATCTGGAGGCATTCTGTAATCTGTGGCCTATCAGAGTGTTGATGAAACATAGAAATTGCATCGGGAATGAATACAACAGTCACCATGCGCAGTTTCCTCTATGGGAGTAATGTCTCAAACAGTCTACGCTTTGATCGTTCCCTGGAAGACCAGTAGTAGTTTCCGATGCACATCTGGAGGCATTCTGTAATCTGTGGAATATCAGAGTGTTGATGAAACACAGAAATTGCATCGGGATTGAATACAAGAGTCACCATGCGCACTTTCCTCCATGGGAGTAATGTCTCAAACAGTCTACGCTTTAATCGTTCCCTGGAAGACCAGTAGTAGTTCCCGATGCACATTTGGGGGCATTCTGTATTCTGTGGACTATGAGAGTGTTGATGAAACACAGAAATAGCCTCGGGATTGAATACAACAGTCAACATGCCCCCTTTCCTCCATGGGAGTAATTCTGAAACAGTCTATGCTTTGATCGTTCCCTGTAAGATAAGTAGTAGTTTCCGATGAACATCTGGAGGCATTCTGTAATCTGTGGCCTATCAGAGTGTTGATGAAACATAGAAATTGCATCGGGAATGAATACAACAGTCACCATGCGCACTTTCCTCTATGGGAGTAATGTCTCAAACAGTCTACGCTTTGATCGTTCCCTGGAAGACCAGTAGTAGTTTCCGATGCACATCTGGAGGCATTCTGTAATCTGTGGAATATCAGAGTGTTGATGAAATACAGAAATTGCATCGGGATTGAATACAAGAGTCACCATGCGCACTTTCCTCCATGGGAGTAAAGTCTCTAACAGTCTACGCTTTGATCGTTCCCTGGAAGACCAGTAGTAGTTTCCGATGCACATCTGGAGGCATTCAGTAATCTGTGGAATATCAGAGTGTTGATGAAACACAGAAATTGCATCGGGATTGAATACAACAGTCACCATGCGCACTTTCCTCCATGGGAGTAATGTCTCAAACAGTCTACGCTTTGATCGTTCCCTGGAAGACCAGTAGTAGTTTCCGATGCACATCTGGAGGCATTCTGTAATCTGTGGAATATCAGAGTGTTGATGAAACACAGAAATTGCATCGGGATTGAATACAAGAGTCACCATGCGCACTTTCCTCCATGGGAGTAATGTCTCAAACAGTCTACGCTTTGATCGTTCCCTGGAAGACCAGTAGTAGTTTCAATTGCACATCGGGAAGCATTCTGTAATCTGTGGACTAAAAGAGTGTTGATGAAACACAGAAATTGCATCGGGATTGAATACAACAGTCACCATGCGCACTTTCCTCCACGGGAGTACTGTCTCAAACAATCTACGCTTTGATCGTTCCCTGGAAGACCAGTAGTAGTTTCCGATGCCCATCTGGTGGCATTCTGTAATGTGTAGACTATCAGAGTGTTGATGAAACACAGTAATTGCATCGCGATTGAATAAAACAGTCACCATGCGCAGTTCCCTCCATGGGAGTAATGTCCTAACAATCTACGCATTGATCGTTCACTAGAAGACCAGTAGTAGTTTCCGATGCACATCTGGAGGCTTTCTGTACTCTGTGGACTATCAGAGTGTTGATGAAACACAGAAATTGCATCGGGATTGAATACAACAGTCTCCATGCGCAGTTTCCTCCATGGGAGTAATGTCTCAAATAGTCTACGCTTTGATCGTTCCCTGGAAGACCAATAGTTGTTTCAATTGCACATATGGAGGCAATCTGTAATCTGTGGACTAAAAGAGTGTTGATAAAACACAGAAATTGCATCGGGATTGAATACAACATTCACCATGCGCACTTTCCTCCATCGGAGTAATGTTTCAAAGAGTTTACGCTTTGATCGCTCCCTGGAAGACCAGTAGCAGTTTCCGATGCACATCTGGAGGCATTCTGTAATCTGTGGAGTATCAGAGTATTCATGAAACATAGAAATTGCATCGGGATTGAATACAACAGTCACCATTCGCATTTTCCTCCATGGGAGTAATGTCTCAAACAGTCTACGCTTTGATCGTTCCCTGGAAGACCAGTAGTAGTTTCCGATGCACATCTGGAGGCTTTCTGTTCTCTGTGGACTACCAGAGTGTTGATGAAACACAGAAATTGCATCGGGATTGAATACAACAGTCGTCATGCGCACTTTCCTCCATGGGAGTAATTCTCGAACAGTCTATGCTTTGATCGTTCCCTGTAAGACCAGTAGTAGTTTCCGATGCACATCTCGTTGCATTCTGTACCCTGTGGACTATCAGAGTGTTGATGAAACACAGAAACTGCATCGGGATTGAATACAACAGTCACAATGCGCAGTTTCCTCCATGGGAGTAATGTCCCAAACTGTCTACGCTTTGATCGTTCCCTGGAAGACCAGTAGTAGTTCCCGATGCTCATCTGGGGGCTTTCTGTAATCTGTGGACTATCAGAGTGTTAATGAAACACAGAAATAGCCTCGGGATTGAATACAACAGTCAACATGCCCACTTTCCTCCATGGGAGTAATTCTCAAACAGTCTATGCTTTGATCGTTCCCTGTAAGACCAGTAGTAGTTTCCGATGCACATCTGGTGGCATTCTGTAATCTGTGGACTATCAGAGTGTTGATGAAACACTGAAATTGCATCGGGAATGAATACAACAGTCACCATGCGCAGTTTCCCCCATGGGAGTAATGTCTCAAACAGTCTACGCTTTGATCGTTCCCTGGAAGACCAGTAGTATTTTCCGTTGCACATCTGGGGGCTTTCTGTAATCTATGGTCTATCAGAGTGTTGATGAAACACAGAAATTGGCTCGGGATTGAATACAACAGTCACCATGCGCACTTTCCTCCATGGGAGTAATGTCTCTAACAGTCTACGCTGTGATCGTTCCCCAGAAGACCAGTAGTAGTTTCCTATGCTCATCTGGAGGCTTTCTGTACACTGTGGACTATCAGAGTGTTGATGAAACACAGAAATTGTATCGGGGTGTAATACAAAAGTCTCCATGCGCAGTTTCCTCCGTGGGAGTAATGTCTCTAACAGTTTACGCTTTGATCGTTCCCAGGAAGACCAGTAGTAGTTTAGGATGCACATCTGGAGGCTTTCTGTTCTCTGTGGACTATCAGAGTGTTGATGAAACACAGAAATTGCATCGGGATTGAATACAACAGTCACCATACGCACTTTCCTCCATGGGAGTAATTCTCAAACAGTCTATGCTTTGATCGTTCCCTGCAAGACCAGTAGTAGTTTCCGATGCACATCTCGAGGCATTCTGTACTCTGTGGACTATCTGAGTGTTGATGAAACACAGAAATTGCATCGGGATTGAATACACCAGTCACCATGCGCACTTTCCTCCATGGGAGTAATGTCTCGAACTGTCTACGCTTTGATCGATCCCTGGAAGACCAGTAGTAGTTTCCGATGCACATATGGAGGCTTTCCGTAATCTGTGGACTATCAGAGTGTTGATGAAACACAGAAATTGCATCGGGATTGAATACAACAGTCACCATGCCCACTTGTCTTCCTTGGAGGTAATGTTTCAAAGAGTTTACGCTTTGATCGTTACCTGGAAGACCAGTAGCAGTTTCCGATGCACATCTGGAGGCATTCTGTAATCTTTGGAGTATCAGAGTGTTGATGAAACACAGAAATTGCATCGGGATTGAATACAACAGTCACCATGCGCACATTCCTCTATAAAAGTAATGTCTCAACAGTCTACGCTTTGATCGTTCCCTGGAAGACCAGTAGTAGTTTCCGATGCACATCTGGAGGCATTCTGTAATCTGTGGAATATCAGAGTGTTGATGAAACACAGAAACTGCATCGGGATTGAATACAAGAGTCACCATGCGCACTTTCCTCCATGTGAGTACTGTCTCAAACAATCTACGCTTTGATCGTTCCCTGGAAGACCAGTAGTAGTTTCCGATGCAAATCTGGTGGCATTCTGTAATGTGTAGACTATCAGAGTGTTGATGAAACACAGTAATTGCATCGGGATTGAATACAACAGTCACCATGCGCACTTCCCTCCATGGGAGTAATGTCCTAACAATCTACGCATTGATGGTTCACTAGAAGACCAGTAGTAGTTTCCGATGCACATCTGGAGGCTTTCTGTACTCTGTGGACTATCAGAGTGTTGATGAAACACAGAAATTGCATCGGGATTGAATACAACAGTCTCCATGCGCAGTTTCCTCCATGGGAGTAATGTCTCAAATAGTCTACGCTTTGATCGTTTCCTGGAAGACCAATAGTTGTTTCAATTGCACATCTGGAGGCATTCTGTAATCTGTGGACTAAAAGAGTGTTGATAAAACACACAAATTGCATCGGGATTGAATACATCAGTCACCATGCGCACTTTACTCCATGGGAGTAATGTCTCCAACAGTCTACGTTTTGATCGTTCCCTGGAAGACCAGTAGTAGTTTCCGATGCACATATAGAGGTTTTCCGTAATCTGTGGACTATCAGAGTGTTGATGAAACACAGAAATTGCATCGGGACTGAATACAACAGTTACCATGCGCACTTTTCTCCATCGCAGCAATGTTTCAAGGAGTTTACGCTTTGATCGTTCCCTGGAAGACCAGTAGCAGTTTCCGATGCACATCTGGAGGCATTCTGTAATCTGTGGAGTATCAGAGTATTCATGAAACACAGAAATTGCATCGGGATTGAATACAACAGTCGTCATGCGCAGTTTCCTCCATGGGAGTAATGTCTCAAACAGTCTACGCTTTGATCGTTCCCTGGAAGTCCAGTAGTAGTTTCCGTTGCACATCTGGGGGCTTTCTGTAATCTATGTACTATCAGAGTGTTGATGAAACACAGAAATTGCCTCGGGATTGAATACAACAGTCACCGTGCGCACTTTCCTCCATGGGAGTAAGGTCTCTAACAGTCTACGCTGTGATCGTTCCCCAGAAGACCAGTAGTAGTTTCCTATGCACATCTGGAGGCTTTCTGTACACTGTGGACTATCAGAGTGTTGATGAAACACAGAAATTGTATCGGGGTGTAATACAAAAGTCTCCATGCGCAGTTTCCTCCGTGGGAGTAATGTCTCTAACAGTTTACGCTTTGATCGTTCCCAGGAAGACCTGTAGTAGTTTAGGATGCACATCTGGAGGCTTTCTGTTCTCTGTGGACTATCAGAGTGTTGATGAAACACAGAAATTGCATCGGGATTGAATACAACAGTCACCATACGCACTTTCCTCCATGGGAGTAATTCTCAAACAGTCTATGCTTTGATCGTTCCCTGTAAGACCAGTAGTAGTTTCCGATGCACATCTCCAGGCATTCTGTACTCTGTGGACTATCTGAGTGTTGATGAAACACAGAAATTGAATCGGGATTGAATACACCAGTCACCATGCACACTTTCCTCCATGGGAGTGATGTCTCGAACTGTCTACGCTTTGATCGATCCCTGGAAGACCAGTAGTAGTTTCCCATGCACATCTGGAGGCATTCAGTAGTCTGTGGACTATCAGAGTGTTGATGAAACACAGAAATTGCGTCGGGATTGAATACAACAGTCACCATGCGCACTTTCCTCCACGGGAGTACTGTCTCAAACAATCTACGCTTTGATCGTTCCCTGGAGGACCAGTAGTAGTTTCCGATGAACATCTGGAGGCATTCTGTAATCTGTGGACTATCAGAGTGTTGATGAAACACAGAAATTGCATCGGGATTGAATACAACAGTCACCATGCGCACTTTCCTCCATGGGAGTAATGTCTCTAACAGTCTACGCTTTGATCGTTCCCTAGAAGACCAGTAGTAGTTTCCGATGCACATCTGGAGGCTTTCTGTACTCTGTGGACTATCAGAGTGTTGGTGAAACAGAGAAATTGCATCGGGATTGAATACAACAGTCTCCATGCGCAGTTTCCTCCATGGGGGTAATTCTCAAACAGTCTTCGCTTTGATAGTTCCCTGGAAGACCAGTAGTAGTTTCAATTGCACATCTGGAGGCATTTTGTAATCTGTGGACTACCAGAGTGTTGATGAAACAGAGTAATTGCATCGGGATTGAATACAACTCTCACCATGCGCACTTTACTCCATGGGAGTAATGTCTCTAACAGTCTACGCTTTGATCGTTCCCTGGAAGACCAGTAGTAGTTTCCGATGCACATATGGAGGCTTTCCGTAATCTGTGGACTATCAGAGTGTTGATGAAACACAGAAATTGCATCGGGATTGAATACAACAGTCACCATGCGCACTTCCCTCCATGGGAGTAATGTCCTAACAATCTACGCATTGATCGTTCACTAGAAGACCAGTAGTAGTTTCCGATGCACATCTGGAGGCTTTCTGTACTCTGTGGACTATCAGAGTGTTGATGAAACACAGAAATTGCATCGGGATTGAATACAACAGTCTCCATGCGCAGTTTCCTCCATGGGAGTAATGTCTCAAATAGTCTACGCTTTGATCGTTCCCTGGAAGACCAATAGTTGTTTCAATTGCACATCTGGAGGCATTCTGTAATCTGTGGAGTACCAGAGTATTCATGAAACACAGAAATTGCATCGGGATTGAATACAACAGTCACCATGCGCACTTTACTCCATGGGAGTAATGTCTCTAACAGTCTACGCTTTGATCGTTACCTGGAAGACCAGTAGCAATTTCCGATGCACATCTGGAGGCATTCTGTAATCCTTGGAGTATCAGAGTGTTGATGAAACACAGAAATTGCATCGGGATTGAATACAACAGTCACCATGCGCACATACCTACATAAAAGTAATGTCTCAACAGTCTACGCTTTGATCGTTCCCTGGAAGACCAGTAGTAGTTTCCGATGCACATCTGGAGGCTTTCTGTTCTCTGTGGACTACCAGAGTGTTGATGAAACACAGAAATTGCATCGGGATTGAATACAACAGTCGTCATGCGCTCTTTCCTCCATGGGAGTAATTCTCAAACAGTCAATGCTTTGATCGTTCCCTGTAAGACCAGTAGTAATTTCCGAATTACATCTCGGCGTATTCTGTACCCTGTGGACTATCAGAGTGTTGATGAAACACAGAAACTGCATCGGGATTGAATACAACAGTCACCATGCGCAGTTTCCTCCATGGGAGTAATGTCTCAAACAGTCTTTGCTTTGATCGTTCCCTGGAAGACCAATAGTAGTTCCCGATGCACATCTGGGGGCTTTCTGTAATCTGTGGACTATCAGAGTGTTGATGAAACACAGAAATAGCTTCGGGATTGAATACAACGGTCAACATGCCCACTTTCCTCCATGGGAGTATTTCTCAAACAGTCTATGCTTTGATCGTTCCCTGTAAGACCAGTAGTAGTTTCCGATGCACATCTGGTGGCATTCTGTAATCTGTGGACTATCAGAGTGTTGATGAAACACAGAAATTGCATCGGGAATGAATACAACAGTCACCATGCGCAGTTTCCTCCATGGGAGTAATGTCTCAAACAGTCTACGCTTTGATCGTTCCTGGAAGACCAGTAGTAGTTTCCGATGCACATCAGGGGGCTTTCTGTAATCTATGGACTATCAGAGTGTTGATGTAACACAGAAATTGCCTCAGGATTGAATACAACAGTCACCATGCGCACTTTCCTCCATGGGAGTAATGTCTCTAACAGTCTACGCTGTGATCGTTCCCCAGAAGACCAGTAGTAGTTTCCTATGCACATCTGGAGGCTTTCTGTACACTGTGGACTATCAGAGTGTTGATGAAACACAGAAATTGCATCGGGGTGTAATACAATAGTCTCCATGCGCAGTTTCCCCCGTGGGAGTAATGTCTCTAACAGTTTACGCTTTGATCGTTCCCAGGAAGACCAGTAGTAGTTTAGGATGCACATCTGGAGGCTTTCTTTTCTCTGTGGACTATCAGAGTGTTGATGAAACACAGAAATTGCATCGGGATTGAATACAACAGTCACCATACGCACTTTCCTCCATGGGAGTAATTCTCAAACAGTCTATGCTTTGATCGTTCCCTGTAAGACCAGTAGTAGTTTCCGATGCACATCTCGAGGCATTCTGTACTCTGTGGACTATCTGAGTGTTGATGAAAGACAGAAATTGCATCGGGATTGAATACACCAGTCACCATACGCACTTTCCTCCATGGGAGTAATATCTCGAACTGTCTACGCTTTGATCGATCCCTGGAAGACCAGTAGTAGTTTCCGATGAACATCTGGAGGCATTCTGTAATCAGTGGACTATCAGAGTGTTGATGAAACACAGAAATTGCATCGGGATTGAATACAACAGTCACGATGCGCACTTCCCTCCATGGGAGTAATGTCCTAACAATCTACGCATTGATCGTTCACTAGAAGACCAGTAGTAGTTTCCGATGCACATCTGGAGGCTTTCTGTACTCTGTGGACTATCAGAGTGTTGATGAAACACAGAAATTGCATCGGGATTGAATACAACAGTCTCCATGCGCAGTTTCCTCCATGGGAGTAATGTCTCAAATAGTCTACGCTTTGATCGTTCCCTGGAAGACCAATAGTTGTTTCAATTGCACATCTGGAGGCATTCTGTAATCTGTGGACCAAAAGAGTGTTGATAAAACACAGATATTCCATCGGGATTGAATACAACAGTCACCATGCGCACTTTACTAAATGGGAGTAATGTCTCCAACAGTCTACGCTTTGATGGTTCCCTGGAAGACCAGTAGTAGTTTTCGATGCACATATGGAGGTTTACCGTAAATTGTGGACTATCAGAGTGTTGATGAAACACAGAAATTGCATCGGGATTGAATACAACAGTTACCATGCGCACTTTCCTCCATCGGAGTAAGGTTTCAAAGAGTTTACGCTTTGATCGTTCCCTGGAAGACCAGTAGCAGTTTCCGATGCACATCTGGAGGCATTCTGTAATCTGTGGAGTATCAGAGTATTCATGAAACACAGAAATTGCATCGGGATTGAATACAATAGTCACCATGCGCACTTTACTCCATGGGAGTAATGTCTCTAACATTCTACGCTTTGATCGTTCCCTGGAAGACCAGTAGTAGTTTCCGATGCACATATGGAGGCTTTCCGTAATCTGTGGACTATCAGAGTGTTGATGAAACACAGAAATTGCATCGGGATTGAATACAACAGTCACCATGCCCACTTGTCTTCCTTGGGAGTAATGTTTCAAAGAGTTTACGCTTTGATCGTTACCTGGAAGACCAGTAGCAGTTTCCGATGCACATCTGGAGGCATTCTGTAATCCTTGGAGTATCAGAGTGTTGATGAAACACAGAAATTGCATCGGGATTGAATACAACAGTCACCATGCGCACATACCTACATAAAAGTAATGTCTCAACAGTCTACGCTTTGATCGTTCCCTGGAAGACCAGTAGTAGTTTCCGATGCACATCTGGGGGCTTTCTGTAATCTGTGGACTATCAGAGTGTTGATGAAACACAGAAATAGCCTCGGGATTGAAAACAACAGTCAACATGCCCACTGTCCTCCATGGGAGTAATTCTCAAACAGTCTATGCTTTGATCGTACCCTGTAAGACCAGTAGTAGTTTCCGATGCACATCTGGTGGCATTCTGTAATCTGTGGACTATCAGAGTGTTGATGAAACACAGAAATTGCATCGGGAATGAATAAAACAGTCACCATGCGCAGTTTCCTCCATGGGAGTAATGTCTCAAACAGTCTACGCTTTGATCGTTCCCTGGAAGACCAGTAGTAGTTTCCGTTGCACATCTGGGGGCTTTCTGTAATCTATGGACTATCAGAGTGTTGATGAAACACAGAAATAGCCTCGGGATTGAATACAACAGTCACCATGCGCACTTTCCTCCATGGGAGTAATGTCTCTAACAAACTACGCAGTGATCGTTCCCCAGAAGACCAGTAGTAGTTTCCTATGCACATCTGGAGGCTTTCTGTACACTGTGGACTATCAGAGTGTTGATGAAACACAGAAATTGTATCGGGGTGTAATACAAAAGTCTCCATGCGCAGTTTCCTCCGTGGGAGTAATGTCTCTAACAGTTTACGCTTTGATCGTTCCCAGGAAGACCAGTAGTAGTTTAGGATGCACATCTGGAGGCTTTCTGTTCTCTGTGAACTATCAGAGTGTTGATGAAACACAGAAATTGCATCGGGATTGAATACAACAGCCACCATACGCACTTTCCTCCATGGGAGTAATTCTCAAACAGTCTATGCTTTGATCGTTCCCTGTAAGACCAGTAGTAGTTTCCGATGCACATCTCGAGGCATTCTGTACTCTGTGGACTATCTGAGTGTTGATGAAACACAGAAATTGCATCGGGATTGAATACACCAGTCACCATGCGCACTTTCCTCCATGGGAGTAATGTCTCGAACTGTCTACGCTTTGATCGATCCCTGGAAGACCAGTAGTAGTTTCCGATGCACATCTCGTGGCATTCTGTAATCTGTGGACTACCAGAGTGTTGATGAAACACAGAAATTTCATCGGGATTGAATACAACAGTCACCATGCGCACTTTACTCCATGGGAGTAATGTCTCTAACAGTCTACGCTTTGATCGTTCCCTAGCAGACCAGTAGTAGTTTCCGATGCACATATGGAGGCTTTCCGTAATCTGTGGACTATCAGAGTGTTGATGAAACACAGAAATTGCATCGGGATTGAATACAACAGTCACCATGCCCACTTGTCTTCCTTGGGAGTAATGTTTCAAAGAGTTTACGCTTTGATCGTTACCTGGAAGACCAGTAGCAGTTTCCGATGCACATCTGGAGGCATTCTGTAATCTTTGGAATATCAGAGTGTTGATGAAACACAGAAATTGCATCGGGATTGAATACAACAGTCACCATGCGCACATTCCTCTATAAAAGTAATGTCTCAACAGTCTACGCTTTGATCGTTCCCTGGAAGACCAGTAGTAGTTTCCGATGCACATCTGGAGGCATTCTGTAATCTGTGGAATATCAGAGTGTTGATGAAACACAGAAATTGCATCGGGATTGAATACAAGAGTCACCATGCGCACTTTCCTCCATGGGAGTAATGTCTCAAACAGTCTATGCTTTGATCGTTCCCTGGAAGACCAGTAGTAGTTTCAATTGCACATCTGGAAGCATTCTGTAATCTGTGGACTAAAAGAGTGTTGATGAAACACAGAAATTGCATCGGGATTGAATACAACAGTCACCATGCGCACTTTCCTCCACGGGAGTACTGTCCCAAACAATCTACGCTTTGATCGTTCCCTGGAAGACCAGTAGTAGTTTCCGATGCACATCTGGTGGCATTCTGTAATGTGTAGACTATCAGAGTGTTGATGAAACACAGTAATTGCATCGGGATTGAATACAACAGGCACCATGCGCACTTCCCTCCATGGGAGTAATGTCCTAACAATCTACGCATTGATCGTTCACTAGAAGACCAGTAGTAGTTTCCGATGCACATCTGGAGGCTTTCTGTACTCTGTGGACTATCAGAGTGTTGATGAAACACAGAAATTGCATCGGGATTGAATACAACAGTCTCCATGCGCAGTTTCCTCCATGGGAGTAATGTCTCAAATAGTCTATGCTTTGATCGTTCCCTGGAAGACCAGTAGTAGTTTTCGATGCACATATGGAGGTTTACCGTAAATTGTGGACTATCAGAGTATTGATGAAACACAGAAATTGCATCGGGATTGAATACAACAGTTACCATGCGCACTTTCCTCCATCGGAGAAATGTTTCAAAGAGTTTACGCTTTGATCGTTCCCTGGAAGACCAGTAGCAGTTTCCGATGCACATCTGGAGGCATTCTGTAATCTGTGGAGTATCAGAGTATTCATGAAACACAGAAATTGCATCGGGATTGAATACAACAGTCAGCATGCGTCCTTTACTCCATGGGAGTAATGTCTCTAACAGTCTACGCTTTGATCGTTCCCTGGAAGACCAGTAGCAGTTTCTGATGCACATATGGAGGCTTTCCGTAATCTGTGGACTATCAGAGTGTTGATGAAACACAGAAATTGCATCGGGATTGAATACAACAGTCACCACGCCCACTTGTCTTCCTTGGGAGTAATGTTTCAAAGAGTTTACGCTTTGATCGTTACCTGGAAGACCAGTAGCAGTTTCTGATGCACATCTGGAGGCATTCTGTAATCTTTGGAATATCAGAGTGTTGATGAAACACAGAAATTGCATCGGGATTGAATACAACAGTCACCATGCGCACATACCTACATAAAAGTAATGTCTCAACAGTCTACGCTTTGATCGTTCCCTGGAAGACCAGTAGTAGTTTCCGATGCACATCTGGAGGCTTTCTGTTATCTGTGGACTACCAGAGTGTTGATGAAACACAGAAATTGCATCGGGATTGAATACAACAGTCGTCATGCACTCTTTCCTCCATGGGAGTAATTCTCAAACAGTCAATGCTTTGATCGTTCCCTGTAAGACCAGTAGTAATTTCCGAATTACATCTCGGGGCATTCTGTACCCTGTGGACTATCAGAGTGTTGATGAAACACAGAAACTGCATCGGGATTGAATATAACAGTCACCATGCGCAGTTTCCTCCATGGGAGTAATGTCTCAAACAGTCTACGCTTTGATCGTTCCCTGGAAGACCAGTAGTAGTTCCCGATGCACATCGGGGGGGTTTCTGTAATCTGTGGACTATCAGAGTGTTGATGAAACACAGAAATAGCCTCGGGATTGAATACAATGGTCAACATGCCCACTTTCATCCATGGGAGTAATTCTCAAACAGTCTATGCTTTGATCGTTCCCTGGAAGACCAGTAGTAGTTTCCGATGCACATCTGGTGGCATTCTGTAATCTGTGGACTATCAGGGTGTTGGTGAAACAGAGAAATTGCATCGGGATAGAATACAACAATCTCCATGCGCAGCTTCCTCCATGGGGGTAATTCTCAAACAGTCTACGCTTTCATAGTTCCCTGGAAGACCAGTAGTAGTTTCAATTTCACATCTGGAGGCATTATGTAATCTGTGGACTACCAGAGTGTTGATGAAACACAGAAATTGCATCGGGGTGTAATACAATAGTCTCCATGCGCAATTTCCTCCATGGGAGTAATGTCTCTAACAGTCTACGCTGTGATCGTTCCCCAGAAGGCCAGTAGTAGTTTCCTATGCACATCTGGAAGCTTTCTGTTCTCTGTGGACTATCAGAGTGTTGATGAAACACAGAAATTGCATCGGGATTGGATACAACAGTCACCATACGCACTTTCCTCCATGGGAGTAATTCTCAAACAGTCTATGCCTTGATCGTTCCCTGTAAGACCAGTAGTAGTTTCCGATGCACATCTCGAGGCATTCTGTACTCTGTGGACTATCTGAGTGTTGATGAAACACAGAAATTGCATCGGGATTGAATACACCAGTCACCATGCGCACTTTCCTCCATGGGAGTAATATCTCGAACTGTCTACGCTTTGATCGATCCCTGGAAGACCAGTAGTAGTTTCCGATGCACATCTGGAGGCATTCAGTAGTCTGTGGACTATCAGAGTGTTGATGAAACACAGAAATTGCGTCGGGATTGAATATAACAGTCACCATGCGCTCTTTCCTCCACTTTCCTCCACAGGAGTACTGTCTCAAACAATCTACGCTTTGATCGTTCCCTGGAAGACCAGTAGTAGTTTCCGATGAACATCTGGAGGCATTCTGTAATCTGTGGACTATCAGAGTGTTGGTGAAACAGAGAAATTGCATCGGGATTGAATACAACAGTCTCCATGCGCAGTTTCCTCCATGGGGGCAATTCTCAAACAGTCTTCGCTTTGATAGTTCCCTGGAAGACCAGTAGTAGTTTCAATTGCACATCTGGGGGCATTCTGTAATCTGTGGACTACCAGAGTGTTGATGAAACACAGAAATTGCATTGGGATTGAATACAACAGTCACCATGCGCACTTTACTCCATGGGAGTAATGTCTCTAACAGTCTACGCTTTGATCGTTCCCTGGAAGACCAGTAGTAGTTTCCGATGCACATATGGAGGCTTTCCGTAATCTGTGGACTATCAGAGTGTTGATGAAACACAGAAATTGCATCGGGATTGAATGCACCAGTCACCATGCCCACTTGTCTTCCTTGGGAGTAATGTTTCAAAGAGTTTACGCTTTCATCGTTACCTGGAAGACCAGTAGCAGTTTCCGATGCACATCTGGAGGCATTCTGTAATCTTTGGAGTATCAGAGTGTTGATGAAACACAGAATTTGCATCGGGATTGAATACAACAGTCACCATGCGCACATTCCTCTATAAAAGTAATGTCTCAACAGTCTACGCTTTGATCGTTCCCTGGAAGACCAGTAGTAGTTTCCGATGAACATCTGGAGGCATTCTGTAATCTGTGGAATATCAGAGTGTCGATGAAACACAGAAATTGCATCGGGATTGAATACAACAGTCACCATTCCCACTTTCCTCCATGGGAGTAATGTCTCAAACAGGCTACGCTTTGATCGTTCCCTGGAAGAGCAGTAGTAGTTTCCGATGCACATCTGGAGGCTTTCTGTTCTCTGTGGACTATCAGAGTGTTGATGAAACACAGAAATTGCATCGGGATTGAATACAACAGTCACCATGCCCAATTGTCTTCCTTGGGAGTAATGTTTCAAAGAGTTTACGCTTTGATCGTTACCTGGAAGACCAGTAGCAGTTTCCGATACACATCTGGAGGCATTCTGTCATCTGTGGACTATCAGAGTGTTGATGAAACACAGAAATTGCATCGGGATTGAATACAACAGTCACCATGCGCACTTTCCTCCATGGGAGTAATGTCTCTAAGAGTCTACGCTTTGATCGTTCCCTATAAGACCTGTAGTAGTTTCCGATGCACATCCGGAGGCTTTCTGTACTCTGTGGACTATCAGGGTGTTGGTGAAACAGAGAAATTGCATCGGGATAGAATACAACAATCTCCATGCGCAGCTTCCTCCATGGGGGTAATTCTCAAACAGTCTACGCTTTCATAGTTCCCTGGAAGACCAGTAGTAGTTTCAATTGCACATCTGGAGGCATTATGTAATCTGTGGACTACCAGAGTGTTGATGAAACACAGAAATTGCGTCGGGATTGAATACAACAGTCACCATGCGCGCTTTCCTCCATGGGAGTAATGTCTCCAACAGTCTACGCTGTGATCGTTCCCCAGAAGACCAGTAGTAGTTTCCTATGCACATCTGGAGGCTTTCTGTACACTGTGCACTATCAGAGTGTTGATGAAACACAGAAATTGCATCGGGGTGTAATACAATAGTCTCCATGCGCAGTTTCCTCCGTGGGAGTAATGTCTCTAACAGTTTACGCTTTGATCGTTCCCAGGAAGACCAGTAGTAGTTTAGGATGCACATCTGGAGGCTTTCTGTTCTCTGTGGACTAACAGAGTGTTGATGAAACACAGAAATTGCATCGGGATTGAATACAACAGTCACCATGCGCTCTTTCCTCCATGGGAGGAATTCTCAAACAGTCTATGCTTTGACCGTTCCCTGTAAGACCAGTAGTAGTTTCCGATGCACATCTCGAGGCATTCTGTACTCTGTGGACTATCTGAGTGTTGATGAAACACAGAAATTGCATCGGGATTGAATACACCAGTCACCATGCGCACTTTCCTCCATGGGAGTAATGTCTCGAACTGTCTACGCTTTGATCGATCCCTGGAAGACCAGTAGTAGTTTCCGCTGCACATCTGGAGGCATTCAGTTGTCTGTGGACTATCAGAGTGTTGATGAAACACAGAAATTGCGTCGGGATTGAATACAACAGTCACCATGCGCACTTTCCTCCACGGGAGTACTGTCTCAAACAATCTACGCTTTGATCGTTCCCTGGAAGACCAGTAGTAGTTTCCGATGAACATCTGGAGGCATTCTGTAATCTGTGGACTATCAGAGTGTTGATGAAACACAGAAATTGCATCGGGATTGAATACAACAGTCACCATGCGCACTTTCCTCCATGGGAGTAATGTCTCTAAGAGTCTACGCTTTGATCGTTCCCTAGAAGACCTGTAGTAGTTTCCGATGCACATCCGGAGGCTTTCTGTACTCTGTGGACTATCAGAGTGTTGGTGAAACAGAGAAATTGCATCGGGATAGAATACAACAATCTCCATGCGCAGCTTCCTCCATGGGGGTAATTCTCAAACAGTCTACGCTTTCATAGTTCCCTGGAAGACCAGTAGTAGTTTCAATTGCACATCTGGAGGCATTATGTAATCTGTGGACTACCAGAGTGTTGATGAAACACAGAAATTGCATCGGGATTGAATACAACAGTCACCATGCGCACTTTACTTCATGGGAGTAATGTCTCTAACAGTCTACGCTTTGATCGTTCCCTGGAAGACCAGTAGTAGTTTCCGATGCACATATGGAGGCTTTCCGTAATCTGTGGACTATCAGAGTGTTGGTGAAACAGAGAAATTGCATCGGGATTGAATACAACAGTCACCATGCGCACTTTCCTCCATTGGACTAATGTCTCAAACAGTCTACGCTTTCATCGTTCCCTGGAAGACCAGTAGTAGTTTTCGATGCACATCTGGAAGCATTCTGTAAAATGTGGACTAAAAGAGTGTTGATGAAACACAGAAATTGCATCGGGATTGAATACAACAGTCTCCATGCGCAGTTTCCTCCATGGGAGTAATGTCTCAAATAGTCTACGCTTTGATCGTTCCCTGGAAGACCAATAGTTGTTTCAATTGCACATCTGGAGGCATTCTGCAATCTGTGGACTAAAAGAGTGATGATAAAACACAGATATTGCATCGGGATTGAATACAACAGTTACCATGCGCACATTCCTCCATCGGAGTAATGTTTCTAAGAGTTTACACTTTGATCGTTCCCTGGTAGACCAGTAGTAGTTCCCGATGCACATCTGGGGGCTTTCTGTAATCTGTGGACTATCAGAGTGTTGATGAAACACAGAAATAGCATCGGGATTGAATACAACAGTCAACATGCCCACTTTCCTCCATGGGAGTAATTCTCAAACAGTCTATGCTTCGATCGTTACCTGTAAGACCAGTAGTAGTTTCCGATGCACATCTGGTGGCATTCTGTAATCTGTGGACTATCAGAGTGTTGATGAAACACAGAAATTGCATCGGGAATGAATACAACAGTCACCATGCGCAGTTTCCTCCATGGGAGTAATGTCTCAAACAGTCTACGCTTTGATCGTTCCCTGGAAGACCAGTAGTAGTTTCCGATACACATCTGGAGTCTTTCTGTTCTCTGTGGACTACCAGAGTGTTGATGAAACACAGAAATTCCATCGGGATTGAATACAACAGTCACCATGCGCGCTTTCCTCCATGGGAGTAAAGTCTCAAACAGTCTACCCCTTGATCGTTCCTTGGAAGACCAGTAGAGGTTTCCGATGAACATCTGGAGGCATTCAGTAATCTGTGGACTATCAGAGTGTTGATGAAACACAGAAATTGCATCGGGATTGAATACAACAGTCTCCATGCGCAGTTTCCTCCATGGGAGTAATGTCTCAAACAGTCTACGCTTTAATCGTTCCCTGGAAGACCAGTAGTAGTTCCCGATGCACATCTGGGGGCTTTCTGTAATCTGTGGACTATCAGAGTGTTGATGAAACACAGAAATAGCCTCGGGATTGAATACAACAGTCAACATGCCCACTTTCCTCCATGGGAGTAATGTCTCAAACAGGCTACGCTTTGATCGTTCCCTGGAAGAGCAGTAGTAGTTTCCGATGCACATCTGGAGGCTTTCTGTTCTCTGTGGACTATCAGAGTGTTGATGAAACACAGAAATTGCATCGGGATTGAATACAACAGTCACCATGCCCAATTGTCTTCCTTGGGAGTAATGTTTCAAAGAGTTTACGCTTTGATCGTTACCTGGAAGACCAGTAGCAGTTTCCGATACACATCTGGAGGCATTCTGTAATCTGTGGACTATCAGAGTGTTGATGAAACTCAGAAATTGCATCGGGAATGAATACAACAGTCACCATGCGCAGTTTCCTCCATGGGAATAATGTCTCAAACAGTCTACGATTTGATCGTTCCCTGGAAGACCAGTAGTAGTTTCCGATGCACATCTGGGTGCTTTCTGTAATCTGTGGACTATCAGAGTGTTGATGAAACACAGAAATTGCATCGGGATTGAATACAACAGTCACCATGCGCACTTTCCTCCATGGGAGTAATGTCTCTAAGAGTCTACGCTTTGATCGTTCCCTATAAGACCTGTAGTAGTTTCCGATGCACATCCGGAGGCTTTCTGTACTCTGTGGACTATCAGGGTGTTGGTGAAACAGAGAAATTGCATCGGGATAGAATACAACAATCTCCATGCGCAGCTTCCTCCATGGGGGTAATTCTCAAACAGTCTACGCTTTCATAGTTCCCTGGAAGACCAGTAGTAGTTTCAATTGCACATCTGGAGGCATTATGTAATCTGTGGACTACCAGAGTGTTGATGAAACACAGAAATTGCGTCGGGATTGAATACAACAGTCACCATGCGCGCTTTCCTCCATGGGAGTAATGTCTCCAACAGTCTACGCTGTGATCGTTCCCCAGAAGACCAGTAGTAGTTTCCTATGCACATCTGGAGGCTTTCTGTACACTGTGCACTATCAGAGTGTTGATGAAACACAGAAATTGCATCGGGGTGTAATACAATAGTCTCCATGCGCAGTTTCCTCCGTGGGAGTAATGTCTCTAACAGTTTACGCTTTGATCGTTCCCAGGAAGACCAGTAGTAGTTTAGGATGCACATCTGGAGGCTTTCTGTTCTCTGTGGACTAACAGAGTGTTGATGAAACACAGAAATTGCATCGGGATTGAATACAACAGTCACCATGCGCTCTTTCCTCCATGGGAGGAATTCTCAAACAGTCTATGCTTTGACCGTTCCCTGTAAGACCAGTAGTAGTTTCCGATGCACATCTCGAGGCATTCTGTACTCTGTGGACTATCTGAGTGTTGATGAAACACAGAAATTGCATCGGGATTGAATACACCAGTCACCATGCGCACTTTCCTCCATGGGAGTAATGTCTCGAACTGTCTACGCTTTGATCGATCCCTGGAAGACCAGTAGTAGTTTCCGCTGCACATCTGGAGGCATTCAGTTGTCTGTGGACTATCAGAGTGTTGATGAAACACAGAAATTGCGTCGGGATTGAATACAACAGTCACCATGCGCACTTTCCTCCACGGGAGTACTGTCTCAAACAATCTACGCTTTGATCGTTCCCTGGAAGACCAGTAGTAGTTTCCGATGAACATCTGGAGGCATTCTGTAATCTGTGGACTATCAGAGTGTTGATGAAACACAGAAATTGCATCGGGATTGAATACAACAGTCACCATGCGCACTTTCCTCCATGGGAGTAATGTCTCTAAGAGTCTACGCTTTGATCGTTCCCTAGAAGACCTGTAGTAGTTTCCGATGCACATCCGGAGGCTTTCTGTACTCTGTGGACTATCAGAGTGTTGGTGAAACAGAGAAATTGCATCGGGATAGAATACAACAATCTCCATGCGCAGCTTCCTCCATGGGGGTAATTCTCAAACAGTCTACGCTTTCATAGTTCCCTGGAAGACCAGTAGTAGTTTCAATTGCACATCTGGAGGCATTATGTAATCTGTGGACTACCAGAGTGTTGATGAAACACAGAAATTGCATCGGGATTGAATACAACAGTCACCATGCGCACTTTACTTCATGGGAGTAATGTCTCTAACAGTCTACGCTTTGATCGTTCCCTGGAAGACCAGTAGTAGTTTCCGATGCACATATGGAGGCTTTCCGTAATCTGTGGACTATCAGAGTGTTGGTGAAACAGAGAAATTGCATCGGGATTGAATACAACAGTCACCATGCGCACTTTCCTCCATTGGACTAATGTCTCAAACAGTCTACGCTTTCATCGTTCCCTGGAAGACCAGTAGTAGTTTTCGATGCACATCTGGAAGCATTCTGTAAAATGTGGACTAAAAGAGTGTTGATGAAACACAGAAATTGCATCGGGATTGAATACAACAGTCTCCATGCGCAGTTTCCTCCATGGGAGTAATGTCTCAAATAGTCTACGCTTTGATCGTTCCCTGGAAGACCAATAGTTGTTTCAATTGCACATCTGGAGGCATTCTGCAATCTGTGGACTAAAAGAGTGATGATAAAACACAGATATTGCATCGGGATTGAATACAACAGTTACCATGCGCACATTCCTCCATCGGAGTAATGTTTCTAAGAGTTTACACTTTGATCGTTCCCTGGTAGACCAGTAGTAGTTCCCGATGCACATCTGGGGGCTTTCTGTAATCTGTGGACTATCAGAGTGTTGATGAAACACAGAAATAGCATCGGGATTGAATACAACAGTCAACATGCCCACTTTCCTCCATGGGAGTAATTCTCAAACAGTCTATGCTTCGATCGTTACCTGTAAGACCAGTAGTAGTTTCCGATGCACATCTGGTGGCATTCTGTAATCTGTGGACTATCAGAGTGTTGATGAAACACAGAAATTGCATCGGGAATGAATACAACAGTCACCATGCGCAGTTTCCTCCATGGGAGTAATGTCTCAAACAGTCTACGCTTTGATCGTTCCCTGGAAGACCAGTAGTAGTTTCCGATACACATCTGGAGTCTTTCTGTTCTCTGTGGACTACCAGAGTGTTGATGAAACACAGAAATTCCATCGGGATTGAATACAACAGTCACCATGCGCGCTTTCCTCCATGGGAGTAAAGTCTCAAACAGTCTACCCCTTGATCGTTCCTTGGAAGACCAGTAGAGGTTTCCGATGAACATCTGGAGGCATTCAGTAATCTGTGGACTATCAGAGTGTTGATGAAACACAGAAATTGCATCGGGATTGAATACAACAGTCTCCATGCGCAGTTTCCTCCATGGGAGTAATGTCTCAAACAGTCTACGCTTTAATCGTTCCCTGGAAGACCAGTAGTAGTTCCCGATGCACATCTGGGGGCTTTCTGTAATCTGTGGACTATCAGAGTGTTGATGAAACACAGAAATAGCCTCGGGATTGAATACAACAGTCAACATGCCCACTTTCCTCCATGGGAGTAATGTCTCAAACAGGCTACGCTTTGATCGTTCCCTGGAAGAGCAGTAGTAGTTTCCGATGCACATCTGGAGGCTTTCTGTTCTCTGTGGACTATCAGAGTGTTGATGAAACACAGAAATTGCATCGGGATTGAATACAACAGTCACCATGCCCAATTGTCTTCCTTGGGAGTAATGTTTCAAAGAGTTTACGCTTTGATCGTTACCTGGAAGACCAGTAGCAGTTTCCGATACACATCTGGAGGCATTCTGTAATCTGTGGACTATCAGAGTGTTGATGAAACTCAGAAATTGCATCGGGAATGAATACAACAGTCACCATGCGCAGTTTCCTCCATGGGAATAATGTCTCAAACAGTCTACGATTTGATCGTTCCCTGGAAGACCAGTAGTAGTTTCCGATGCACATCTGGGTGCTTTCTGTAATCTGTGGACTATCAGAGTGTTGATGAAACACAGAAATTGCATCGGGATTGAATACAACAGTCACCATGCGCACTTTCCTCCATGGGAGTAATGTCTCTAAGAGTCTACGCTTTGATCGTTCCCTAGAAGACCTGTAGTAGTTTCCGATGCACATCCGGAGGCTTTCTGTACTCTGTGGACTATCAGAGTGTTGGTGAAACAGAGAAATTGCATCGGGATAGAATACAACAATCTCCATGCGCAGCTTCCTCCATGGGGGTAATTCTCAAACAGTCTACGCTTTCATAGTTCCCTGGAAGACCAGTAGTAGTTTCAATTGCACATCTGGAGGCATTATGTAATCTGTGGACTACCAGAGTGTTGATGAAACACAGAAATTGCGTCGGGATTGAATACAACAGTCACCATGCGCGCTTTCCTCCATGGGAGTAATGTCTCCAACAGTCTACGCTGTGATCGTTCCCCAGAAGACCAGTAGTAGTTTCCTATGCACATCTGGAGGCTTTCTGTACACTGTGGACTATCAGAGTGTTGATGAAACACAGAAATTGCATCGGGGTGTAATACAATAGTCTCCATGCGCAGTTTCCTCCGTGGGAGTAATGTCTCTAACAGTTTACGCTTTGATCGTTCCCAGGAAGACCAGTAGTAGTTTAGGATGCACATCTGGAGGCTTTCTGTTCTCTGTGGACTAACAGAGTGTTGATGAAACACAGAAATTGCATCGGGATTGAATACAACAGTCACCATGCGCTCTTTCCTCCATGGGAGGAATTCTCAAACAGTCTATGCTTTGACCGTTCCCTGTAAGACCAGTAGTAGTTTCCGATGCACATCTCGAGGCATTCTGTACTCTGTGGACTATCTGAGTGTTGATGAAACACAGAAATTGCATCGGGATTGAATACACCAGTCACCATGCGCACTTTCCTCCATGGGAGTAATGTCTCGAACTGTCTACGCTTTGATCGATCCCTGGAAGACCAGTAGTAGTTTCCGCTGCACATCTGGAGGCATTCAGTTGTCTGTGGACTATCAGAGTGTTGATGAAACACAGAAATTGCGTCGGGATTGAATACAACAGTCACCATGCGCACTTTCCTCCACGGGAGTACTGTCTCAAACAATCTACGCTTTGATCGTTCCCTGGAAGACCAGTAGTAGTTTCCGATGAACATCTGGAGGCATTCTGTAATCTGTGGACTATCAGAGTGTTGATGAAACACAGAAATTGCATCGGGATTGAATACAACAGTCACCATGCGCACTTTCCTCCATGGGAGTAATGTCTCTAAGAGTCTACGCTTTGATCGTTCCCTAGAAGACCTGTAGTAGTTTCCGATGCACATCCGGAGGCTTTCTGTACTCTGTGGACTATCAGAGTGTTGGTGAAACAGAGAAATTGCATCGGGATAGAATACAACAATCTCCATGCGCAGCTTCCTCCATGGGGGTAATTCTCAAACAGTCTACACTTTCATAGTTCCCTGGAAGACCAGTAGTAGTTTCAATTGCACATCTGGAGGCATTATGTAATCTGTGGACTACCAGAGTGTTGATGAAACACAGAAATTGCATCGGGATTGAATACAACAGTCACCATGCGCACTTTACTTCATGGGAGTAATGTCTCTAACAGTCTACGCTTTGATCGTTCCCTGGAAGACCAGTAGTAGTTTCCGATGCACATATGGAGGCTTTCCGTAATCTGTGGACTATCAGAGTGTTGGTGAAACAGAGAAATTGCATCGGGATTGAATACAACAGTCACCATGCGCACTTTCCTCCATTGGACTAATGTCTCAAACAGTCTACGCTTTCATCGTTCCCTGGAAGACCAGTAGTAGTTTTCGATGCACATCTGGAGGCATTCTGTAAAATGTGGACTAAAAGAGTGTTGATGAAACACAGAAATTGCATCGGGATTGAATACAACAGTCTCCATGCGCAGTTTCCTCCATGGGAGTAATGTCTCAAATAGTCTACGCTTTGATCGTTCCCTGGAAGACCAATAGTTGTTTCAATTGCACATCTGGAGGCATTCTGCAATCTGTGGACTAAAAGAGTGATGATAAAACACAGATATTGCATCGGGATTGAATACAACAGTTACCATGCGCACATTCCTCCATCGGAGTAATGTTTCTAAGAGTTTACGCTTTGATCGTTCCCTGGTAGACCAGTAGTAGTTCCCGATGCACATCTGGGGGCTTTCTGTAATCTGTGGACTATCAGAGTGTTGATGAAACACAGAAATAGCATCGGGATTGAATACAACAGTCAACATGCCCACTTTCCTCCATGGGAGTAATTCTCAAACAGTCTATGCTTCGATCGTTACCTGTAAGACCAGTAGTAGTTTCCGATGCACATCTGGTGGCATTCTGTAATCTGTGGACTATCAGAGTGTTGATGAAACACAGAAATTGCATCGGGAATGAATACAACAGTCACCATGCGCAGTTACCTCCATGGGAGTAATGTCTCAAACAGTCTACGCTTTGATCGTTCCCTGGAAGACCAGTAGTAGTTTCCGATACACATCTGGAGTCTTTCTGTTCTCTGTGGACTACCAGAGTGTTGATGAAACACAGAAATTCCATCGGGATTGAATACAACAGTCACCATGCGCGCTTTCCTCCATGGGAGTAAAGTCTCAAACAGTCTACCCCTTGATCGTTCCTTGGAAGACCAGTAGAGGTTTCCGATGAACATCTGGAGGCATTCAGTAATCTGTGGACTATCAGAGTGTTGATGAAACACAGAAATTGCATCGGGATTGAATACAACAGTCTCCATGCGCAGTTTCCTCCATGGGAGTAATGTCTCAAACAGTCTACGCTTTGATCGTTCCCTGGAAGACCAGTAGTAGTTCCCGATGCACATCTGGGGGCTTTCTGTAATCTGTGGACTATCAGAGTGTTGATGAAACACAGAAATAGCCTCTGGATTGAATACAACAGTCAACATGCCCACTTTCCTCCATGGGAGTAATGTCTCAAACAGGCTACGCTTTGATCGTTCCCTGGAAGAGCAGTAGTAGTTTCCGATGCACATCTGGAGGCTTTCTGTTCTCTGTGGACTATCAGAGTGTTGATGAAACACAGAAATTGCATCGGGATTGAATACAACAGTCACCATGCCCAATTGTCTTCCTTGGGAGTAATGTTTCAAAGAGTTTACGCTTTGATCGTTACCTGGAAGACCAGTAGCAGTTTCCGATACACATCTGGAGGCATTCTGTAATCTGTGGACTATCAGAGTGTTGATGAAACTCAGAAATTGCATCGGGAATGAATACAACAGTCACCATGCGCAGTTTCCTCCATGGGAATAATGTCTCAAACAGTCTACGGTTTGATCGTTCCCTGGAAGACCAGTAGTAGTTTCCGATGCACATCTGGGGGCTTTCTGTAATCTGTGGACTATCAGAGTGTTGATGAAACACAGAAATTGCATCGGGATTGAATACAACAGTCACCATGCGCACTTTCCTCCATGGGAGTAATGTCTCTAAGAGTCTACGCTTTGATCGTTCCCTAGAAGACCTGTAGTAGTTTCCGATGCACATCCGGAGGCTTTCTGTACTCTGTGGACTATCAGAGTGTTGGTGAAACAGAGAAATTGCATCGGGATAGAATACAACAATCTCCATGCGCAGCTTCCTCCATGGGGGTAATTCTCAAACAGTCTACGCTTTCATAGTTCCCTGGAAGACCAGTAGTAGTTTCAATTGCACATCTGGAGGCATTATGTAATCTGTGGACTACCAGAGTGTTGATGAAACACAGAAATTGCGTCGGGATTGAATACAACAGTCACCATGCGCGCTTTCCTCCATGGGAGTAATGTCTCCAACAGTCTACGCTGTGATCGTTCCCCAGAAGACCAGTAGTAGTTTCCTATGCACATCTGGAGGCTTTCTGTACACTGTGGACTATCAGAGTGTTGATGAAACACAGAAATTGCATCGGGGTGTAATACAATAGTCTCCATGCGCAGTTTCCTCCGTGGGAGTAATGTCTCTAACAGTTTACGCTTTGATCGATCCCTGGAAGACCAGTAGTAGTTTCCGCTGCACATCTGGAGGCATTCAGTTGTCTGTGGACTATCAGAGTGTTGATGAAACACAGAAATTGCGTCGGGATTGAATACAACAGTCACCATGCGCACTTTCCTCCACGGGAGTACTGTCTCAAACAATCTACGCTTTGATCGTTCCCTGGAAGACCAGTAGTAGTTTCCGATGAACATCTGGAGGCATTCTGTAATCTGTGGACTATCAGAGTGTTGATGAAACACAGAAATTGCATCGGGATTGAATACAACAGTCACCATGCGCACTTTCCTCCATGGGAGTAATGTCTCTAAGAGTCTACGCTTTGATCGTTCCCTAGAAGACCTGTAGTAGTTTCCGATGCACATCCGGAGGCTTTCTGTACTCTGTGGACTATCAGAGTGTTGGTGAAACAGAGAAATTGCATCGGGATAGAATACAACAATCTCCATGCGCAGCTTCCTCCATGGGGGTAATTCTCAAACAGTCTACGCTTTCATAGTTCCCTGGAAGACCAGTAGTAGTTTCAATTGCACATCTGGAGGCATTATGTAATCTGTGGACTACCAGAGTGTTGATGAAACACAGAAATTGCATCGGGATTGAATACAACAGTCACCATGCGCACTTTACTTCATGGGAGTAATGTCTCTAACAGTCTACGCTTTGATCGTTCCCTGGAAGACCAGTAGTAGTTTCCGATGCACATATGGAGGCTTTCCGTAATCTGTGGACTATCAGAGTGTTGGTGAAACAGAGAAATTGCATCGGGATTGAATACAACAGTCACCATGCGCACTTTCCTCCATTGGACTAATGTCTCAAACAGTCTACGCTTTCATCGTTCCCTGGAAGACCAGTAGTAGTTTTCGATGCACATCTGGAGGCATTCTGTAAAATGTGGACTAAAAGAGTGTTGATGAAACACAGAAATTGCATCGGGATTGAATACAACAGTCTCCATGCGCAGTTTCCTCCATGGGAGTAATGTCTCAAATAGTCTACGCTTTGATCGTTCCCTGGAAGACCAATAGTTGTTTCAATTGCACATCTGGAGGCATTCTGCAATCTGTGGACTAAAAGAGTGATGATAAAACACAGATATTGCATCGGGATTGAATACAACAGTTACCATGCGCACATTCCTCCATCGGAGTAATGTTTCTAAGAGTTTACGCTTTGATCGTTCCCTGGTAGACCAGTAGTAGTTCCCGATGCACATCTGGGGGCTTTCTGTAATCTGTGGACTATCAGAGTGTTGATGAAACACAGAAATAGCATCGGGATTGAATACAACAGTCAACATGCCCACTTTCCTCCATGGGAGTAATTCTCAAACAGTCTATGCTTCGATCGTTACCTGTAAGACCAGTAGTAGTTTCCGATGCACATCTGGTGGCATTCTGTAATCTGTGGACTATCAGAGTGTTGATGAAACACAGAAATTGCATCGGGAATGAATACAACAGTCACCATGCGCAGTTTCCTCCATGGGAGTAATGTCTCAAACAGTCTACGCTTTGATCGTTCCCTGGAAGACCAGTAGTAGTTTCCGATACACATCTGGAGTCTTTCTGTTCTCTGTGGACTACCAGAGTGTTGATGAAACACAGAAATTCCATCGGGATTGAATACAACAGTCACCATGCGCGCTTTCCTCCATGGGAGTAAAGTCTCAAACAGTCTACCCCTTGATCGTTCCTTGGAAGACCAGTAGAGTTTTCCGATGAACATCTGGAGGCATTCAGTAATCTGTGGACTATCAGAGTGTTGATGAAACACAGAAATTGCATCGGGATTGAATACAACAGTCTCCATGCGCAGTTTCCTCCATGGGAGTAATGTCTCAAACAGTCTACGCTTTGATCGTTCCCTGGAAGACCAGTAGTAGTTCCCGATGCACATCTGGGGGCTTTCTGTAATCTGTGGACTATCAGAGTGTTGATGAAACACAGAAATAGCCTCGGGATTGAATACAACAGTCAACATGCCCACTTTCCTCCATGGGAGTAATGTCTCAAACAGGCTACGCTTTGATCGTTCCCTGGAAGAGCAGTAGTAGTTTCCGATGCACATCTGGAGGCTTTCTGTTCTCTGTGGACTATCAGAGTGTTGATGAAACACAGAAATTGCATCGGGATTGAATACAACAGTCACCATGCCCAATTGTCTTCCTTGGGAGTAATGTTTCAAAGAGTTTACGCTTTGATCGTTACCTGGAAGACCAGTAGCAGTTTCCGATACACATCTGGAGGCATTCTGTAATCTGTGGACTATCAGAGTGTTGATGAAACTCAGAAATTGCATCGGGAATGAATACAACAGTCACCATGCGCAGTTTCCTCCATGGGAATAATGTCTCAAACAGTCTACGATTTGATCGTTCCCTGGAAGACCAGTAGTAGTTTCCGATGCACATCTGGGGGCTTTCTGTAATCTGTGGACTATCAGAGTGTTGATGAAACACAGAAATTGCATCGGGATTGAATACAACAGTCACCATGCGCACTTTCCTCCATGGGAGTAATGTCTCTAAGAGTCTACGCTTTGATCGTTCCCTAGAAGACCTGTAGTAGTTTCCGATGCACATCCGGAGGCTTTCTGTACTCTGTGGACTATCAGAGTGTTGGTGAAACAGAGAAATTGCATCGGGATAGAATACAACAATCTCCATGCGCAGCTTCCTCCATGGGGGTAATTCTCAAACAGTCTACGCTTTCATAGTTCCCTGGAAGACCAGTAGTAGTTTCAATTGCACATCTGGAGGCATTATGTAATCTGTGGACTACCAGAGTGTTGATGAAACACAGAAATTGCGTCGGGATTGAATACAACAGTCACCATGCGCGCTTTCCTCCATGGGAGTAATGTCTCCAACAGTCTACGCTGTGATCGTTCCCCAGAAGACCAGTAGTAGTTTCCTATGCACATCTGGAGGCTTTCTGTACACTGTGGACTATCAGAGTGTTGATGAAACACAGAAATTGCATCGGGGTGTAATACAATAGTCTCCATGCGCAGTTTCCTCCGTGGGAGTAATGTCTCTAACAGTTTACGCTTTGATCGTTCCCAGGAAGACCAGTAGTAGTTTAGGATGCACATCTGGAGGCTTTCTGTTCTCTGTGGACTAACAGAGTGTTGATGAAACACAGAAATTGCATCGGGATTGAATACAACAGTCACCATGCGCTCTTTCCTCCATGGGAGTAATTCTCAAACAGTCTATGCTTTGACCGTTCCCTGTAAGACCAGTAGTTGTTTCCGATGCACATCTCGAGGCATTCTGTACTCTGTGGACTATCTGAGTGTTGATGAAACACAGAAATTGCATCGGGATTGAATACACCAGTCACCATGCGCACTTTCCTCCATGGGAGTAATGTCTCGAACTGTCTACGCTTTGATCGATCCCTGGAAGACCAGTAGTAGTTTCCGCTGCACATCTGGAGGCATTCAGTTGTCTGTGGACTATCAGAGTGTTGATGAAACACAGAAATTGCGTCGGGATTGAATACAACAGTCACCATGCGCACTTTCCTCCACGGGAGTACTGTCTCAAACAATCTACGCTTTGATCGTTCCCTGGAAGACCAGTAGTAGTTTCCGATGAACATCTGGAGGCATTCTGTAATCTGTGGACTATCAGAGTGTTGATGAAACACAGAAATTGCATCGGGATTGAATACAACAGTCACCATGCGCACTTTCCTCCATGGGAGTAATGTCTCTAAGAGTCTACGCTTTGATCGTTCCCTAGAAGACCTGTAGTAGTTTCCGATGCACATCCGGAGGCTTTCTGTACTCTGTGGACTATCAGAGTGTTGGTGAAACAGAGAAATTGCATCGGGATAGAATACAACAATCTCCATGCGCAGCTTCCTCCATGGGGGTAATTCTCAAACAGTCTACGCTTTCATAGTTCCCTGGAAGACCAGTAGTAGTTTCAATTGCACATCTGGAGGCATTATGTAATCTGTGGACTACCAGAGTGTTGATGAAACACAGAAATTGCATCGGGATTGAATACAACAGTCACCATGCGCACTTTACTTCATGGGAGTAATGTCTCTAACAGTCTACGCTTTGATCGTTCCCTGGAAGACCAGTAGTAGTTTCCGATGCACATATGGAGGCTTTCCGTAATCTGTGGACTATCAGAGTGTTGGTGAAACAGAGAAATTGCATCGGGATTGAATACAACACTCTCCATGCGCAGCTTCCTCCATGGGGGTAATTCTCAAACAGTCTACGCTTTGATAGTTCCCTGGAAGACCAGTAGTAGTTTCAATTGCACATCTGGAGGCATTCTGTAATCTGTGAACTACCAGAGTGTTGATGAAACACAGAAATTGCATCGGGATTGAATACAACAGTCACCATGCGCACTTTACTCCATGGGAGTAATGTCTCTAACAGTCTACGCTTTGATCGTTACCTGGAAGACCAGTAGCAGTTTCCGATGCACATCTGGAGGCATTCTGTAATATGTGGAGTATCAGAGTGTTGATGAAACACAGAAATTGCATCGCGATTGAATACAACAGTCACCATGCGCACTTTCCTCCATTGGACTAATGTCTCAAACAGTCTACGATTTCATCGTTCCCTGGAAGACCAGTAGTAGTTTTCGATGCACATCTGGAGGCATTCTGTAAAATGTGGACTAAAAGAGTGTTGATGAAACACAGAAATTGCATCGGGATTGAATACAACAGTCTCCATGCGCAGTTTCCTCCATGGGAGTAATGTCTCAAATAGTCTACGCTTTGATCGTTCCCTGGAAGACCAATAGTTGTTTCAATTGCACATCTGGAGGCATTCTGCAATCTGTGGACTAAAAGAGTGATGATAAAACACAGATATTGCATCGGGATTGAATACAACAGTTACCATGCGCACATTCCTCCATCGGAGTAATGTTTCAAAGAGTTTACGCTTTGATCGTTCCCTGGAAGACCAGTAGTAGTTTCCGCTGCACATCTGGAGGCATTCAGTTGTCTGTGGACTATCAGAGTGTTGATGAAACACAGAAATTGCGTCGGGATTTAATACAACAGTCACCATGCGCACTTTCCTCCACGGGAGTACTGTCTCAAACAATCTACGCTTTGATCGTTCCCTGGAAGACCAGTAGTAGTTCCCGATGCACATCTGGGGGCTTTCTGTAATCTGTGGACTATCAGAGTGTTGATGAAACACAGAAATAGCCTCGGGATTGAATACAACAGTCACCATGCGCACTTTCCTCCATGGGAGTAATGTCTCTAACAGTCTACGCTGTGATCGTTCCCCAGAAGACCAGTAGTAGTTTCCTATGCACATCTGGTGGCTTTCTGTACACTGTGGACTATCAGAGTGTTGATGAAACACAGAAATTGCATCGGGGTGTAATACAATAGTCTCCATGCGCAGTTTCCTCCGTGGGAGTAATGTCTCTAACAGTTTACGCTTTGATCGTTCCCAGGAAGACCAGTAGTAGTTTAGGATGCACATTTGGAAGCTTTCTGTTCTCTGTGGACTATCAGAGTGTTGATGAAACACAGAAATTGCATCGGGATTGAATACAACGGTCACCATGCGCACTTTCCTCCATGAGAGAAATTCTCAAACAGTCTATGCTTTGATCGTTCCCTGTAAGACCAGTAGTGGTTTCCGATGCACATCTCGAGGCATTCTGTACTCTGTGGACTATCTGAGTGTTCATGGAACACAGAAATTCCATCGGGATTGAATAAACCAGTCACCATGCGCACTTTCCTCCATGGGAGTAATGTCTCGAACTGTCTACGCTTTGATCGATCCCTGGAAGACCAGTAGTAGTTCCCGATGCACATCTGGGGGCTTTCTGTAATCTGTGGACTATCAGAGTGTTGATGAAACACAGAAATAGCCTCGGGATTGAATACAACAGTCAACATGCCCACTTTCCTCCATGGGAGTAATTCTCAAACAGTCTATGCTTTGATCGTTACCTGTAAGACCAGTAGTAGTTTCCGATGCACATCTGGTGGCATTCTGTAATCTGTGGACTATCAGAGTGTTGATGAAACACAGAAATTGCATCGGGAATGAATACAACAGTCACCATGCGCAGTTTCATCCATGGGAGTAATGTCTCAAACAGTCTACGCTTTGATCGTTCCCTGGAAGACCAGTAGTAGTTTCCGATGCACATATGGGGGCTTTCTGTAATCTGTGGACTATCAGAGTGTTGATGAAACACAGAAATTGCCTCGGGATTGAATACAACAGTCACCATGCGCACTTTCCTCCATGGGAGTAATGTCTCTAACAGTCTACGCTGTGATCGTTCCCCAGAAGACCAGTAGTAGTTTCCTATGCACATCTGGTGGCTTTCTGTACACTGTGGACTATCAGAGTGTTGATGAAACACAGAAATTGCATCGGGGTGTAATACAATAGTCTCCATGCGCAGTTTCCTCCGTGGGAGTAATGTCTCTAACAGTTTACGCTTTGATCGTTCCCAGGAAGACCAGTAGTAGTTTAGGATGCACATCTGGAAGCTTTCTGTTCTATGTGGACTATCAGAGTGTTGATGAAACACAGAAATTGCATCGGGATTGAATACAACAGTCACCATGCGCACTTTCCTCCATGAGAGAAATTCTCAAACAGTCTATGCTTTGATCGTTCCCTGTAAGACCAGTAGTGGTTTCCGATGCACATCTCGAGGCATTCTGTACTCTGTGGACTATCTGAGTGTTCATGGAACACAGAAATTCCATCGGGATTGAATAAACCAGTCACCATGCGCACTTTCCTCCATGGGAGTAATGTCTCGAACTGTCTACGCTTTGATCGATCCCTGGAAGACCAGTAGTAGTTTCCGATGCACATCTGGAGGCATTCAGTAGTCTGTGGACTATCAGAGTGTTGATGAAACACAGAAATTGCGTCGGGATTGAATACAACAGTCACTATGCGCACTTTCCTCCACGGGAGTACTGTCTCAAACAATCTACGCTTTGATCGTTCCCTGTAAGACCAGTAGTAGTTTCCGATGCACATCTGGTGGCATTCTGTAATCTGTGGACTATCAGAGTGTTGATGAAACACAGAAATTGCATCGGGAATGAATACAACAGTCACCATGCGCACTTTCCTCCATGGGAGTAATGTCTCTAACAGTTTACGCTTTGATCGTTCCCAGGAAGACCAGTAGTAGTTTAGGATGCACATCTGGAGGCTTTCTGTTCTCTGTGGACTATCAGAGTGTTGATCAAACACAGAAAATTCATCGGGATTGAATACAACAGTCTCCATGCGCAGTTTCCTCCATGGGGGTAATTCTCAAACAGTCTACGATTTGATAGTTCCCTGGAAGACCAGTAGTAGTTTCCGATGCACATCTGGAGTCATTCTGTAATCTGTGGACTACCAGAGTGTTGATGAAACACAGAAATTGCATCGGGATTGATTACAACAGTCACAATGCGCACTTTACTCCATGGGAGTAATGTCTCTAACAGTCTACGTTTGATCGTTCCCTGGAAGACCAGTAGTAGTTTCCGATGCACATATGGAGGCTTTCCGTAATCTGTGGAATATCAGAGAGTTGATGAAACACGGAAATTGCATCGGGATGGAATACAACAGTCACCATGCCCACTTGTCTTCCTTGGGAGTAATGTTTCAAAGAGTTTACGCTTTGATCGTTACCTGGAAGACCAGTAGCAGTTGCCGATGCACATCTGGAGGCATTCTTTAATCTGTCGAGTATCAGAGTGTTGATGAAACACAGAAATTGCATCGGGATTGAATACAACAGTCACCATGCTCACATTCCTCTATAAAAGTAATGTCTCAACAGTCTACGCTTTGATCGTTCCCTGGAAGACCAGTAGTAGTTTCCGATGCACATATGGAGGCTTTCCGTAATCTGTGGAATATCAGAGTGTTGATGAAACACGGAAATTGCATCGGGATTGAATACAACAGTCACCATGCCCACTTGTCTTCCTTGGGAGTAATGTTTCAAAGAGTTTACGCTTTGATCGTTACCTGGAAGGCCAGTAGCAGTTGCCGATGCACATCTGGAGGCATTCTTTAATCTGTGGAGTATCAGAGTTTTGATGAAACACAGAAATTGCATCGGGATTGAATACAAAAGTCACCATGCTCACATTCCTCTATAAAAGTAATGTCTCAACAGTCTACGCTTTGATTGTTCCCAGGAAGGCCAGTTGTAGTTTAGGATGCACATCTGGAGTCATTCTGTAATCTGTGGACTACCAGAGTGTTGATGAAACACAGAAATTGCATCGGGATTGAATATAACAGTCACCATGCGCACTTTACTCCATGGGAGTAATGTCTCTAACAGTCTACGTTTGATCGTTCCCTGGAAGACCAATAGTAGTTTCCGATGCACATCTGGAGACATTCTGTAATCTGTGGAATATCAGAGTGTTGATGAAACACAGAAATTGCATCGGGATTGAATACAACAGTCACCATGCGCACTTCCTCCATGGGAGTAATGTCTCAAACAGTCTACGCTTTGATCGTTCCCTGGAAGACCAGTAGTAGTTTCCGATGCACATCTGGAGTCTTTCTGTTCTCTGTGGACTACCAGAGTGTTGATGAAACACAGAAATTGCATCGGGATTGAATACAACAGTCACCATGTGCACTTTCCTCCATGGGAGTAATGTCTCTAACGGTCTACGCTGTGATCGTTCCCCAGAAGCCCAGTAGTAGTTTCCTATGCACATCTGGAGGCTTTCTGTACACTGAGGACTATCAGAGTGTTGATGAAACACAGAAATTGCATCGGGGTGTAATACAATAGTCTCCATGCGCAGTTTCCTCCGTGGGAGTAATGTCTCTAACAGTTTACACTTTGATCGTTCCCAGGAAGACCAGTAGTAGTTTAGGATGCACATCTGGAGGCTTTCTGTTCTCTGTGGACTACCAGAGTGTTGATGAAACACAGAAATTGCATCGGGATTGAATACAACAGTCTCCATGCGCAGTTTCCTCCATGGGGGTAATTCTCAAACAGTCTACGCTTTGATAGTTCCCTGGAAGACCAGTAGTAGTTTCAATTGCACATCTGGAGTCATTCTGTAATCTGTGGACTACCAGAGTGTTGATGAAACACAGAAATTGCATCGGGATTGAATACAACAGTCACCATGCGCACTTTCCTCCATGGGAGAAATTCTCAAACAGTCTATGCTTTGATCGTTCCCTGTAAGACCAGTAGTAGATTCCGATGCACATCTCGAGGCATTCTGTACTTTGTGGACTATGTGAGTGTTGATGAAACACAGAAATTGCATCGGGATTGAATACACCAGTCACCATGCGCACTTTCCTCCATGGGAGTAATATCTCGAACTGTCTACGCTTTGATCGATCCCTGGAAGACCAGTAGTAGTTTCCGATGCACATCTGGAGGCATTCAGTAGTCTGTGGACTATCAGAGTGTTGATGAAACACAGAAATTGCGTCGGGATTGTATACAACAGTCACTATGCGGACTTTCCTCCACGGGAGTACTGTCTCAAACAATCTACGCTTTGATCGTTCCCTGTAAGACCAGTAGTACTTTCCGATGCACATCTGGTGGCATTCTGTAATCTGTGGACTATCAGAGTGTTGATGAAACACAGAAATTGCATCGGGAATGAATACAACAGTCACCATGCAGAGTTTCCTCCATGGGAGTAATGTTTCAAACAGTCTACGCTTTGATCGTTCCCTGGAAGACCAGTAGTAGTTTCCGATGCACATCTGGGGGCTTTCTGTAATCTGTGGACTATCGGAGTGTTGATGAAACACAGAAATTGCCTCGGGATTGAATAAAACAGTCACCATGCGCACTTTCCTCCATGGGAGTAATGTCTCTAACAGTCTACGCTATGATCGTTCCCCAGAAGACCAGTAGTAGTTTCCTATGCACATCTGGAGGCTTTCTGTACACTGAGGACTATCAGAGTGTTGATGAAACACAGAAATTGCATCGGGGTGTAATACAATAGTCTCCATGCGCAGTTTCCTCCTTGGGAGTAATGTCTCTAACAGTTTACGCTTTGATCGTTCCCAGGAAGACCAGTAGTAGTTTAGGATGCAGATGTGGAGGCTTTCTGTTCTCTGTGGACTATCAGAGTGTTGATGAAACACAGAAATTGCATCGGGATTGAATACAACAGTCTCCATGCGCAGTTTCCTAAATGGGGGTAATTCTCAAACAGTCTACGCTTTGATAGTTCCCTGGAAGACCAGTAGTAGTTTCAATTGCACATGTGGAGTCATTCTGTAATCTGTGGACTACCAGAGTGTTGATGAAACACAGAAATTGCATCGGGATTGAATACAACAGTCACCATGCGCACTTTACTCCATGGGAGTAATGTCTCTAACAGTCTACGTTTGATCGTTCCCTGGAAGACCAGTAGTAGTTTCCGATGCACATATGGAGGCTTTCCGTAGTCTGTGGAATATCAGAGTGTTGATGAAACACCGAAATTGCATCGGGATTGAATACAACAGTCACCATGCCCACTTGTCTTCCTTGGGAGTAATGTTTCAAAGAGTTTACGCTTTGATCGTTACCTGGAAGACCAGTAGCAGTTGCCGATGCACATCTGGAGGCATTCTTTAATCTGTGGAGTATCAGAGTGTTGATGATACACAGAAATTGCATCGGGATTGAATACAACAGTCACCATGCTCACATTCCTCTATAAAAGTAATGTCTCAACAGTCTACGCTTTGATCGTTCCCTGGAAGACCAGTAGTAGTTTCCGATGCACATATGGAGGCTTTCCGTAATCTGTGGAATATCAGAGTGTTGATGAAACACGGAAATTGCATCGGGATTGAATACAACAGTCACCATGCCCACTTGTCTTCCTTGGGAGTAATGTTTCAAAGAGTTTACGCTTTGATCGTTACCTGGAAGACCAGTAGCAGTTGCCGATGCACATCTGGAGGCATTCTTTAATCTGTGGAGTATCAGAGTGTTGATGAAACACAGAAATTGCATCGGGATTGAATACAACAGTCACCATGCTCACATTCCTCTATAGAAGCAATGTCTCAACAGTCTACGCTTTGATCGTTCCCAGGAAGACCAGTAGTAGTTTAGGATGCACATCTGGATGCTTTCTGTTCTCTGTGGACTACCAGAGTGTTGATGAAACACAGAAATTGCATCGGGATTGAATACAACAGTCACCATGCGCACTTTACTCCATGGGAGTAATGTCTCTAACAGTCTACGTTTGATCGTTCCCTGGAAGACCAGTAGTAGTTTCCGATGCACATCTGGAGGCATTCTGTAATCTGTGGAATATCAGAGTGTTGATGAAACACAGAAATTGCATCGGGATTGAATACAACAGTCACCATGCGCACTTTCCTCCATGGGAGTAATGTCTCAAACAGTCTACGCTTTGATCGTTCCCTGGAAGACCAGTAGTAAATTCCGATGCACATCTGGAGTCTTTTTGTTCTCTGTGGACTACCAGAGTGTTGATGAAACACAGAAATTGCATCGGCATTGAATACAACAATCACCATGCGCGCTTTCCTCCATGGGAGTAAAGTCTCAAACAGTCTACCCCTTGATCGTTCCTTGGAAGACCAGTAGAGGTTTCCGATGAACATCTGGAGGCATTCTGTAATCTGTGGACTATCAGAGTGTTGATGAAACACAGAAATTGCATCGGGATTGAATACAACAGTCTCCATGCGCAGTTTCCTCCATGGGAGTAATGTCTCAAACAGTCTACGCTTTGATCGTTCCCTGGAAGACCAGTAGTAGTTCCCGATGCACATCTGGGGGCTTTCTGTAATCTGTGGACTATCAGAGTGTTGATGAAACACAGAAATAGCCTCGGGATTGAATACAACAGTCAACATGCCCACTTTCCTCCATGGGAGTAATTCTCAAACAGTCTATGCTTTGATCGTTACCTGTAAGACCAGAAGTAGTTTCCGATGCACATCTGGTGGCATTCTGTAATCTGTGGACTATCAGAGTGTTGATGAAACACAGAAATTGCATCGGGAATGAATACAACAGTCACCATGCGCAGTTTCCTCCATGGGAGTAATGTCTCAAACAGTCTACGCTTTGATCGTTCCCTGGAAGACCAGTAGTAGTTTCCGATGCACATCTGAGGGCTTTCTGTAATCTGTGGACTATCAGGGTGTTGATGAAACACAGAAATTGCCTCGGGATTGAATACAACAGTCACCATGCGCACTTTCCTCCATGGGAGTAATGTCTCTAACAGTCTACGCTGTGATCGTTCCCCAGAAGACCAGTAGTAGTTTCCTATGCACATCTGGAGGCTTTCTGTACTCTGTGGACTATCAGAGTGTTGATGAAACACAGAAATTGCATCGGGGTGTAATACAATAGTCTCCATGCGCAGTTTCCTCCGTGGGAGTAATGTCTCTAACAGTTTACGCTTTGATCGTTCCCAGGAAGACCAGTAGTAGTTTAGGATGCACATCTGGAGGCTTTCTGTTCTCTGTGGAATATCAGAGTGTTGTTGAAACACAGAAATTGCATCGGGATTGAATACAACAGTCACCATGCGCACTTTCCTAAATGGGAGAAATTCTCAAACAGTCTATGCTTTGATCGTTCCCTGTAAGAATAGTAGTAGTTTCCGATGCACATCTCGAGGCATTCTGTACTCTGTGGACTATCTGAGTGCTGATGAAATACAGAAATTGCATCGGGATTGAATACACCAGTCACCATGCGCACTTTCCTCCATGGGAGTAATGTCTCGAACTGTCTACGCTTTGATCGATCCCTGGAAGACCAGTAGTAGATTCCGATGCACATCTGGAGGCATTCAGTAGTCTGTGGACTATCAGAGTGTTGATGAAACACAGAAATTGAGTCGGGATTGAATACAACAGTCACTAGGCGCACTTTCCTCCACGGGAGTACTGTCTCAAACCATCTACGCCTTGATCGTTCCCTGTAAGACCAGTAGTAGTTTCCGATGCACATCTGGTGGCATTCTGTAATCTGTGGACTATCAGAGTGTTGATGAAACACAGAAATTGCATCGGGAATGAATACAACAGTCACCATGCAGAGTTTCCTCCATGGGTGTAATGTCTCAAACAGTCTACGCTTTGATCGTTCCCTGGAAGACCAGTAGTAGTTTCCGATGCACATCTGGGGGCTTTCTGTAATCTGTGGACTATCGGAGTGTTGATGAAACACAGAAACTGCCTCGGGATTGAATAAAACAGTCACCATGCGCACTTTCCTCCATGGGAGTAATGTCTCTAACAGTCTACGCTATGATCGTTCCCCAGAAGACCAGTAGTAGTTTCCTATGCACATCTGGAGGCTTTCTGTACACTGAGGACTATCAGAGTGTTGATGAAACACAGAAATTGCATCGGGGTGTAATACAATAGTCTCCATGCGCAGTTTCCTCCTTGGGAGTAATGTCTCTAACAGTTTACGCTTTGATCGTTCCCAGGAAGACCAGTAGTAGTTTAGGATGCACATGTGGAGGCTTTCTGTTCTCTGTGGACTATCAGAGTGTTGATGAAACACACAAATTGCATCGGGATTGAATACAACAGTCTCCATGCGCAGTTTCCTCCATGGGGGTAATTCTCAAACAGTCTACGCTTTGATAGTTCCCTGGAAGACCAGTAGTAGTTTCAATTGCACATCTGGAGTCATTCTGTAATCTGTGGACTACCAGAGTGTTGATGAAACACAGAAATTGCATCGGGATTGAATACAACAGTCACCATGCGCACTTTACTCCATGGGAGTAATGTCTCTAACAGTCTACGTTTGATCGTTCCCTGGAAGACCAGTAGTAGTTTCCGATGCACATATGGAGGCTTTCCGTAATCTGTGGAATATCAGAGTGTTGATGAAACACGGAAATTGCATCGGGATTGAATACAACAGTCACCATGCCCACTTGTCTTCCTTGGGAGTAATGTTTCAAAGAGTTTACGCTTTGATCGTTACCTGGAAGACCAGTAGCAGTTGCCGATGCACATCTGGAGGCATTCTTTAATCTGTGGAGTATCAGAGTGTTGATGATACACAGAAATTGCATCGGGATTGAATACAACAGTCACCATGCTCACATTCCTCTATAAAAGTAATGTCTCAACAGTCTACGCTTTGATCGTTCCCTGGAAGACCAGTAGTAGTTTCCGATGCACATATGGAGGCTTTCCGTAATCTGTGGAATATCAGAGTGTTGATGAAACACGGAAATTGCATCGGGATTGAATACAACAGTCACCATGCCCACTTGTTTTCCTTGGGAGTAATGTTTCAAAGAGTTTACGCTTTGATCGTTACCTGGAAGACCAGTAGCAGTTGCCGATGCACATCTGGAGGCATTCTTTAATCTGTGGAGTATCAGAGTGTTGATGAAACACAGAAATTGCATCGGGATTGAATACAACAGTCACCATGCTCACATTCCTCTATAAAAGCAATGTCTCAACAGTCTACGCTTTGATCGTTCCCTGGAAGACCAGTAGTAGTTTCCGATGCACATCTGGGGGCTTTCTGTAATCTGTGGAATATCGGAGTGTTGATGACACACAGAAACTGCCTCGGGATTGAATAAAACAGTCACCATGCGCACTTTCCTCCATGGGAGTAATGTCTCTAACAGTCTACGCTATGATCGTTCCCCAGAAGACCAGTAGTAGTTTCCTATGCACATCTGGAGGCTTTCTGTACACTGAGGACTATCAGAGTGTTGATGAAACACAGAAATTGCATCGGGGTGTAATACAATAGTCTCCATGCGCAGTTTCCTCCTTGGGAGTAATGTCTCTAACAGTTTACGCTTTGATCGTTCCCAGGAAGACCAGTAGTAGTTTAGGATGCACATGTGGAGGCTTTCTGTTCTCTGTGGACTATCAGAGTGTTGATGAAACACAGAAATTGCATCGGTATTGAATACAACAGTCTCCATGCGCAGTTTCCTCCATGGGGGTAATTCTCAAACAGTCTCCGCTTTGATAGTTCCCTGGAAGACCAGTAGTAGTTTCAATTGCACATCTGGAGGCATTCTTTAATCTGTGGAGTATCAGAGTGTTGATGAAACACAGAAATTGCATCGGGATTGAATACAACAGTCACCATGCTTACATTCCTCTATAAAAGCAATGTCTCAACAGTCCACGCTTTGATCGTTCCCAGGAAGACCAGTAGTAGTTTAGGATGCACATCTGGATGCTTTCTGTTCTCTGTGGACTACCAGAGTGTTGATGAAACACAGAAATTGCATCGGGATTGAATACAACAGTCACCATGCGCACTTTACTCCATGGGAGTAATGTCTCTAACAGTCTACGTTTGATCGTTCCCTGGAAGACCAGTAGTAGTTTCCGATGCACATCTGGAGGCATTCTGTAATCTGTGGAATATCAGAGTGTTGATGAAACACAGAAATTGCATCGGGATTGAATACAACAGTCACCATGCGCACTTTCCTCCATGGGAGTAATGTCTCAAACAGTCTACGCTTTGATCGTTCCCTGGAAGACCAGTAGTAGTTTCCGATGCACATCTGGAGTCTTTTTGTTCTCTGTGGACTACCAGAGTGTTGATGAAACACAGAAATTGCATCGGCATTGAATACAACAATCACCATGCGCGCTTTCCTCCATGGGAGTAAAGTCTGAAACAGTCTACCCCTTGATCGTTCCTTGGAAGACCAGTAGAGGTTTCCGATGAACATCTGGAGGCATTCTGTAATCTGTGGACTATCATAGTGTTGATGAAACACAGAAATTGCATCGGGATTGAATACAACAGTCTCCATGCGCAGTTTCCTCCATGGGAGTAATGTCTCAAACAGTCTACGCTTTGATCGTTCCCTGGAAGACCAGTAGTAGTTCCCGATGCACATCTGGGGGCTTTCTGTAATCTGTGGACTATCAGAGTGTTGATGAAACACAGAAATAGCCTCGGGATTGAATACAACAGTCAACATGCCCACTTTCCTCCATGGGAGTAATGTCTCTAACAGTCTACGCTGTGATCGTTCCCCAGAAGACCAGTAGAAGTTTCCTATGCACATCTGGAGGCTTTCTGTACTCTGTGGACTATCAGAGTGTTGATGAAACACAGAAATTGCATCGGGGTGTAATACAATAGTCTCCATGCGCAGTTTCCTCCGTGGGAGTAATGTCTCTAACAGTTTACGCTTTGATCGTTCCCAGGAAGACCAGTAGTAGTTTAGGATGCACATCTGGAGGCTTTCTGTTCTCTGTGGAATATCAGAGTGTTGTTGAAACACAGAAATTGCATCGGGATTGAATACAACAGTCACCATGCGCACTTTCCTAAATGGGAGAAATTCTCAAACAGTCTATGCTTTGATCGTTCCCTGTAAGAATAGTAGTAGTTTCCGATGCACATCTCGAGGCATTCTGTTCTCTGTGGACTATCTGAGTGCTGATGAAACACAGAAATTGCATCGGGATTGAATACACCAGTCACCATGCGCACTTTCCTCCATGGGAGTAATGTCTCGAACTGCCTACGCTTTGATCGATCCCTGGAAGACCAGTAGTAGATTCCGATGCACATCTGGAGGCATTCAGTAGTCTGTGGACTATCAGAGTGTTGATGAAACACAGAAATTGAGTCGGGATTGAATACAACAGTCACTAGGCGCACTTTCCTCCACGGGAGTACTGTCTCAAACCATCTACGCTTTGATCGTTCCCTGTAAGACCAGTAGTAGTTTCCGATGCACATCTGGTGGCATTCTGTAATCTGTGGACTATCAGAGTGTTGATGAAACACAGAAATTGCATCGGGAATGAATACAACAGTCACCATGCATAGTTTCCTCCATGGAAGTAATGTCTCAAACAGTCTACGCTTTGATCGTTCCCTGGAAGACCAGTAGTAGTTTCCGATGCACATCTGGGGGCTTTCTGTAATCTGTGGACTATCTGAGTGTTGATGAAACACAGAAATTGCCTCGGGATTGAATACAACAGTCACCATGCGCACTTTCCTCCATGGGAGTAATGTCTCTAACAGTCTACGCTGTGATCGTTCCCCAGAAGACCAGTAGTAGTTTCCTATGCACATCTGGATACTTTCTGTACACTGAGGACTATCAGAGTGTTGATGAAACACAGAAATTGCATCGGGGTGTAATACAATAGTCTCCATGCGCAGTTTCCTCCGTGGGAGTAATGTCTCTAACAGTTTACGTTTTTGATCGTTCCCAGGAAGACCAGTAGAAGTTTAGGATGCACATCTGGAGGCTTTCTGTTCTCTGTGGACTATCAGAGTGTTGATGAATCACAGAAATTGCATCGGGATTGAATACAACAGTCTCCCTGCGCAGTTTCCTCCATGGGGGTAATTCTCAAACAGTCTACGCTTTGATAGTTCCCTGGAAGACCAGTAGTAGTTTCAATTGCACATCTGGAGTCATTCTGTAATCTGTGGACTACCAGAGTGTTGATGAAACACAGAAATTGCATCGGGATTGAATACAACAGTCACCAGTCGCACTTTCCTCCATGGGAGTAATTCTCAAACAGTCTATGGTTTGATCGTTCCCTGTAAGACCAGTAGTAGTTTCCGATGCACATCTCGAGGCATTCTGTACTCTGTGGACTATCTGAGTGTTGATGAAACACAGAAATTGCATCGGGATTGAATACACCAGGCACCATGCGCACTTTCCTCCATGGGAGTAATGTCTCGAACTGTCTACGCTTTGATCGATCCCTGGAAGACCAGTAGTAGTTTCCGATGCACTTCTGGAGGCATTCAGTAGTCTGTGGACTATCAGAGTGTTGATGAAACACAGAAATTGCGTCGGGATTGAATACAACAGTCACTATGCGCACTTTCCTCCAAGGGAGTACTGTCTCAAACAATCTATGCTTTGATCGTTCCCTGTAAGACCAGTAGTAGTTTCAGATGCACATCTGGTGGCATTCTGTAATCTGTGGACTATCAGAGTGTTGATGAAACACAGAAATTGCATCGGGAATGAATACAACAGTCACAATGCACAGTTTCCTCCATGGGAGTAATGTCTCAAACAGTCTACGCTTTGATCGTTCCCTGGAAGACCAGTGGTAGTTTCCGATGCACATCTGGGGGCTTTCTGTAATCTGTGGACTATCAGAGTGTTGATGAAACACAGAAATTGCCTCGGGATTGAATACAACAGTCACCATGCGCACTTTCCTCCATGGGAGTAATGTCTCTAACAGTCTACGCTGCGATCGTAACCCAGAAGACCAGTAGTAGTTTCCTATGCACATCTGGAGGCTTTCTGTACACTGAGGACTATCAGAGTGTTGATGATACACAGAAATTGCATCGGGGTGTAATACAATAGTCTCCATGCGCAGTTTCCTCCGTGGGAGTAATGTCTCTAACAGTTTACGCTTTGATCGTTCCCAGGAAGACCAGTAGTAGTTTAGGATGCACATCTGGAGGCTTTCTGTTCTCTGTGGACTATCAGAGTCTTGATGAAACACAGAAATTGCATCGGGATTGAATACAACAGTCTCCATGCGCAGTTTCCTCCATGGGGGTAATTCTCAAACAGTCTACGATTTGATAGTTCCCTGGAAGACCAGTAGTAGTTTCAATTGCACATCTGGAGTCATTCTGTAATCTGTGGACTACCAGAGTGTTGATGAAACACGGAAATTGCATCGGGATTGAATACAACAGTCACCATGCGCACTTTCCTCCATGGGAGAAATTCTCAAACAGTCTATGCTTTGATCGTTCCCTGTAAGACCAGTAGTAGTTTCCAAACACGTCTGGAGGCATTCTGTAGTCTGTGGTCTATCAGAGTGTTGATGAAACACAGAAATTGCGTCGGGATTGAATACGACAGTCACCATTCGCACTTTCCTCAACGGGAGTACTGTCTCAAACAATCTACGCTTTGATCGTTCCCTGGAAGACCAGTAGTAGTTTCCGATGCACATATGGTGGCATTCTGTAATGTGTAGACTATCAGAGTGTTGATGAAACACAGTAATTGCATCGGGATTGAGTACAACATTCGCCATGCGCACTTTCCTCCATGGGAGTAACGTCTCTAACAGTCTACGCTTTGATCGTTCCCTAGAAGACCAGTAGTAGTTTCCGATGCACATCTGGAGGCTTTCTGTGCTCTGTGGACTATCAGAGTGTTGATGAAACACAGAAATTGCATCGGGATTGAATACAACAGTCTCCAAGCGCAGTTTCCTCCATGGGTGTAATGTCTTAAACAGTCTACGCTTTGATCGTTCCCTGGAAGACCAGTAGTAGTTTCAATTGCACATCTGGAGGCATTCTGTAATCTATGGACTACCAGAGTGTTGATGAAACACAGAAATTGCATCGGGATTGAATACAACAGTCACCATGCGCACTTTCCTCCATGGGAGTAATGTTTCAAAGAGTTTACGCTTTGATCGTTCATTGGAAGACCAGTAGCAGTTTCCGATGCACATCTGGAGGCATTCTGTAATCTATGGACTATCAGAGTGTTGATGAAACACAGAAATTGCATCGGGATTGAATACAACAGTCACAATGCGCACTTTCCTCCATTGGACTAATGTATCAAACAGTCTACGCTTTCATCGTTCCCTGGAAGACCAGTAGTAGTTTTCGATGCACATCTGGAGGCATTCTGTAAAATGTGGACTATCAGAGTGTTGATGAAACACAGAAATTGCATCCGGATTGAATAGAACAGTTATCATGCGCACTTTCCTCCACGGGAGCAATGTCTCAAACAATCTACGATTTGATCGTTCCCTGGAAGACCAGTAGTAGTTTCCGATGCACATCTGGTGGCATTTTGTAATGTGTAGACTATCAGGGTGTTGATGAAACACAGTAATTGCATCGGGATTGAATACAACAGTCACCATGCGCACTTTCCTCCATGGGAGAAATGTCTCTAACAGTCTACGCTTTGATCGTTCCCAGAAGACCAGTAGTAGTTTCCTATGCACATCTGGAGGCTTTCTGTACACTGTGGACTATCAGAGTGTTGATGAAACACAGGAAATGCATCGGGGTTGAATACAACAGTCAACATGCGCACTTTCCTCCATTTGAGTAATTCTCAAAGAGTCTATGCTTTGATCGTTTCCTGTTAGACCTGTGGTAGTTTCCGATGCACATCTGGTGGCTTACTGTAATCTGTGGACTATCAGAGTGTTGATGAAACACAGAAATTGCATCGGGAATGAATACAACAGTCACCATGCGCAGTTTCCTCAATGGGAGTAATGTCTCAAACAGTCTACGCTTTGATTGTTCCCTGGAAGACCGGTAGTAGTTTCCGATTCACATCTGGGGGCTTTCCGTAATCTGTGGAATATCAGAGTGTTGATGAAACACAGAAATTGCATCGGGATTGAATACAACAGTCACCATGCGCACTTTCCTACACGGGAGTAATGTCTCAAACAGTCTACGCTTTGATCCTTCACTGGAAGACCAGTAGTAGTTTCCGATGCACATCTGGTGGCATTCTGTAATCTGTGGACTATAAAAGTGTTGATGAAACACAGAAATTGCATCGGGAATGAATACAAGAGTCACCATCCGCACTCTCCTCCATGGGAGTAATGTCTGAAACAGTCTACGATTTGATCGTTCCCTGAAAGACCAGTAGTAGTTTCCGAAGAACATCTGGAATCATTCTGTAATCTGAGGACTATCAGAGTGTTGATGAAACACAGAAATTGCATCGGGATTGAATACAACAGTCACCATGCGCACTTTCCTCCATTGGAGTAATGTCTCAAACAGTCTACGCTTTCATCGTTCCCTGGAAGACCAGTAGTAGTTTCCGATGCACATCTGGAGGCATTCTGTAAAATGTGGACTATCAGAGTGTTGATGAAACACAGAAATTGCATCCGGATTGAATACAACAGCCACCATGCGCTCTTTCCTCCACGGGAGTAATGTCTCAAACAATCTACGATTTGATCGTTCCCTGGAAGACCAGTAGTAGTTTCCGATGCACATCTGGTGGCATTCTGTAATGTGTAGACTATCAGGGTGTTGATGAGACACAGTAATTGCATCGGGATTGAATACAACAATCACCATGCGCACTTTCCTCCATGGGAGTAATGTCTCTAACAGTCTACGCTTTGATTGTTTCTCTTAAGACCAGTAGTAGTTTCCGATGCACATATGGTGGCATTCTGTAATGTGTAGACTATCAGAGTGTTGATGAAACACAGTAATTGCATCGGGATTGAATACAACATTCACCATGCGCACTTTCCTCCATGGGAGTAATGTCTCTAACAGTCTACGCTTTGATCGTTCCCTAGAAGACCAGTAGTAGTTTCCGATGCACATCTGGAGGCTTTCTGTACACTGTGGACTATCAGAGTGTTGATGGAACACAGAAATTGAGTCGGGATTGAATACAACAGTCACCATGCGCACGTTCCTCCATAAAAGTAATGTCTCAATTAGTCTACGCTTTGATCGTTCCCTGGAAGACCAGTAGTAGTTTCCGATGAACATCTGGCGGCATTCTGTAATCTGTGGACTATCAGAGTGTTGATGAAACACAGAAATTGCATCGGGATTGAATACATCAGTCACCATGCGCACTTTCCTCCATGTTAGTAATGTCTCAAATGTCTACATTTTGATCGTTGCCTTTAAGACCAGTAGTAGTTTCCGATGAACATCTGGAGACATTCAGTAATCTGTGGACTACTAGAGTGTTGATGAAACACAGAAATTGCATCGGGATTGGATACAACAGTCTCCATGCACAGTTTCCTCCATTGAAGTAATTCTCAAACAGTCTATGCTTTGATCGTTCCCTGTTATACCAGTAGTAATTCCCGATGCACATCTTGAGGCATTCTGTAATCTGTGGACTATCAGAGTGTTGATGAAACACAGAAATTGCATTCGGATTGAATACAACAGTGACCATGCGCACTTTCTTCCATGGGAGTAATGTCTCAAACAGTCTACGCTTTGATCCTTCACTGGAAGACCAGTAGTAGTTTCCGATGCACATCTGGTGGCATTCTGTAATCTGTGGAGTATCAGAGTGTTGATGAAACACAGAAATTGCATCTGGATTGAATACAACAGTCACCATGCGCACTTTCCTACACGGGAGTAATGTCTCAAACAGTCTACGCTTTGATCCTTCACTGGAAGACCAGTAGTAGTTTCCGATGCACATCTGGTGGCTTTCTGTAATCTGTGGACTATAAAAGTGTTGATGAAACACAGAAATTGCATCGGGAATGAATACAAGAGTCACCATCCGCACTCTCCTCCATGGGAGTAATGTCTGAAACAGTCTACGATTTGATCGTTCCCTGGAAGACCAGTAGTAGTTTCCGAAGAACATCTGGAATCATTCTGTAATCTGAGGACTATCAGAGTGTTGATGAAACACAGAAATTGCATCGGGATTGAATACAACAGTCACCATGCGCACTTTCCTCCATTGGAGTAATGTCTCAAACAGTCTACGCTTTCATCGTTCCCTGGAAGACCAGTAGTAGTTTCCGATGCACATCTGGAGGCATTCTGTAAAATGTGGACTATCAGAGTGTTGATGAAACACAGAAATTGCATCCGGATTGAATACAACAGCCACCATGCGCTCTTTCCTCCACGGGAGTAATGTCTCAAACAATCTACGATTTGATCGTTCCCTGGAAGACCAGTAGTAGTTTCCGATGCACATCTGGTGGCATTCTGTAATGTGTAGACTATCAGGGTGTTGATGAAACACAGTAATTGCATCGGGATTGAATACAACAATCACCATGCACACTTTCCTCCATGGGAGTAATGTCTCTAACAGTCTACGCTTTGATTGTTTCTCTTAAGACCAGTAGTAGTTTCCGATGCACATATGGTGGCATTCTGTAATGTGTAGACTATCAGAGTGTTGATGAAACACAGTAATTGCATCGGGATTGAATACAACATTCACCATGCGCACTTTCCTCCATGGGAGTAATGTCTCTAACAGTCTACGCTTTGATCGTTCCCTAGAAGACCAGTAGTAGTTTCCGATGCACATCTGGAGGCTTTCTGTACACTGTGGACTATCAGAGTGTTGATGGAACACAGAAATTGAGTCGGGATTGAATACAACAGTCACCATGCGCACGTTCCTCCATAAAAGTAATGTCTCAATTAGTCTACGCTTTGATCGTTCCCTGGAAGACCAGTAGTAGTTTCCGATGAACATCTGGCGGCATTCTGTAATCTGTGGACTATCAGAGTGTTGATGAAACACAGAAATTGCATCGGGATTGAATACATCAGTCACCATGCGCACTTTCCTCCATGTTAGTAATGTCTCAAATGTCTACATTTTGATCGTTGCCTTTAAGACCAGTAGTAGTTTCCGATGAACATCTGGAGACATTCAGTAATCTGTGGACTACTAGAGTGTTCATGAAACACAGAAATTGCATCGGGATTGGATACAACAGTCTCCATGCGCAGTTTCCTCCATTGAAGTAATTCTCAAACAGTCTATGCTTTGATCGTTCCCTGTTATACCAGTAGTAATTCCCGATGCACATCTTGAGGCATTCTGTAATCTGTGGACTATCAGAGTGTTGATGAAACACAGAAATTGCATTCGGATTGAGTACAACAGTGACCATGCGCACTTTCTTCCATGGGAGTAATGTCTCAACCAATCTACGCTTTGATCGTTCCCTGTAAGACCAGTAGTAGTTTCCGATGCTCATCTGGTGGCATTCTGTAATCTGTGGACTATCAGAGTGTTGATGAAACACAGAAATTGCATCGGGATTGAACACAACAGTCACCACGCGCACTTTCCTCCATGTTAGTAATGTCTCAAAGAGTCTACGCTTTGATCGTTCCCTGGAAGACCAGTAGTAGTTTCCGATTAATATCTGGAGGCATTCTGTATTCTGTGGAGTATCAGAGTGTTGATGAAACACAGAAATTGCATCGGGATTGAATACAACAGTCACCATGCGCACTATCCTCCATGGGAGTAATGTCTAAACAGTCTACGGTTTGATCGTTCCCTGGAAGACCAGTAGTAGTTTCCGATGCACATCTGGAGGCATTCTGTATAATGTGTAGTATCAGAGTGTTGATGAAACGCAGAAATTGCGTCCGGATTGAACACAACAGTCACCATGCGCACTTTCCTCCACGGGAGTAATGTCTCAAACAAACTACGATTTGATCGTTCCCTGGAAGACCAGTAGTAGTTTCCGATGCACATCTGGTGGCATTCTGTAATGTGTAGTCTATCAGGGTGTTAATGAAACACAGTAATTGCATCGGGATTGAATACAACAGTCACCATGCGCACTTTCCACCATGGGAGTAATCTCTCTAACAGTCTACGCTTTGATCGTTCCCTGGTAGACCAGTAGTAGTTTACGATGAACATCTGGAGGCATTCTGTAATCTGTGGACTATCAGAATGTTGATGAAACACAAAAATTGCATCGGGATTGAATACAAAAGTCACAATGCGCACTTTCCTCCATTTTAGTAATGTCTCTAAGAGTCCACGCTTTGATCGTTCCCTGGAAGACCAGTAGTAGTTTCCGATGCACATCTGGAGGCTTTCTGTACTCTGTGGACTATCAGAGTGTTGATAAAACACAGAAATTGCATCGCGATTGAATACAACAGTCACCATGCGCACTTTATTCCATGGGAGTAATGTCTCAAACAGTCTACGCTTTGATCGTTCCCTGGAAGAACAGTATTAGTTTCCGATGCACATCTGGGGCTTTCTGTAATCTGTGGACTATCAGAGTGTTGATGAAACACAGAAATTGCAACGGGATTGAATACAACAGTCACCATGCGCACTTTCCTCCATGGGAGTAATGTCTCAAACAGTTTACGCTTTGATCGTTCCCTGGAAGACCAGTAGTAGTTTCCGATGAACATCTGGAGGCATTCTGTAATCTGTGGACTATCAGAGTGTTGATGAAACACAGAAATTGCATCGGGATTGAATACAACAGTCACCATGCGCACTTTCCTCCATGGGAGTAATGTCTCTAACAGTCTACGCTTTGATCGTTCCGCAGAAGACCAGTAGTAGTTTCCTATGCACATCTAGAGGCTTTCTGTACACTGTGGACTATCAGAGTGTTGGTGAAAGACAGAAATTGCATCGGGGTTGAATACAAGAGTCTCCATGCGCAGTGTCCTCCATGGGAGTAATGTCTCAAACAGTCTACGCTTTGATCGTTCCCTGGAAGACCAGTCGTAGTTTCCGATGCACATCTGGAGGCATTCTGTAATCTGTGGACTATCAGAGTGTTGATGAAACACAGAAATTGCATCGCGATTGAATACAACAGTCACCTTGCGCACTTTCCTCCATGTTAGTTATGTCTCAAAGAGTCTACCATTTGATCGTTTCCTGGAAGACCAGTAGTAGTTTCCGATTAACATCTGGAGGCATTCTGTATTCTGTGGAGTATCAGAGTGTTGATGAAACACAGAAATTGCATCGGGATTGAATACAACAGTCACCATGCGCACTATCCTCCATGGGAGTAATGTCTAAACAGTCTACGCTTTGATCGTTCCCTGGAAGACCAGTAGTAGTTTCCGATGCACATCTGGAGGCTTTCTGTACTCTGTGTACTATCAGAGTGTTGATGAAACACAGAAATTGCATCGCGATTGAATACAACAGTCACCATGCGCACTTTCCTCCATGGGAGTAATGTCTCAAATAGTCTACACTTTGATCGTTCCCTGGAAGACCAGTAGTAGTTTCCGATGCACATCTGGAGGCATTCTGTAATCTGTGGAATATCGGAGTGTTGATGACACACAGAAACTGCCTCGGGATTGAATAAAACAGTCACCATGCGCACTTTCCTCCATGGGAGTAATGTCTCTAACAGTCTACGCTATGATCGTTCCCCAGAAGACCAGTAGTAGTTTCCTATGCACATCTGGAGGCTTTCTGTACACTGAGGACTATCAGAGTGTTGATGAAACACAGAAATTGCATCGGGGTGTAATACAATAGTCTCCATGCGCAGTTTCCTCCTTGGGAGTAATGTCTCTAACAGTTTACGCTTTGATCGTTCCCAGGAAGACCAGTAGTAGTTTAGGATGCACATGTGGAGGCTTTCTGTTCTCTGTGGACTATCAGAGTGTTGATGAAACACAGAAATTGCATCGGTATTGAATACAACAGTCTCCATGCGCAGTTTCCTCCATGGGGGTAATTCTCAAACAGTCTCCGCTTTGATAGTTCCCTGGAAGACCAGTAGTAGTTTCAATTGCACATCTGGAGGCATTCTTTAATCTGTGGAGTATCAGAGTGTTGATGAAACACAGAAATTGCATCGGGATTGAATACAACAGTCACCATGCTCACATTCCTCTATAAAAGCAATGTCTCAACAGTCCACGCTTTGATCGTTCCCAGGAAGACCAGTAGTAGTTTAGGATGCACATCTGGATGCTTTCTGTTCTCTGTGGACTACCAGAGTGTTGATGAAACACAGAAATTGCATCGGGATTGAATACAACAGTCACCATGCGCACTTTCCTCCATGGGAGTAATGTCTCTAACAGTCTACGCTATGATCGTTCCCCAGAAGACCAGTAGTAGTTTCCTATGCACATCTGGAGGCTTTCTGTACACTGAGGACTATCAGAGTGTTGATGAAACACAGAAATTGCATCGGGGTGTAATACAATAGTCTCCATGCGCAGTTTCCTCCTTGGGAGTAATGTCTCTAACAGTTTACGCTTTGATCGTTCCCAGGAAGACCAGTAGTAGTTTAGGATGCACATGTGGAGGCTTTCTGTTCTCTGTGGACTATCAGAGTGTTGATGAAACACAGAAATTGCATCGGGATTGAATACAACAGTCACCATGCTCACATTCCTCTATAAAAGAAATGTCTCAACAGTCCACGCTTTGATCGTTCCCAGGAAGACCAGTAGTAGTTTAGGATGCACATCTGGATGCTTTCTGTTCTCTGTGGACTACCAGAGTGTTGATGAAACACAGAAATTGCATCGGGATTGAATACAACAGTCACCATGCGCACTTTACTCCATGGGAGTAATGTCTCTAACAGTCTACGTTTGATCGTTCCCTGGAAGACCAGTAGTAGTTTCCGATGCACATCTGGAGGCATTCTGTAATCTGTGGAATATCAGAGTGTTGATGAAACACAGAAATTGCATCGGGATTGAATACAACAGTCACCATGCGCACTTTCCTCCATGGGAGTAATGTCTCAAACAGTCTACGCTTTGATCGTTCCCTGGAAGACCAGTAGTAGTTTCCGATGCACATCTGGAGTCTTTTTGTTCTCTGTGGACTACCAGAGTGTTGATGAAACACAGAAATTGCATCGGCATTGAATACAACAATCACCATGCGCGCTTTCCTCCATGGGAGTAAAGTCTGAAACAGTCTACCCCTTGATCGTTCCTTGGAAGACCAGTAGAGGTTTCCGATGAACATCTGGAGGCATTCTGTAATCTGTGGACTATCATAGTGTTGATGAAACACAGAAATTGCATCGGGATTGAATACAACAGTCTCCATGCGCAGTTTCCTCCATGGGAGTAATGTCTCAAACAGTCTACGCTTTGATCGTTCCCTGGAAGACCAGTAGTAGTTCCCGATGCACATCTGGGGGCTTTCTGTAATCTGTGGACTATCAGAGTGTTGATGAAACACAGAAATAGCCTCGGGATTGAATACAACAGTCAACATGCCCACTTTCCTCCATGGGAGTAATGTCTCTAACAGTCTACGCTGTGATCGTTCCCCAGAAGACCAGTAGAAGTTTCCTATGCACATCTGGAGGCTTTCTGTACTCTGTGGACTATCAGAGTGTTGATGAAACACAGAAATTGCATCGGGGTGTAATACAATAGTCTCCATGCGCAGTTTCCTCCGTGGGAGTAATGTCTCTAACAGTTTACGCTTTGATCGTTCCCAGGAAGACCAGTAGTAGTTTAGGATGCACATCTGGAGGCTTTCTGTTCTCTGTGGAATATCAGAGTGTTGTTGAAACACAGAAATTGCATCGGGATTGAATACAACAGTCACCATGCGCACTTTCCTAAATGGGAGAAATTCTCAAACAGTCTATGCTTTGATCGTTCCCTGTAAGAATAGTAGTAGTTTCCGATGCACATCTCGAGGCATTCTGTTCTCTGTGGACTATCTGAGTGCTGATGAAACACAGAAATTGCATCGGGATTGAATACACCAGTCACCATGCGCACTTTCCTCCATGGGAGTAATGTCTCGAACTGCCTACGCTTTGATCGATCCCTGGAAGACCAGTAGTAGATTCCGATGCACATCTGGAGGCATTCAGTAGTCTGTGGACTATCAGAGTGTTGATGAAACACAGAAATTGAGTCGGGATTGAATACAACAGTCACTAGGCGCACTTTCCTCCACGGGAGTACTGTCTCAAACCATCTACGCTTTGATCGTTCCCTGTAAGACCAGTAGTAGTTTCCGATGCACATCTGGTGGCATTCTGTAATCTGTGGACTATCAGAGTGTTGATGAAACACAGAAATTGCATCGGGAATGAATACAACAGTCACCATGCATAGTTTCCTCCATGGAAGTAATGTCTCAAACAGTCTACGCTTTGATCGTTCCCTGGAAGACCAGTAGTAGTTTCCGATGCACATCTGGGGGCTTTCTGTAATCTGTGGACTATCTGAGTGTTGATGAAACACAGAAATTGCCTCGGGATTGAATACAACAGTCACCATGCGCACTTTCCTCCATGGGAGTAATGTCTCTAACAGTCTACGCTGTGATCGTTCCCCAGAAGACCAGTAGTAGTTTCCTATGCACATCTGGATACTTTCTGTACACTGAGGACTATCAGAGTGTTGATGAAACACAGAAATTGCATCGGGGTGTAATACAATAGTCTCCATGCGCAGTTTCCTCCGTGGGAGTAATGTCTCTAACAGTTTACGTTTTTGATCGTTCCCAGGAAGACCAGTAGAAGTTTAGGATGCACATCTGGAGGCTTTCTGTTCTCTGTGGACTATCAGAGTGTTGATGAATCACAGAAATTGCATCGGGATTGAATACAACAGTCTCCCTGCGCAGTTTCCTCCATGGGGGTAATTCTCAAACAGTCTACGCTTTGATAGTTCCCTGGAAGACCAGTAGTAGTTTCAATTGCACATCTGGAGTCATTCTGTAATCTGTGGACTACCAGAGTGTTGATGAAACACAGAAATTGCATCGGGATTGAATACAACAGTCACCAGTCGCACTTTCCTCCATGGGAGTAATTCTCAAACAGTCTATGGTTTGATCGTTCCCTGTAAGACCAGTAGTAGTTTCCGATGCACATCTCGAGGCATTCTGTACTCTGTGGACTATCTGAGTGTTGATGAAACACAGAAATTGCATCGGGATTGAATACACCAGGCACCATGCGCACTTTCCTCCATGGGAGTAATGTCTCGAACTGTCTACGCTTTGATCGATCCCTGGAAGACCAGTAGTAGTTTCCGATGCACTTCTGGAGGCATTCAGTAGTCTGTGGACTATCAGAGTGTTGATGAAACAAAGAAATTGCGTCGGGATTGAATACAACAGTCACTATGCGCACTTTCCTCCAAGGGAGTACTGTCTCAAACAATCTATGCTTTGATCGTTCCCTGTAAGACCAGTAGTAGTTTCAGATGCACATCTGGTGGCATTCTGTAATCTGTGGACTATCAGAGTGTTGATGAAACACAGAAATTGCATCGGGAATGAATACAACAGTCACAATGCACAGTTTCCTCCATGGGAGTAATGTCTCAAACAGTCTACGCTTTGATCGTTCCCTGGAAGACCAGTGGTAGTTTCCGATGCACATCTGGGGGCTTTCTGTAATCTGTGGACTATCAGAGTGTTGATGAAACACAGAAATTGCCTCGGGATTGAATACAACAGTCACCATGCGCACTTTCCTCCATGGGAGTAATGTCTCTAACATTCTACGCTGCGATCGTAACCCAGAAGACCAGTAGTAGTTTCCTATGCACATCTGGAGGCTTTCTGTACACTGAGGACTATCAGAGTGTTGATGATACACAGAAATTGCATCGGGGTGTAATACAATAGTCTCCATGCGCAGTTTCCTCCGTGGGAGTAATGTCTCTAACAGTTTACGCTTTGATCGTTCCCAGGAAGACCAGTAGTAGTTTAGGATGCACATCTGGAGGCTTTCTGTTCTCTGTGGACTATCAGAGTCTTGATGAAACACAGAAATTGCATCGGGATTGAATACAACAGTCTCCATGCGCAGTTTCCTCCATGGGGGTAATTCTCAAACAGTCTACGATTTGATAGTTCCCTGGAAGACCAGTAGTAGTTTCAATTGCACATCTGGAGTCATTCTGTAATCTGTGGACTACCAGAGTGTTGATGAAACACGGAAATTGCATCGGGATTGAATACAACAGTCACCATGCGCACTTTCCTCCATGGGAGAAATTCTCAAACAGTCTATGCTTTGATCGTTCCCTGTAAGACCAGTAGTAGTTTCCAAACACGTCTGGAGGCATTCTGTAGTCTGTGGTCTATCAGAGTGTTGATGAAACACAGAAATTGCGTCGGGATTGAATACGACAGTCACCATTCGCACTTTCCTCAACGGGAGTACTGTCTCAAACAATCTACGCTTTGATCGTTCCCTGGACGACCAGTAGTAGTTTCCGATGCACATATGGTGGCATTCTGTAATGTGTAGACTATCAGAGTGTTGATGAAACACAGTAATTGCATCGGGATTGAGTACAACATTCGCCATGCGCACTTTCCTCCATGGGAGTAACGTCTCTAACAGTCTACGCTTTGATCGTTCCCTAGAAGACCAGTAGTAGTTTCCGATGCACATCTGGAGGCTTTCTGTGCTCTGTGGACTATCAGAGTGTTGATGAAACACAGAAATTGCATCGGGATTGAATACAACAGTCTCCAAGCGCAGTTTCCTCCATGGGTGTAATGTCTTAAACAGTCTACGCTTTGATCGTTCCCTGGAAGACCAGTAGTAGTTTCAATTGCACATCTGGAGGCATTCTGTAATCTATGGACTACCAGAGTGTTGATGAAACACAGAAATTGCATCGGGATTGAATACAACAGTCACCATGCGCACTTTCCTCCATGGGAGTAATGTTTCAAAGAGTTTACGCTTTGATCGTTCATTGGAAGACCAGTAGCAGTTTCCGATGCACATCTGGAGGCATTCTGTAATCTATGGACTATCAGAGTGTTGATGAAACACAGAAATTGCATCGGGATTGAATACAACAGTCACAATGCGCACTTTCCTCCATTGGACTAATGTATCAAACAGTCTACGCTTTCATCGTTCCCTGGAAGACCAGTAGTAGTTTTCGATGCACATCTGGAGGCATTCTGTAAAATGTGGACTATCAGAGTGTTGATGAAACACAGAAATTGCATCCGGATTGAATAGAACAGTTATCATGCGCACTTTCCTCCACGGGAGCAATGTCTCAAACAATCTACGATTTGATCGTTCCCTGGAAGACCAGTAGTAGTTTCCGATGCACATCTGGTGGCATTTTGTAATGTGTAGACTATCAGGGTGTTGATGAAACACAGTAATTGCATCGGGATTGAATACAACAGTCACCATGCGCACTTTCCTCCATGGGAGAAATGTCTCTAACAGTCTACGCTTTGATCGTTCCCAGAAGACCAGTAGTAGTTTCCTATGCACATCTGGAGGCTTTCTGTACACTGTGGACTATCAGAGTGTTGATGAAACACAGGAAATGCATCGGGGTTGAATACAACAGTCAACATGCGCACTTTCCTCCATTTGAGTAATTCTCAAAGAGTCTATGCTTTGATCGTTTCCTGTTAGACCTGTGGTAGTTTCCGATGCACATCTGGTGGCTTACTGTAATCTGTGGACTATCAGAGTGTTGATGAAACACAGAAATTGCATCGGGAATGAATACAACAGTCACCATGCGCAGTTTCCTCAATGGGAGTAATGTCTCAAACAGTCTACGCTTTGATTGTTCCCTGGAAGACCGGTAGTAGTTTCCGATTCACATCTGGGGCCTTTCCGTAATCTGTGGAATATCAGAGTGTTGATGAAACACAGAAATTGCATCGGGATTGAATACAACAGTCACCATGCGCACTTTCCTACACGGGAGTAATGTCTCAAACAGTCTACGCTTTGATCCTTCACTGGAAGACCAGTAGTAGTTTCCGATGCACATCTGGTGGCATTCTGTAATCTGTGGACTATAAAAGTGTTGATGAAACACAGAAATTGCATCGGGAATGAATACAAGAGTCACCATCCGCACTCTCCTCCATGGGAGTAATGTCTGAAACAGTCTACGATTTGATCGTTCCCTGAAAGACCAGTAGTAGTTTCCGAAGAACATCTGGAATCATTCTGTAATCTGAGGACTATCAGAGTGTTGATGAAACACAGAAATTGCATCGGGATTGAATACAACAGTCACCATGCGCACTTTCCTCCATTGGAGTAATGTCTCAAACAGTCTACGCTTTCATCGTTCCCTGGAAGACCAGTAGTAGTTTCCGATGCACATCTGGAGGCATTCTGTAAAATGTGGACTATCAGAGTGTTGATGAAACACAGAAATTGCATCCGGATTGAATACAACAGCCACCATGCGCTCTTTCCTCCACGGGAGTAATGTCTCAAACAATCTACGATTTGATCGTTCCCTGGAAGACCAGTAGTAGTTTCCGATGCACATCTGGTGGCATTCTGTAATGTGTAGACTATCAGGGTGTTGATGAGACACAGTAATTGCATCGGGATTGAATACAACAATCACCATGCGCACTTTCCTCCATGGGAGTAATGTCTCTAACAGTCTACGCTTTGATTGTTTCTCTTAAGACCAGTAGTAGTTTCCGATGCACATATGGTGGCATTCTGTAATGTGTAGACTATCAGAGTGTTGATGAAACACAGTAATTGCATCGGGATTGAATACAACATTCACCATGCGCACTTTCCTCCATGGGAGTAATGTCTCTAACAGTCTACGCTTTGATCGTTCCCTAGAACACCAGTAGTAGTTTCCGATGCACATCTGGAGGCTTTCTGTACACTGTGGACTATCAGAGTGTTGATGGAACACAGAAATTGAGTCGGGATTGAATACAACAGTCACCATGCGCACGTTCCTCCATAAAAGTAATGTCTCAATTAGTCTACGCTTTGATCGTTCCCTGGAAGACCAGTAGTAGTTTCCGATGAACATCTGGCGGCATTCTGTAATCTGTGGACTATCAGAGTGTTGATGAAACACAGAAATTGCATCGGGATTGAATACATCAGTCACCATGCGCACTTTCCTCCATGTTAGTAATGTCTCAAATGTCTACATTTTGATCGTTGCCTTTAAGACCAGTAGTAGTTTCCGATGAACATCTGGAGACATTCAGTAATCTGTGGACTACTAGAGTGTTGATGAAACACAGAAATTGCATCGGGATTGGATACAACAGTCTCCATGCACAGTTTCCTCCATTGAAGTAATTCTCAAACAGTCTATGCTTTGATCGTTCCCTGTTATACCAGTAGTAATTCCCGATGCACATCTTGAGGCATTCTGTAATCTGTGGACTATCAGAGTGTTGATGAAACACAGAAATTGCATTCGGATTGAATACAACAGTGACCATGCGCACTTTCTTCCATGGGAGTAATGTCTCAAACAGTCTACGCTTTGATCCTTCACTGGAAGACCAGTAGTAGTTTCCGATGCACATCTGGTGGCATTCTGTAATCTGTGGAGTATCAGAGTGTTGATGAAACACAGAAATTGCATCTGGATTGAATACAACAGTCACCATGCGCACTTTCCTACACGGGAGTAATGTCTCAAACAGTCTACGCTTTGATCCTTCACTGGAAGACCAGTAGTAGTTTCCGATGCACATCTGGTGGCTTTCTGTAATCTGTGGACTATAAAAGTGTTGATGAAACACAGAAATTGCATCGGGAATGAATACAAGAGTCACCATCCGCACTCTCCTCCATGGGAGTAATGTCTGAAACAGTCTACGATTTGATCGTTCCCTGGAAGACCAGTAGTAGTTTCCGAAGAACATCTGGAATCATTCTGTAATCTGAGGACTATCAGAGTGTTGATGAAACACAGAAATTGCATCGGGATTGAATACAACAGTCACCATGCGCACTTTCCTCCATTGGAGTAATGTCTCAAACAGTCTACGCTTTCATCGTTCCCTGGAAGACCAGTAGTAGTTTCCGATGCACATCTGGAGGCATTCTGTAAAATGTGGACTATCAGAGTGTTGATGAAACACAGAAATTGCATCCGGATTGAATACAACAGCCACCATGCGCTCTTTCCTCCACGGGAGTAATGTCTCAAACAATCTACGATTTGATCGTTCCCTGGAAGACCAGTAGTAGTTTCCGATGCACATCTGGTGGCATTCTGTAATGTGTAGACTATCAGGGTGTTGATGAAACACAGTAATTGCATCGGGATTGAATACAACAATCACCATGCACACTTTCCTCCATGGGAGTAATGTCTCTAACAGTCTACGCTTTGATTGTTTCTCTTAAGACCAGTAGTAGTTTCCGATGCACATATGGTGGCATTCTGTAATGTGTAGACTATCAGAGTGTTGATGAAACACAGTAATTGCATCGGGATTGAATACAACATTCACCATGCGCACTTTCCTCCATGGGAGTAATGTCTCTAACAGTCTACGCTTTGATCGTTCCCTAGAAGACCAGTAGTAGTTTCCGATGCACATCTGGAGGCTTTCTGTACACTGTGGACTATCAGAGTGTTGATGGAACACAGAAATTGAGTCGGGATTGAATACAACAGTCACCATGCGCACGTTCCTCCATAAAAGTAATGTCTCAATTAGTCTACGCTTTGATCGTTCCCTGGAAGACCAGTAGTAGTTTCCGATGAACATCTGGCGGCATTCTGTAATCTGTGGACTATCAGAGTGTTGATGAAACACAGAAATTGCATCGGGATTGAATACATCAGTCACCATGCGCACTTTCCTCCATGTTAGTAATGTCTCAAATGTCTACATTTTGATCGTTGCCTTTAAGACCAGTAGTAGTTTCCGATGAACATCTGGAGACATTCAGTAATCTGTGGACTACTAGAGTGTTCATGAAACACAGAAATTGCATCGGGATTGGATACAACAGTCTCCATGCGCAGTTTCCTCCATTGAAGTAATTCTCAAACAGTCTATGCTTTGATCGTTCCCTGTTATACCAGTAGTAATTCCCGATGCACATCTTGAGGCATTCTGTAATCTGTGGACTATCAGAGTGTTGATGAAACACAGAAATTGCATTCGGATTGAGTACAACAGTGACCATGCGCACTTTCTTCCATGGGAGTAATGTCTCAACCAATCTACGCTTTGATCGTTCCCTGTAAGACCAGTAGTAGTTTCCGATGCTCATCTGGTGGCATTCTGTAATCTGTGGACTATCAGAGTGTTGATGAAACACAGAAATTGCATCGGGATTGAACACAACAGTCACCACGCGCACTTTCCTCCATGTTAGTAATGTCTCAAAGAGTCTACGCTTTGATCGTTCCCTGGAAGACCAGTAGTAGTTTCCGATTAATATCTGGAGGCATTCTGTATTCTGTGGAGTATCAGAGTGTTGATGAAACACAGAAATCGCATCGGGATTGAATACAACAGTCACCATGCGCACTATCCTCCATGGGAGTAATGTCTAAACAGTCTACGGTTTGATCGCTCCCTGGAAGACCAGTAGTAGTTTCCGATGCACATCTGGAGGCATTCTGTATAATGTGTAGTATCAGAGTGTTGATGAAACGCAGAAATTGCGTCCGGATTGAACACAACAGTCACCATGCGCACTTTCCTCCACGGGAGTAATGTCTCAAACAAACTACGATTTGATCGTTCCCTGGAAGACCAGTAGTAGTTTCCGATGCACATCTGGTGGCATTCTGTAATGTGTAGTCTATCAGGGTGTTAATGAAACACAGTAATTGCATCGGGATTGAATACAACAGTCACCATGCGCACTTTCCACCATGGGAGTAATCTCTCTAACAGTCTACGCTTTGATCGTTCCCTGGTAGACCAGTAGTAGTTTACGATGAACATCTGGAGGCATTCTGTAATCTGTGGACTATCAGAATGTTGATGAAACACAAAAATTGCATCGGGATTGAATACAAAAGTCACAATGCGCACTTTCCTCCATTTTAGTAATGTCTCTAAGAGTCCACGCTTTGATCGTTCCCTGGAAGACCAGTAGTAGTTTCCGATGCACATCTGGAGGCTTTCTGTACTCTGTGGACTATCAGAGTGTTGATAAAACACAGAAATTGCATCGCGATTGAATACAACAGTCACCATGCGCACTTTATTCCATGGGAGTAATGTCTCAAACAGTCTACGCTTTGATCGTTCCCTGGAAGAACAGTATTAGTTTCCGATGCACATCTGGGGCTTTCTGTAATCTGTGGACTATCAGAGTGTTGATGAAACACAGAAATTGCAACGGGATTGAATACAACAGTCACCATGCGCACTTTCCTCCATGGGAGTAATGTCTCAAACAGTTTACGCTTTGATCGTTCCCTGGAAGACCAGTAGTAGTTTCCGATGAACATCTGGAGGCATTCTGTAATCTGTGGACTATCAGAGTGTTGATGAAACACAGAAATTGCATCGGGATTGAATACAACAGTCACCATGCGCACTTTCCTCCATGGGAGTAATGTCTCTAACAGTCTACGCTTTGATCGTTCCGCAGAAGACCAGTAGTAGTTTCCTATGCACATCTAGAGGCTTTCTGTACACTGTGGACTATCAGAGTGTTGGTGAAAGACAGAAATTGCATCGGGGTTGAATACAAGAGTCTCCATGCGCAGTGTCCTCCATGGGAGTAATGTCTCAAACAGTCTACGCTTTGATCGTTCCCTGGAAGACCAGTCGTAGTTTCCGATGCACATCTGGAGGCATTCTGTAATCTGTGGACTATCAGAGTGTTGATGAAACACAGAAATTGCATCGCGATTGAATACAACAGTCACCTTGCGCACTTTCCTCCATGTTAGTTATGTCTCAAAGAGTCTACCATTTGATCGTTTCCTGGAAGACCAGTAGTAGTTTCCGATTAACATCTGGAGGCATTCTGTATTCTGTGGAGTATCAGAGTGTTGATGAAACACAGAAATTGCATCGGGATTGAATACAACAGTCACCATGCGCACTATCCTCCATGGGAGTAATGTCTAAACAGTCTACGCTTTGATCGTTCCCTGGAAGACCAGTAGTAGTTTCCGATGCACATCTGGAGGCTTTCTGTACTCTGTGTACTATCAGAGTGTTGATGAAACACAGAAATTGCATCGCGATTGAATACAACAGTCACCATGCGCACTTTCCTCCATGGGAGTAATGTCTCAAATAGTCTACACTTTGATCGTTCCCTGGAAGACCAGTAGTAGTTTCCGATGCACATCTGGAGGCATTCTGTAATCTGTGGAGTATCAGAGTGTTGATGAAACACAGAAATTGCATCGGGATTGAATGCAACAGTCACCATGCGCACTTTCCTCCTTGGGAGTAGTGTCTCAAACAGTCTATTCTTTGATCGTTCCCTGGAAGACCAGTAGTAGTTTCTGATGCACATCTGGTGGCATTCTGTAATCTGTGGACTATCAGAGTGTTAAAGAAACACGGAAATTGCATCGGGAATGAATACAACAGTCACCAAGCGCACTTTCCTCCACGTGAGGTATGTCTCGAACAGTCTACGCTTTGTACGTTCCCTGGAAGACCAGTAGTAGTTTCCGATGCACATCTGGTGGCATTCTGTAATCTGTGGCCTATCAGAGTGTTGATGAAACACAGAAATTGCATCGGGATTGAATACAACAATCACCATGCGCACTTTCCTCCATGGGAGTAATTCTCAAAGAGTCTATGCTTTGATCGTTCACTGTAAGACCAGTAGTAGTTTCCGATGCACATCTGGAGGCATTCTGTAATCTGTGGAATATTAGAGTGTTGATGAAACACAGAAATTGCATCGGGATTGAATACAACAGTCGCCATGCGCACGTTCCCCCATAAAAGTAATGTCTCAAACAGTCTACGATTTGATCGTTCCCTGGAAGACCAGTAGTAGTTTCCGATGAACATCTGGAGGCATTCTGTAATCTATGGACTATCAGAGTGTTGATGAAACACAGAAATTGCATCGGGATTGAATACAACAGTCACCATGCGCACTTTCCTCCATTGGAGTAATGTCTCAAACAGTCTACGCTATCATAGTTCCCTGGAATCCAGTAGTAGTTTTCGATGCACATCTGGAGGCATTCTGTAAAATGTGTAGTATCAGAGTGTTGATGAAACACAGAAATTGCATCCGGATTGAATACAACAGTCACCATGCGCACTTTCCTCCACGGGAGTAATGTCTCAAAAAACTACGATTTGATCGTTCCCTGGAAGACCAGTAGTAGTTTCCGATGCACATCTGGTGGCATTCTGTAATGTGTAGACTATCAGGGTGTTAATGAAACAAAGTAATTGCATCGAGATTGAATACAACAGTCACCATGCGCACTTTCCTCCATGGGAGTAATCTCTCTAACAGTCTACGCTTTGATCGTTCCCCAAAAGACCAGTAGTAGTTTCCTATGCACATCTGGAGGCTTTCTGTACACTGTGGACTATCAGAGTGTTCATGACACACAGAAATTGCATCGGGGTTGAATACAACAGTCTCCTTGCGCAGTTTCCTCCATGGGAGTAATGTCTCAAACAGACTACGCTTTGATCGTTCCCTGGTAGACCAGTAGTAGTTTACGATGAACATCTGGAGGCATTCTGTAATCTGTGGACTATCAGAATGTTGATGAAACACAAAAATTGCATCGTGATTGAATACAAAAGTCACAATGCGCACTTTCCTCCATTTTAGTAATGTCTCTAAGAGTCCACGCTTTGATCGTTCCCTGGAAGACCAGTAGTAGTTTCCGATGCACATCTGGAGGCTTTCTGTACTCTGTGGACTATCAGAGTGTTGATAAAACACAGAAATTGCATCGCGATTGAATACAACAGTCACCATGCGCACTTTCTTCCATGGGAGTAATGTCTCAACAGTCTACGCTTTGATCGTTCCCTGGAAGAACAGTATTAGTTTCCGATGCACATCTGGGGCTTTCTGTAATCTGTGGACTATCAGAGTGTTGATGAAACACAGAAATTGCAACGGGATTGAATACAACAGTCACCATGCGCACTTTCCTCCATGGGAGTAATGTCTCAAACAGTTTACGCTTTGATCGTTCCCTGGAAGACCAGTAGTAGTTTCCGATGAACATCTGGAGGCATTCTGTAATCTGTGGACTATCAGAGTGTTGATGAAACACAGAAATTGCATCGGGATTGAATACAACAGTCACCATGCGCACTTTCCTCCATGGGAGTAATGTCTCTAACAGTCTACGCTTTGATCGTTCCGCAGAAGACCAGTAGTAGTTTCCTATGCACATCTAGAGGCTTTCTGTACACTGTGGACTATCAGAGTGTTGATGAAAGACAGAAATTGCATCGGGGTTGAATACAAGAGTCTCCATGCGCAGTGTCCTCCATGGGAGTAATGTCTCAAACAGTCTACGCTTTGATCGTTCCCTGGAAGACCAGTCGTAGTTTCCGATGCACATCTGGAGGCATTCTGTAATCTGTGGACTATCAGAGTGTTGATGAAACACAGAAATTGCATCGGGATTGAATACAACAGTCACCATGCGCACTTTCCTCCATGTTAGTAATGTCTCAAAGAGTCTACCCTTTGATCGTTTCCTGGAAGACCAGTAGTAGTTTCCGATTAACATCTGGAGGCATTCTGTATTCTGTGGAGTATCAGAGTGTTGATGAAACACAGAAACTGCATCGGGATTGAATACAACAGTCACCATGCGCACTATCCTCCATGGGAGTAATGTCTAAACAGTCTACGCTTTGATCGTTCCCTGGAAGACCAGTAGTAGTTTCCGATGCACATCTGGAGGCTTTCTGTACTCTGTGTACTATCAGAGTGTTGATGAAACACAGAAATTGCATCGCGATTGAATACAACAGTCACCATGCGGACTTTCCTAAATGGGAGTAATGTCTCAAATAGTCTACACTTTGATCATTCCCTCATTCAATGGAAGACCAGTAGTAGTTTCCGATGCACATCTGGAGGCATTCTGTAATCTGTGGAGTATCAGAGTGTTGATGAAACACAGAAATTGCATCGGGATTGAATGCAACAGTCACCATGCGCACTTTCCTTCACGGAAGTAGTGTCTCAAACAGTCTATTCTTTGATCGTTCCCTGGAAGACCAGTAGTAGTTTCTGATGCACATCTGGTGGCATTCTGTAATCTGTGGACTATCAGAGTGTTAAAGAAACACGGAAATTGCATCGGGAATGAATACAACAGTCACCATGCGCACTTTCCTCCACGTGAGGTATGTCTCGAACAGTCTACGCTTTGATCGTTCCCTGGAAGACCAGTAGTAGTTTCCGATGCACATCTGGTGGCATTCTGTAATCTGTGGCCTATCAGAGTGTTGATGAAACACAGAAATTGCATCGGGATTGAATACAACAATCACCATGCGCACTATCCTCCATGGGAGTAATTCTCAAAGAGTCTATGCTTTGATCGTTCCCTGGAAGACCAGTAGTAGTTTCCGATGCACATCTGGAGGCATTCTGTAATCTGTGGAATATTAGAGTGTTGATGAAACACAGAAATTGCATCGGGATTGAATACAACAGTCGCCATGCGCACATTCCCCCATAAAAGTAATGTCTCAAACAGTCTACGATTTGATCGTTCCCTGGAAGACCAGTAGTAGTTTCCGATGCACATCTGGTGGCATTCTGTAATGTGTAGACTATCAGGGTGTTAATGAAACAAAGTAATTGCATCGAGATTGAATACAACAGTCACCATGCGCACTTTCCTCCATGGGAGTAATCTCTCTAACAGTCTACGCTTTGATCGTTCCCCAAAAGACCAGTAGTAGTTTTCTATGCACATCTGGAGGCTTTCTGTACACTGTGGACTATCAGAGTGTTCATGAAACACAGAAATTGCATCGGGGTTGAATACAACAGTGTCCTTGCGCAGTTTCCTCCATGGGAGTAATGTCTCAAACAGTCTACGCTTTGATCGTTCCCTGGAAGACCAGTAGTAGTTTCCGATGCACATCTGGAGGCTCTCTGTACTCTGTGGACTATCAGAGTGTTGATGAAACACAGAAATTGCATCGCGATTGAATACAACAGTCACCATGCGCACTTTCTTCCATGGGAGTAATGTCTCAAATTGTCTACACTTTGATCGTTCCCTGGAAGACCAGCAGTAGTTTCCGATGCACATCTGGAGGCATTCTGTAATCTGTGGAGTATCAGAGTGTTGATGAAAGACAGAAATTGCATCGGGATTGAATACAACAGTCACCATGCTCAGTTTCCTTTACGGGAGTAGTGTCTCAAACAGTCTGTTCTTTGATCGTTCCCTGGAAGACCAGTAGTAGTTTCCGATGCACATCTGGTGACATTCTGTAATCTGTGGACTATCAGAGTGTTAAAGAAACACAGAAATTGCATCGGGAATGAATACAACAGTCACCATGCGCACTTTCCACCTCGGGAGGTATGTCTCGAACAATCTACGATTTGATCGTTCCCTGGAAGACCAGTAGTAGTTTCCGATGCACATCTGGTGGCATTCTGTAATGTGTAGACTATCAGGGTGTTAATGAAACACAGTAATTGCATCGGGATTGAATACAACAGTCACCATGCGCACGTTCCTCCATGGGAGTAATCTCTCTAACAGTCTACGCTTTGATCGTTATCCAGAAGACCAGTAGAAGTTTCCTGTGCACATCTGGAGGCTTTCTGTACACTGTGGATTATCAGAGTGTTGATGAAACACAGAAATTGCATCGGGGTTGAATACAACAGTCTCCTTGCGCAGTTTCCTCCATGGGAGTGATGTCTCAAACAGTCTACGCTTTGATCGTTCCCTGGAAGAACAGTAGTAGTTTCCGATGCACATCTGGGGCTTTCTGTAATCTGTGGACTATCAGAGTGTTGATGAAACACAGAAATTGCATCGGGATTGAATACAACAGTCACCATGCGCACTTCCCTCCATGGGAGTAATGTCTCAAACAGTTTACGCTTTGATCGTTCCCTGGAAGACCAGTAGTAGTTTCCGATGAACATCTGGCGGCATTCTGTAATCTGTGGAGTATCAGAGTGTTGATGAAACACAGAAATTGCATCGGGATTGAATACAACAGTCACCATGCGCACTTTCCTCCATGGGAGTAATGTCTCTAACAGTCTACGCTTTGATCGTTCCCCAGGAGACCAGTAGTAGTTTCCTATGCACATCTAGAGGCTTTCTGTACACTGTGGACTATCAGAGTGTTGATGAAAGACAGAAATTACATCGGGGTTGAATACAAGGGTCTCCATGCGCAGTGTCCTCCATGGGAGTAATGTCTCAAACAGTCTACGCTTTGATTGTTCCCTGGAAGACCAGTCGTAGTTTCCGATGCACATCTGGAGGCATTCTGTAATCTGTGGACTATCAGAGTGTTGATGAAACACAGAAATTGCATCGGGATTCAATACAGCAGTCACCATGCGCACTTTCCTCCATGTTAGTAATGTCTCAAAGAGTCTACGCTTTGATCGTTCCCTGGAAGACCAGTAGTAGTTTCCGATTAACATCTGGAGGCATTCTGTATTCTGTGGAGTATCAGAGTGTTGATGAAACACAGAAATTGCATCGGGATTGAATACAACAGTCACCATGCGCACTTTCCTCCACGGGAGTAATGTCTCTAACAGTCTACGCTTTGATCGTTCCCCAGAAGACCAGTAGTAGTTTCCGATGCACATTTGGTGGCATTCTGTAATCTGTGGACTATCAGAGTGTTAAAGAAACACAGAAATTGCATCGGGAATGAATACAACAGTCACCATGCGCACTTTCCTCCACCGGAGGTGTGTCTCGAACAGTCTACGCTTTGATCGTTCCCTGGAAGACCAGTAGTAGTTTCCGATGCACATCTGGTGGCATTCTGTAATCTGTGGCCTATCAGAGTGTTGATGAAACACAGAAATTGCATCGGGATTGAATACAACAGTCGCCATGTGCACATTCCCCCATAAAAGTAATGTCTCAAACAGTCTACGATTTGATCGTTCCCTGGAAGACCAGTAGTAGTTTCCGATGAACATCTGGAGGCATTCTGTAATCTATGGACTATCAGAGTATTGATGAAACACAGAAATTGCATCGGGATTGAATACAACAGTCACCATGCGCACTTTCCTCCATTGCAGTAATTTCTCAAACAGTCTACGCTTTCATAGTTCCCTGGAAGACCAGTAGTAGTTTTCGATGCACATCTGGAGGCATTCTGTAAAATGTGTAGTATCAGAGTGTTGATGAAACACAGAAATTGCAACCGGATTGAATACAACAGTCACCATGCGCACTTTCCTCCACGGGAGTAATGACTCAAACAAACTACGATTTCATCGTTCCCTGGAAGACCAGTAGTAGTTTCCGATGCACATCTGGTGGCATGCTGTAATGTGTAGACTATCAGGGTGTTAATGAATCACAGTAATTGCATCGGGATTGAATACAACAGTCACCATGCGCACTTTCCTCCATGGGAGTAATCTCTCTAACAGTCTACGCTTTGATCGTTCCCCAGAAGACCGGTAGTAGTTTCCTATGCACATCTGGAGGCTTTCTGTAATCTGTGGACTATCAGAGTGTTAAAGAAACACAGAAATTGCAACGGGAATGAATACAACAGTCACCATGCGCACTTTCCTCCACGGGAGGTATGTCTCGAACAGTCTACGCTTTGATCGTTCCCTGGAAGACCAGTAGTAGTTTCCGATGCACATCTGGTGGCATTCTGTAATCTGTGGCCTATCAGAGTGTTGATGAAACACAGAAATTGCATCGGGATCAAATACAACAGTCGCCATGTGCACATTCCCCCATAAAAGTAATGTCTCAAACAGTCTACGATTTGATCGTTCCCTGGAAGACCAGTAGTAGTTTCCGATGCACATCTGGTGGCATTCTGTAATCTGTGGCCTATCAGAGTGTTGATGAAACACAGAAATTGCATCGGGATTGAATACAACAGTCGCCATGTGCACATTCCCCCATAAAAGTAATGTCTCAAACAGTCTACGATTTGATCGTTCCCTGGAAGACCAGTAGTAGTTTCCGATGCACATCTGGTGGCATTCTGTAATCTGTGGACTATCAGAATGTTGATGAAACACAGAAATTGAATTTGGATTGAATACAAAAGTCACCATGCACACTTCGCTCCATTTTAGTAATGTCTCTAAGAGTCCACGCTTTGATCGTTCCCTGGAAGACCAGTAGTAGTTTCCGATGCACATCTGGAGGCTTTCTGTACTCTGTGGACTATCAGAGTGTTGATGAAACACAGAAATTGCAACGCGACTGAATACAACAGTCACCATGCGCACTTTCTTCCATGGGAGTAATGTCTCAAATAGTCTACACTTTAATCGTTCCCTGGAAGACCAGTAGTAGTTTCCGATGCACATCTGGAGGCATTCTGTATTCTGTGGAGTATCAGAGTGTTGATGAAACACAGAAATTGCATCGGGATTGAATACAACAGTCACCATGCGCACTTTCCTCCACGGGAGGTATGTCTCGAACAAACTACGATTTGATCGTTCCCTGGAAGACCAGTAGCAGTTTCCGATGCACATCTGGTGGCATTCTGTAATGTGCAGACTATCAGGGTGTTAATGAAACACAGTAATTGCATCGGGATTGAATACAACATTGACCATGCGCACTTTCCTCCATGGGAGTAATCTCTCTAACAGTCTAAGCTTTGATCGTTATCCAGAAGACCAGTAGTAGTTTCCTATGCACATCTGGAGGCTTTCTGTACACTGTGGACTATCAGAGTGTTGATGAAACACAGAAATTGCATCGGGGTTGAATACAACAGTCTCCTTGCGCAGTTTCCTCCATGGGAGTGATGTCTCAAACAGTCTACGCTTTGATCGTTCCCTGGAAGAACAGTAGTAGTTTCCGATGCACATCTGGGGCTTTCTGTAATCTGTGTACTATCAGAGTGTTGATGAAACACAGAAATTGCATCGGGATTGAATACAACAGTCACCATGCGCACTTTCCTCCATGGGAGTAATGTCTCTAACAGTCTACGCTTTGATCGTTCTCTGGAAGACCAGTAGTAGTTTCCTATGCACATCTAGAGGCTTTCTGTACACTGTGGACTATCAGAGTGTAGATGAAAGACAGAAATTGCATCGGGGTTGAATACAAGAGTCTCCATGCGCAGTGTCCTCAATGGGAGTAATGTCTCAAACAGTCAACGCTTTGATCGTTCCCTGGAAGACCAGTCGTAGTTTCCGATGCACATCTGGAGGCATTCTGTAATCTGTGGACTATCAGAGTGTTGATGAAACACAGAAATTGCATCGGGATTGAATACATCAGTCACCATGCGCACTTTCCTCCACGGCAGTAATGTCTCTAACAGCCTACGCTTTGATCGTTCCCCAGAAGACCAGTAGTAGTTTCCTATGCTCATCTAGAGGCTTTCTGTACACTGTGGACTATCGGAGTGTTGATGAAACACAGAAATTGCATCGGGGATTAATACAACAGTCACCATGCGCATTTTCCTCCATGGGAGTAATGTCTCACATAGTCTACACTTTGATCGTTCCCTGGAAGACCAGTAGTAGTTTCCGATGCACATCTGGAGGCATTCTGTAATCTGTGGAGTATCAGAGTGTTGATGAAACACAGAAATTGCATCGGGATTGAATACAACAGTCACCATGCGCACTTTCCTCCACGGGAGTAGTGTCTCAAACAGTCTATTATTTGATCGTTCCCTGGAAGACCAGTAGTAGTTTCCGATGCACATCTGGTGGCATTCTGTAATCTGTGGACTATCAGAGTGTTAAAGAAACACAGAAATTGCATCGGGAATGATTACAACAGTCACCATGCGCACTTTCCTCCACGGGAGGTATGTCTCAAACAGTCTACGCTTTGATCGTTCCCTGGAAGACCAGTGATAGTTTCCGATGCACATCTGGTGGCATTCTGTAATCTGTGGACTATGAGAGTGAAGATGAAACCCAGAAATTGCATCCCGATTGAATACAACACTCACCATGCGCACTTTCCTCCATGGGAGTAATGTCCCAAACAGTCAACGCTTTGATCGTTCCCTGGAAGACCAGTAGTATTTTCCGATGCACATTTAGTGGCATTCTGTAATCTGTGGACTATCAGAGAGTTGATGAAACACAGAAATTGCGTCGGGAATGAATACAACAGTCGCCATGCGCAGTTTCCTCCATGGGAGTAATGTCTCTAACAGTCTACGCTTTGATCGTTCCCCAGAAGACCAGTAGTAGTTTCCTATGCAAATCTAGAGGCTTCCTGTACACTGTGGACTATCAGAATGTTGATGAAAGACAGAAATTGCATCGGGGTTGAATACAAGAGTCTGCATGCGCAGTGTCCTCCATGGGAGTAATGTCTGAAACAGTCTACGCTTTGATCGTTCCCTGGAAGACCAGAAGCAATTTACGATGAACATCTGGAGGCATTCTCTAATCTGAGGACTATCAGAATGTTGATGAAACCCAGAAATTGCATCGGGATTGAATACAACAGTCACCATGCGCACTTTCCTCCATGGGAGTAATGTCTCAAATAGTCTACGCTTTGATCGTTCCCTGGAAGACCAGTAGTAGTTTCCGATGCACATCTGGAGGCATTCTGTAATCTGTGGACTATCAGAGTGTTGATGAAACACAGAAATTGCAACGGGATTGAATACAACATTCACCATGCGCACTTTCCTCCACGCTAGTAATGTCTCAAACAGTCTACGCTTTGATCGTTCCCTGGAAGACCAGTAGTAGTTTCCGATGAACATCTGGCGGCATTCTGTAATCTGTGGACTATCAGAGTGTTGATGAAACACAGAAATTGCATCGGGATTGAATACAACAGTCACCATGCGCACTTTCCTCCATGTTAGTAATGTCTCAAAGAGTCCACGCTTTGATCGTTCCCTGGAAGACCAATAGTAGTTTCCGATTAACATCTGGAGGCATTCTGTATTCTGTGGAGTATCAGAGTGTTGATGAAACACAGAAATTGCATCGGGATTGAATACAACAGTCACCATGCGCACTTTCCTCCACGGGAGTAATGTCTCTAACAGTCTACGCTTTGATCCTTCCCCAGAAGACCAGTAGTAGTTTCCGATGCACATCTGGTGGCATTCTGTAATCTGTGGCCTATCAGAGTGTTGATGAAACACAGAAATTGCATCGGGATTGAATACAACAGTCGCCATGTGCACATTCCCCCATAAAAGTAATGTCTCAAACAGTCTACGATTTGATCGTTCCCTGGAAGACCAGTAGTAGTTTCCGATGAACATCTGGAGGCATTCTGTAATCTATGGACTATCAGAGTATTGATGAAACACAGAAATTGCATCGGGATTGAATACAACAGTCTCCATGCGCACTTTCCTCCATTGCAGTAATGTCTCAAACAGTCTACGCTTTCATAGTTCCCTGGAAGACCAGTAGTAGTTTTCGATGCACATCTGGAGGCATTCTGTAAAATGTGTAGTATCAGAGTGTTGATGAAACACAGAAATTGCATCTGGATTGAATACAAAAGTCACCATGCACACTACCCTCCATTTTAGTAATGTCTCTAAGAGTCCACGCTTTGATCGTTCCCTGGAAGACCAGTAGTAGTTTACGATGAACATCTGGTGGCATTCTGTAATCTGTGGACTATCAGAATGTTGATGAAACACAGAAATTGCATCGGGATTGAATACAACAGTCACCATGCGCACTTTCTTCCATGGGAGTAATGTCTCAAATAGTCTACACTTTGATCGTTCCCTGGAAGACCAGTAGTAGTTTCCGATGCACATCTGGAGGCATTCTGTAATCTGTGGCCTATCAGAGTGTTGATGAAACACAGAAATTGCATCGCGATTGAATACAACAGTCTCCATGCGCAGTTTCCTCCATGGGAGTAATGTCTCAAACAGTCTACGCTTTGATCGTTCCCCAGAAGACCAGTAGTAGTTTCCGATGCACATCTGGTGGCATTCTGTAATCTGTGGACTATCAGAGTGTTAAAGAAACACAGAAATTGCATCGGGAATGAATACAACAGTCACCATGCGCACTTTCCTCCACGGGAGGTATGTCTCGAACAGTCTACGCTTTGATCGTTCCCTGGAAGACCAGTAGTAGTTTCCGATGCACATCTGGTGGCATTCTGTAATCTGTGGCCTATCAGAGTGTTGATGAAACACAGAAATTGCATCGGGGTTGAATACAACAGTCGCCATGTGCACATTCCCCCATAAAAGTAATGTCTCAAACAGTCTACGATTTGATCGTTCCCTGGAAGACCAGTAGTAGTTTCCGATGAACATCTGGAGGCATTCTGTAATCTATGGACTATCAGAGTATTGATGAAACACAGAAATTGCATCGGGATTGAATACAACAGTCACCATGCGCACTTTCCTCCATTGCAGTAATGTCTCAAACAGTCTACGGTTTCATAGTTCCCTGGAAGAGCAGTAGTAGTTTTCGATGCACATCTGGAGGCATTCTGTAAAATGTGTAGTATCAGAGTGTTGATGAAACACAGAAATTGCATCCGGATTGAATACGACAGTCACCATGCACACTACCCCCCATTTTAGTAATGTCTCTAAGAGTCCACGCTTTGATCGTTCCCTGGAAGACCAGTAGTAGTTTACGATGAACATCTGGTGGCATTCTGTAATCTGTGGACTATCAGAATGTTGATGAAACACAGAAATTGCATCGGGATTGAATACAAAAGTCACCATGCACACTACCCTCCATTTTAGTAATGTCTCTAAGAGTCCACGCTTTGATCGTTCCCTGGAGGACCAGTAGTAGTTTCCGATGCACATCTGGAGGCTTTCTGTACTCTGTGGACTATCAGAGTGTTGATGAAACACAGAAATTGCATCGCGACTGAATACAACAGTCACCATGCGCACTTTCTTCCATGGGAGTAATGTCTCAAATAGTCTACACTTTGATCGTTCCCTGGAAGACCAGTAGTAGTTTCCGATGCACATCTGGAGGCATTCTGTATTCTGTGGAGTATCAGAGTGTTGATGAAACACAGAAATTGCATCGGGATTGAATACAACAGTCACCATGCGCACTTTCCTCCACGGGAGGTATGTCTCGAACAAACTACGATTTGATCGTTCCCTGGAAGACCAGTAGCAGTTTCCGATGCACATCTGGTGGCATTCTGTAATGTGCAGACTATCAGGGTGTTAATGAAACACAGTAATTGCATCGGGATTGAATACAACATTGACCATGCGCACTTTCCTCCATGGGAGTAATCTCTCTAACAGTCTACGCTTCGATCGTTATCCAGAAGACCAGTAGTAGTTTCCTATGCACATCTGGAGGCTTTCTGTACACTGTGGACTATCAGAGTGTTGATGAAACACAGAAATTGCATCGGGGTTGAATACAACAGTCTCCTTGCGCAGTTTCCTCCATGGGAGTGATGTCTCAAACAGTCTACGCTTTGATCGTTCCATGGAAGAACAGTAGTAGTTTCCGATGCACATCTGGGGCTTTCTGTAATCTGTGGACTATCAGAGTGTTGATGAAACACAGAAATTGCATCGGGATTGAATACAACAGTCACCATGCGCACTTTCCTCCATGGGTGTAATGTCTCAAACAGTTTACGCTTTGATTGTTCCCTGGAAGACCAGTAGTTGTTTCCGATGAACATCTGGAGGCATTCTGTAATCTGTGGACTATCAGAGTGTTGATGAAACACAGAAATTGCATCGGGATTGAATACAACAGTCACCATGCAAACTTTCCTCCAAGTTAGTAATGTCTCAAAGAGTCTACGCTTTGATCGTTCCCTGGAAGACCAGTAGTAGTTTCCGATTACCATCTGGAGGCATTCTGTATTCTGTGGCGTATCAGAGTGTTGATGAAACACAGAAATTACATCGGGATTGAATACAACAGTCACCATGCGCACTATCCTCCATGGGAGTAATGTCTAAACAGTCTACGCTTTGATCGTTCCCTGGAAGACCAGTAGTAGTTTCCGATGCACATCTGGAGGCATTCTGTAAATGTGGGCTATCAGAGTGTTGATGAAACACAGAAATTGCATCCGGATTGAATACAACAGTCACCATGCGCACTTTCCTCCATGGGAGTAATGTCTCAAACAGTTTACGCTTTGATCGTTCCCTGGAATACCAGTAGTAGTTTCCGATGAACATCTGGAGGCATTCTGTAATCTGTGGACTATCAGAGTGTTGATGAAAGACAGAAATTGCATCGGGGTTGAATACAAGAGTCTGCATGCGCAGTGTCCTCCATGGGAGTAATGTCTGAAACAGTCTACGCTTTGATCGTTCCCTGGAAGACCAGTAGCAGTTTACGTTGAACATCTGGAGGCATTCTGTAATCTGAGGACTATCAGAATGTTGATGAAACACAGAAATTGCATCGGGATTGAATACAACAGTCACCATGCGCACTTTCCTCCATGGGAGTAATGTCTCAAATAGTCTACGCTTTGATCGTTCCCTGGAAGACCAGTAGTAGTTTCCGATGCACATCTGGAGGCATTCTGTAATCTGTGGACTATCAGAGTGTTGATGAAACACAGAAATGGCAACGGGATTGAATACAACAGTCACCATGCGCACTTTCCTCCACGGTAGTAATGTCTCAAACAGTCTACGCTTTGATCGTTCTCTGGAAGACCAGTAGTAGTTTCCGATGAACATCTGGCGGCATTCTGTAATCTGTGGACTATCAGAGTGTTGATGAAACACAGAAATTGCATCGGGACTGAATACAACAGTCACCATGCGCACTTTCCTCCATGTTAGTAATGTCTCAATGAGTCTACGCTTTGATCGTTCACTGGAAGACCAGTAGTTGTTTCCGATTAACATCTGGAGGCATTCTGTATTCTGTGGAGTATCAGAGTGTTGATGAAACACAGAAATTGCATCGGGATTGAATACAACTGTCACCATGCGCACCTTCCTCCACGGGAGTAATGTCTCTAACAGTCTACGCTTTGATCGTTCCCCAGAAGACCAGTAGTAGTTTCCTATGCACATCCAGAGGCATTCTGTACACTGTGGACTATCAGAGTGTTGATGAAACACAGAAATTGCATCGGGGATGAATACAACAGTCTCCATGCGCAGTTTCCTCCATGGGAGTAATGTCTCAAACAGTCTACGTTTTGATCGTTCCCTGGAAGACCAGTAGTAGTTTCCGATGCACATCTGGTTGCATTCTGTAATCTGTCTACTATCAGAGTGTTAAAGAAACACAGAAATTGCATCGGGAATGAATACAACAGTCACCATGCGCACTTTCCTCCACGGGAGGTATGTCTCGAACAGTCTACGCTTTGATCGTTCCCTGGAAGACCAGTAGTAGTTTCCGATGCACATCTGGTGGCATTCTGTAATCTGTGGCCTATCAGAGTGTTGATGAAACACAGAAATTGCATCGGGATTGAATACAACAATCACCACGTGCACTTTCCTCCATGGGAGTAATTCTCAAACAGTCTATTCTTTGATCGTTCACTGTAAGACCAGTAGTAGTTTCCGATGCACATCTGGAGAATTTCTGTAATCTGTGGACTATTAGAGTGTTGATGAAACACAGAAATTGCATCGGGATTGAATACAACAGTCGCCATGCGCACATTCCCCCATAAATGTAGTGTCTCAAACAGTCTACGATTTGATCGTTCCCTGGAAGACCAGTAGTAGTTTCCGATGAACATCTGGAGGCTTTCTGTAATCTATGGACTATCAGAGTGTTGATGAAACACAGAATTTGCATCGGGATTGAATACAACAGTCACCATGCGCACTTTCCTCCATTGGAGAAATGTCTCAAACAGTCTACGCTTTCATAGTTCCCTGGAAGACCAGTAGTAGTTTTCGATGCACATCTGGAGGCATTCTGTAAAATGTGTAGTATCAGAGTGTTGATGAAACACAGAAATTGCATCCGGATTGAATACAACAGTCACCATGCGCACTTTCCTCCACGGGAGTAATGTCTCAAACAAACTACGATTTGATCGTTCCCTGGAAGACCAGTAGTAGTTTCCGATGCACATCTGGTGGCATTCTGTAATGTGTAGACTATCAGGGTGTTAATGAAACACAGTAATTGCATCGGGATTGAATACACTCCTCCATGGGAGTAATCTCTCTAACAGTCTACGCTTTGATCGTTCCCCAGTAGACCAGTAGTAGTTTCCTATGCACATCTGGAGGCTTTCTGTACACTGTGGACTATCAGAGTGTTGATGAAACACAGAAATTGCATCGGGGTTGAATACAACAGTCTCCTTGCGCAGTTTCCTCCATGGGAGTAATGTCTCAAACAGTCTACGCTTTGATCGTTCCCTGGAAGACCAGTAGTAGTTTACGATGAACATCTGGAGGCATTCTGTAATCTGTGGACTATCAGAATGTTGATGAAACACAGAAATTGCATCGGGATTGAATACAAAAGTCACCATGCGCACTTTCCTCCATTTTAGTAATGTCTCTAAGAGTCCACGCTTTGATCGTTCCCTGGAAGACCAGTAGTAGTTTCCGATGCACATCTGGAGGCTTTCTGTACTCTGTGGACTATCAGAGTGTTGATGAAACACAGAAATTGCAACGCGATTGAATACAACAGTCACCATGCGCACTTTCTTCCATGGGAGTATTGTCTCAAATAGTCTACACTTTGATCGTTCCCTGGAAGACTAGTAGTAGTTTCCGATGCACATCTGGAGGCATTCTGTAATCTGTGGAGTATCAGAGTGTTGATGGAACACAGAAATTGCATCGGGATTGAATACAACAGTCACCATGCGTAGTTTCCTCCACGGGAGTAGTGTCTCAAACAGTCTGTTCTTTGATCGTTCCCTGGAAGACCAGTAGTAGTTTCCGATGCACATCTGGTGACATTCTGTAATCTGTGGACTATCAGAGTGTTAAAGAAACACAGAAATTGCATCGGGAATGAATACAACAGTCACCATGCGCACTTTCCTCCACGGGAAGTATGTCTCGAACAAACTACGATTTGATCGTTCCCTGGAAGACCAGTAGCAGTTTCCGATGCACATCTGGTGGCATTCTGTGATGTGTAGACTATCAGGGTGTTAATGGAACACAGTAATTGCATCGGGATTGAATACAACAGTCACCATGCGCACTTTCCTCCATGGGAGTAATCTCTCTAACAGTCTACGCTTTGATCGTTATCCAGAAGACCAGTAGTAGTTTCCTATGCACATCTGGAGGCTTTCTGTACACTGTGGACTATCAGAGTGTTGATGAAACACAGAAATTGCATCGGGGTTGAATACAACAGTCTCCTTGCGCAGTTTCCTCCATGGGAGTGATGTCTCAAACAGTCTACGCTTTGATCGTTCCCTGGAAGACCAGTCGTAGTTTCCGATGCACATCTGGAGGCATTCTGTAATGTGTGGACTATCAGAGTGTTGATGAAACACAGAAATTGTATCGGGATTGAATACAACAGTCACCATGCGCACTTTCCTCCAAGTTAGTAATATCTCAAAGTGTCTACGCTTTGATCGTTCCCTGGAAGACCAGTAGTAGTTTCCGATTAACATCTGGAGGCATTCTGTATTCTGTGGAGTATCAGAGTGTTGATGAAACACAGAAATTGCATCGGGATTGAATACAACATTCACCATGCGCACTATCCACCATGGGAGTAATGTCTAAACATTCTACGCTTTGATCGTTCCCTGGAAGACCAGTAGTAGTTTCCGATGCACATCTGGAGGCATTCTGTAAATGTGGGCTATCAGAGTGTTGATGAAACACAGAAATTGCATCCGGATTGAATACAACAGTCACCATGCGCACTTTCCTCCATGGGAGTAATGTCTCAAACAGTTTACCCTTTGATCGTTCCCTGTAAGACCAGTAGTAGTTTCCGATGAACATCTGGAGGCATTCTGTAATCTGTGGACTATCAGAATGTTGATGAAACACAGAAATTGCATCGGGATTGAATACAACAGTCACCATGCACACTTTCCTCCATGGGAGTAATGTCTCAAACAGTCTACGCTTTGATCGTTCCCTGGAAGACCAGTAGTAGTTTCCGATGCACATCTGGAGGCATTCTGTAATCTGTGGACTATCAGAGTGTTGATGAAACACAGAAATTGCAACGGGATTGAATACAACAGTCACCATGCGCACTTTCCTCCACGGTAGTTATGTCTCAAACAGTCTACGCTTTGATCGTTCCCTGGAAGACCAGTAGAAGTTTCCGATGAACATCTGGCGGCATTCTGTAATCTGGGGACTATCAGAGTGTTGATGAAACACAGAAATTGCATCGGGATTGAATACAACAGTCACCATGCGCACTTTCCTCCATGTTAGTAATGTCTCAAAGAGTCTACGCTTTGATCGTTCCCTGGAAGACCAGTAGTAGTTTCCGATTAACATCTGGAGGCATTCTGTATTCTGTGGAGTATCAGAGTGTTGATGAAACACAGAAATTGCATCGGGATTGAATACAACAGTCACCATGCGCACTTTCCTCCACGGGAGTAATGTCTCTAACAGTCTACGCTTTGATCGTTCCCCAGAAGACCAGTAGTAGTTTCCTATGCACATCCAGAGGCTTTCTGTACACTGTGGACTATCAGAGTGTTGATGAAACACAGAAATTGCATCGGGGATGAATACAACAGTCTCCATGCGCAGTTGCCTCCATGGGAGTAATGTCTCAAACAGTCTACGCTTTGATCGTTCCCTGGAAGACCAGTAGTAGTTTCCGATGCACATCTGGAGAATTTCTGTAATCTGTGGACTATTAGAGTGTTGATGAAACACAGAAATTGCATCGGGATTGAATACAACAGTCACCATGCAAACTTTCCTCCAAGTTAGTAATGTCTCTAAGAGTCTACGCTTTGATCGTTCCCTGGAAGACCAGTAGTAGTTTCCGATTAACATCTGGAGGCATTCTGTATTCTGTGGAGTATCAGAGTGTTGATGAAACACAGAAATTACATCGGGATTGAATACAACAGTCACCATGAGCACTATCCTCCATGGGAGTAATGTCTAAACAGTCTACGCTTTGATCGTTCCCTGGAAGACCAGTAGTAGTTTCCGATGCACATCTGGAGGCATTCTGTAAATGTGGGCTATCAGAGTGTTGATGAAACACAGAAATTGCATCCGGATTGAATACAACAGTCACCATGCGCACTTTCCTCCATGGGAGTAATGTCTCAAACAGTTTACGCTTTGATCGTTCCCTGGAAGACCTGTAGTAGTTTCCGATGAACATCTGGAGGCATTCTGTAATCTGTGGACTATCAGAGTGTTGATGAAACACAGGAATTGCATCGGGATTGAATACATCAGTCACCATGCGCACTTTCCTCCACGGGAGTAATGTCTCTAACAGCCTACGCTTTGATCGTTCCCCAGAAGACCAGTAGTAGTTTCCTATGCTCATCTAGAAGCTTTCTGTACACTGTGGACTATCGGAGTGTTGATGAAACACAGAAATTGCATCGGGGATGAATACAACAGTCTCCATGCGCAGTTTCCTCCATGGGAGTAATGTCTCAAACAGTCTACGCTTTGATCGTTCCCTGGATGACCAGTAGTAGTTTCCGATGCACATCTGGAGGCTTTCTGTACTCTGTGTACTATCAGAGTGTTGATGAAACACAGAAATTGCATCGCGATTGAATACAACAGTCACCATGCGCATTTTCCTCCATGGGAGTAATGTCTCAAATAGTCTACACTTTGATCGTTCTCTGGAAGACCAATAGTAGTTTCCGATGCACATCTGGAGGCATTCTGTAATCTGTGGAGTATCAGAGTGTTGATGAAACACAGAAATTGCATCGGGATTGAATACAACAGTCACCATGCGCACTTTCCTCCACGGGAGTAGTGTCTCAAACAGTCTATTCTTTGATCGTTCCCTGGAAGACCAGTAGTAGTTTCCGATGCACATCTGGTGGCATTCTGTAATCTGTGGACTATCAGAGTGTTAAAGAAACACAGAACTTGCATCGGGAATGATTACAACAGTCACCATGCGCACTTTCCTCCACGGGAGGTATGTCTCAAACAGTCTACGCTTTGATCGTTCCCTGGAAGACCAGTGATAGTTTCCGATGCACATCTGGTGGCATTCTGTAATCTGTGGACTATCAGAGTGATGATGAAACCCAGAAATTGCATCCCGATTGAATACAACACTCACCATGCGCACTTTCCTCCATGGGAGTAATGTCCCAAACAGTCAACGATTTGATCGTTCCCTGGAAGACCAGTAGTATTTTCCGATGCACATTTAGTGGCATTCTGTAATCTGTGGACTATCAGAGTGTTGATGAAACACAGAAATTGCAACGGGATTGAATACAACAGTCACCATGCTTACTTTCCTCCACGCTAGTAATGTCTCAAACAGTCTACGCTTTGATCGTTCCCTGGAAGACCAGTAGTAGTTTCCGATTAACATCTGGAAGCATTCTGTATTCTGTGGAGTATCAGAGTGTTGATGAAACACAGAAATTGCATCGGGATTGAATACAGCTGTCACCATGCGCACTTTCCTCCATGGGAGTAATGTCTCTAACAGTCTACGCTTTGATCGTTCCCCAGAAGACCAGTAGTAGTTTCCTATGCAAATCTAGAGGCTTTCTGTACCCTGTGGACTATCAGATTGTTGATAAAAGACAGAAATTGCATCGGGGTTGAATACAAGAGTCTGCATGCGCAGTGTCCTCCATGGGAGTAATGTCTGAAACAGTCTACGCTTTGATCGTTCCCTGGAAGACCAGTAGCAGTTTACGATGAACATCTGGAGGTATTCTGTAATCTGTGGACTATCAGAATGTTGATGAAACACAGAAATTGCATCGGGATTGAATACAAAAGTCACCATGCACACTTTCCTCCATGGGAGAAATGTCTCAAATAGTCTACGCTTTGATCGTTCCCTGGAAGACCAGTAGTAGTTTCCGATGCACATCTGGAGGCATTCTGTAATCTGTGGACTATCAGAGTGTTGATGAAACACAGAAATTGCAACGGGATTGAATACAACAGTCACCATGCGCACTTTCCTCCACGGTAGTAATGTCTCAAACAGTCTACGCTTTGATCGTTCCCTGGAAGACCAGTAGTAGTTTCCGATGAACATCTGGCGGCATTCTGTAATCTGTGGACTATCAGAGTGTTGATGAAACACAGAAATTGCATCGGGATTGAATACAACAGTCACCATGCGCACTTTCCTCCATGTTAGTAATGTCTCAAAGAGTCTACGCTTTGATCGTTCACTGGAAGACCAGTAGTTGTTTCCGATTAACATCTGGAGGCAATCTGTATTCTGTGGAGTATCAGAGTGTTGATGAAACACAGAAATTGCATCGGTATTGAATACAACTGTCACCATGCGCACCTTCCTCCACGGGAGTAATGTCTCTAACAGTCTACGCTTTGATCGTTCCCCAGAAGACCAGTAGTAGTTTCCTATGCACATCCAGAGGCTTTCTGTACACTGTGGACTCTCAGAGTGTTGATGAAACACAGAAATTGCATCGGGGATGAATACAACAGTCTCCATGCGCAGTTTCCTCCATGGGAGTAATGTCTCAAACAGTCTACGTTTTGATCGTTCCCTGGAAGACGAGTAGTAGTTTCCGATGCACATCTGGTGGCATTCTGTAATCTGTCTACTATCAGAGTGTTAAAGAAACACAGAAATTGCATCGGGAATGAATACAACAGTCACCATGCGCACTTTCCTCCACGGGAGGTATGTCTCGAACAGTCTACGCTTTGATCGTTCCCTGGAAGACCAGTAGTAGTTTCCGATGCACATCTGGTGGCATTCTGTAATCTGTGGCCTATCAGAGTGTTGATGAAACACAGAAATTGCATCGGGATTGAATACAACAATCACCATGCGCACTTTCCTCCATGGGAGTAATTCTCAAACAGTCTATGCTTTGATCGTTCACTGTAAGACCAGTAGTAGTTTCCGATGCACATCTGGAGACTTTCTGTAATCTGTGGACTATTAGAGTGTTGATGAAACACAGAAATTGCATCGGGATTGAATACAACAGTCGCCATGCGCACATTCCCCCATAAAAGTAGTGTCTCAAACAGTCTACGATTTGATCGTTCCCTGGAAGACCAGTAGTAGTTTCCGATGAACATCTGGAGGCTTTCTGTAATCTATGGACTATCAGAGTGTTGATGAAACACAGAAATTGCATCGGGATTGAATACAACAGTCACCATGCGCACTTTCCTCCATTGGAGTAATGTCTCAAACAGTCTACGCTTTCATAGTTCCCTGGAAGACCAGTAGTAGTTTTCGATGCACATCTGGAGGCATTCTGTAAAATGTGTAGTATCAGAGTGTTGATGAAACACAGAAATTGCATCCGGATTGAATACAACAGTCACCATGCGCTCTTTCCTCCACGGGAGTAATGTCTCAAACAAACTACGATTTGATCGTTCCCTAGAAGACCAGTAGTAGTTTCCGATGCACATCTGGTGGCATTCTGTAGTGTGTAGACTATCAGGGTGTTAATGAAACACAGTAATTGCATCGGGATTGAATACAACAGTCACCATGCGCACTTTCCTCCATGGGAGTAATCTCTCTAACAGTCTACGCTTTGATCGTTCCCCAGAAGACCAGTAGTAGTTTCCTATGCACATCTGGAGGCTTTCTGAACACTGTGGACTATCAGAGTGTTGATGAAACACAGAAATTGCATCGGGGTTGAATACAACTGTCTCCTTGCGCAGTTTCCTCCATGGGATTAATGTCTCAAACAGTCTACGCTTTGATCGTTCCCTGGAAGACCAGTAGTAGTTTACGATGAACATCTGGAGGCATTCTGTAATCTGTGGACTATCAGAATGTTGATGAAACACAGAAATTGCATCGGGATTGAATACAAAAGTCACCATGCGCACTTTCCTCCATTTTAGTAATGTCTCTAAGAGTCCACCCTTTGATCGTTCCCTGGAAGACCAGTAGTAGTTTCCGATGCACATCTGGAGGCTTTCTGTACTCTGTGGACTATCAGAGTGTTGATGAAACACAGAAATTGCAACGCGATTGAATACAACAGTCACCATGCGCACTTTCTTCCATGGGAGTATTGTCTCAAACAGTCTACACTTTGATCGTTCCCTGGAAGACTAGTAGTAGTTTCCGATGCACATCTGGAGGCATTCTGTAATCTGTGGAGTATCAGAGTGTTGATGAAACACAGAAATTGCATCGGGATTGAAAACAACAGTCACCATGCGCAGTTTCCTCCACGGGAGTAGTGTCTCAAACAGTCTGTTCTTTGATCGTTCCCTGGAAGACCAGTAGTAGTTTCCGATGCACATCTGGTGACATTCTGTAATCTGTGGACTATCAGAGTGTTAAAGAAACACAGAAATTGCATCGGGAATGAATACAACAGTCACCATGCGCACTTTCCTCCACGGGAAGTATGTCTCGAACAAACTACGATTTGATCGTTCCCTGGAAGACCAGTAGCAGTTTCCGATGCACATCTGGTGGCATTCTGTAATGTGTAGACTATCAGGGTGTTAATGGAACACAGTAATTGCATCGGGATTGAATACAACAGTCACCATGCGCACTTTCCTCCATGGGAGTAATCTCTCTAACAGTCTACGCTTTGATCGTTATCCAGAAGACCAGTAGTAGTTTCCTATGCACATCTGGAGGCTTTCTGTACACTGTGGACTATCAGAGTGTTGATGAAACACAGAAATTGCATCGGGGTTGTATACAACAGTCTCCTTGCGCAGTTTCCTCCATAGGAGTGATGTCTCAAACAGTCTACGCTTTGATCGTTCCCTGGAAGAACAGTAGTAGTTTCCGATGCACATCTGGGGCTTTCTGTAATCTGTGGACTATCAGAGTGTTGATGAAACACAGAAATTGCATCGGGATTGAATACAACAGTCACCATGCGCACTTTCCTCCATGGGAGTAATGTCTCTAACAGTCTACGCTTTGATCGTTCCCTGGAAGACCAGTCGTAGTTTCCGATGCACATCTGGAGGCATTCTGTAATGTGTGGACTATCAGAGTGTTGATGAAACACAGAAATTGCATCGGGATTGAATACAACAGTCACCATGCGCACTTTCCTCCAAGTTAGTAATATTTCAAAGTGTCTACGCTTTGATCGTTCCCTGGAAGACCAGTAGTAGTTTCCGATTAACATCTGGAGGCATTCTGTATTCTGTGGAGTATCAGAGTGTTGATGAAACACAGAAATTGCATCGGGATTGAATACAACATTCACCATGCGCACTATCCTCCATGGGAGTAATGTCTAAACAGTCTACGCTTTGATCGTTCCCTGGAAGACCAGTAGTAGTTTCCGATGCACATCTGGAGGCATTCTGTAATCTGTGGACTATCAGAGTGTTGATGAAACACAGAAATTGCATCGGGATTGAATACAACAGTCACCATGCTCACTTTGCTCCATGGGAGTAATGTCTCTAACAGTCTACGCTTTGATCGTTCCCTGGAAGACCAGTAGCAGTTTACGATGAACATCTGGAGGCATCCTGTAATCTGTGGACTATCAGAATGTTGATGAAACACAGAAATTGCAACGGGATTGAATACAACAGTCACCATGCGCACTTTCCTCCACGGTAGTAATGTCTCAAACAGTCTACGCTTTGATCGTTCCCTGGAAGACCAGTAGAAGTTTCCGATGAACATCTGGCGGCATTCTGTAATCTGTGGACTATCAGAGTGTTGATGAAACACAGAAATTGCATCGGTATTGAATACAACAGTCACCATGCGCACTTTCCTCCATGTTAGTAATGTCTCAAAGAGTCTACGCTTTCATCGTTCCCTGGAAGACCAGTAGTAGTTTCCGATTAACATCTGGAGGCATTCTGTATTCTGTGGAGTATCAGAGTGTTGATGAAACACAGAAATTGCATCGGGATTGAATACAACAGTCACCATGCGCACTTTCCTCCACGGGAGTAATGTCTCTAACAGTCTATGCTTTGATCGTTCCCCAGAAGACCAGTAGTAGTTTCCTATGCACATCCAGAGGCTTTCTGTACACTGTGGACTATCAGAGTGTTGATGAAACACAGAAATTGCATCGGGGATGAATACAACAGTCTCCATGCGCAGTTGCCTCCATGGGAGTAATGTACTCAAACAGTCTACGCTTTGATCGTTCCCTGGAAGACCAGTAGTAGTTTCCGATGCACATCTGGTGGCATTCTGTAATCTGTGGACTATCAGAGTGTTAAAGAAACACAGAAATTGCATCGGGAATGAATACAACAGTCACCATGCACACTTTCCTCCACGGCAGGTATATCTCGAACAGTCTACGCTTTGATCGTTCCCTGGAAGACCAGTAGTAGTTTCCGATGCACATCTGGTGGCATTCTGTAATCTGTGGCCTATCAGAGTGTTGATGAAACACAGAAATTGCATCGGGATTGAATACAACAATCACCATGCGCACTTTCCTCCATGGGAGTAATTCTCAAACAGTCTCTGCTTTGATCGTTCACTGTAAGACCAGTAGTAGTTTCCGATGCACATCTGGAGAATTTCTGTAATCTGTGGACTATTAGAGTGTTGATGAAACACAGAAATTGCATCGGGGATGAATACAACAGTCTCCATGCGCAGTTTCCTCCATGGGAGTAATGTCTCAAACAGTCTACGCTTTGATCGTTCCCTGGAAGACCAGTAGTAGTTTCCGATGCACATCTGGTGGCATTCTGTAATCTGTGGACTATCAGAGTGTTAAGGAAACACAGAAATTGCATCGGGAATGAATACAACAGTCACCATGCGCACTTTCCTCCACGGGAGGTATGTCTCGAACAGTCTACGCTTTGATCGTTCCCTGGAAGACCAGTAGTAGTTTCCGATGCACATCTGGTGGCATTCTGTAATCTGTGGCCTATTAGAGTGTTGATGAAACACAGAAATTGCATCGGGATTGAATACAACAATCACCATGCGCACTTTCCTCCATGGGAGTAATTCTCAAACAGTCTATGCTTTGATCGTTCACTGTAAGACCAGTAGTAGTTTCCGATGCACATCTGGAGAATTTCTGTAATCTGTGGACTATTACAGTATTGATGAAACACAGAAATTGCATCGGGATTGAATACAACAGTCGCCATGCGCACATTCCCGCATAAAAGTAATGTCTCAAACAGTCTACGATTTGATCGTTCCCTGGAAGACCAGTAGTAGTTTCCGATGAACATCTGGAGGCATTCTGTAATCTATGGACTATCAGAGTGTTGATGAAACACACAAATTGCTTCGGGATTGAATACAACAGTCACCATGCGCACTTTCCTCCATTGGAGTAGTGTCTCAAACAGTCTACGCTTTCATAGTTCCCTGGAAGAACAGTAGTAGTTTTCGATGCACATCTGGAGGCATTCTGTAAAATGTGTAGTATCAGAGTGTTGATGAAACACAGAAATTGCATCCGGATTGAATACAACAGTCACCATGCGCACTTTCCTCCACGGGAGTAATGTCTCAAACAAACTACGATTTGAATTTTCCCTGGAAGACCAGTAGTAGTTTACGATGAACATCTGGAGGCATTCTGTAATCTGTGGACTATCAGATTGTTGATGAAACACAGAAATTGCATCGGGATTGAATACAAATTCACCATGCGCACTTTCCTCCATTTTAGTAATGTCTCTAAGAGTCCACTTTTTGATCGTTCCCTGGAAGACCAGTAGTAGTTTCCGATGCACATCTGGAGGCTTTCTGTACTCTGTGGACTATCAGAGTGTTGATGAAACACAGAAATTGCAACGCGATTGAATACAACAGTCACCATGCGCACTTTCTTCAATGGGAGTAATGTCTCAAATAGTCTACACTTAGATCGTTCCCTGGAAGACCAGTAGTAGTTTCCGATGCACATCTTTAGGCATTCTGTAATCTGTGGAGTATCAGAGTGTTGATGAAACACAGAAATTGCATCGGGATTGAATACAACAGTCACCATGCGCAGTTTCCTCCACGGGAGTAGTGTCTCAAACAGTCTGTTCTTTGATCGTTCCCTGGAAGACAAGTAGTAGTTTCCGATGCACATCTGGTGACATTCTGTAATCTGTGGACTATCAGAGTGTTAAAGAAACACAGAAATTGCATCGGGAATGAATGCAACAGTCACCATGCGCACTTTCCTCCACGGCCGGTATGTCTCGAACAAACTACGATTTGATCGTTCCCTGGAAGACCAGTAGCAGTTTCCGATGCACATCTGGTGGCATTCTGTAATGTGTAGACTATCAGGGTGTTAATGAAACACAGTAATTGCATCGGGATTGAATACAACAGTCACCATGCGCTCTTTCCTCCATGGGAGTAATCTCTCTAACAGTCTACGCTTTGATCGTTATCCAGAAGACCAGTAGTAGTTTCCTATGCACATCTGGAGGCTTTCTGTAGACTGTGGACTATCAGAGTGTTGATGAAACACAGAAAATGCGTGGATTGAATACAACAGTCACCATGCGCACTTTCCTCCATGGGAGTAATATCTCTAACAGTCTACGCTTTGATCGTTCCCCAGAAGACCAGTAGTAGTTTCCTATGCAAATCTAGAGGCTTTCTGTACACTGTGGACTATCAGAGTGTTGATGAAACACAGAAATTGCATCCGGATTGAATACAACAGTCACCATGCGCACTATCCTCCATGGGAGTAATGTCTAAACAGTCTACGCTTTGATCGTTCCCTGGAAGACCAGTAGTAGTTTCCGATGAACATCTGGAGACATTCTGTAATCTGTGGACTATCAGAGTGTTGATGAAACACAGAAATTGCATCGGGATTGAATACAACAGTCACCATGCGCACTTTCCTCCACGGGAGTAATGTCTCTAACAGTCTACGCTTTCATCGTTCCCCAGAAGACCAGTAGTAGTTTCCTATGCACATCTAGAGGCTTTCTGTACACTGTGGACTATCAGAGTGTTGATGAAACACAGAAATTGCATCGGGGATGAATACAACAGTCTCCATGCGCAGTTTCCTCCATGGGATTAATGTCTCAAACAGTTTACGCTTTGATCGTTCCCTGGATGACCAGTAGTAGTTTCCGATGCACATCTGGAGGCTTTCTGTACTCTGTGTACTATCAGAGTGTTGATGAAACACAGAAATTGCATCGCGATTGAATACAACAGTCACCATGCACACTTTCCTCCATGGGAGTAATGTCTCAAATAGTCTACACTTTGATCGTTCCCTGGAAGACGAGTAGCAGTTTCCGATGCATATCTGGAGGCATTCTGTAATCTGTGGAGTATCGGAGTGTTGATGAAACACAGAAATTGCATCGTGATTGAATACAACAATCACCATGCGCACTTTCCTCCACGGGAGTAGTGTCTCAAACAGTCAACGCTTTGATCGTTCCCTGGAAGACCAGTAGTAGTTTCCGATACACATCTGGTGGCATTCTGTAATCTGTGGACTATCAGAGTGATGATGAAACCCAGAAATTGCATCCCGATTGAATACAACACTCACCATGCGCACTTTCCTCCATAAAAGTAATGTCCCAAACAGTCAACGCTTTGATCGTTCCCTGGAAGACCAGTATTATTTTCCGATGCACATTTAGTGGCATTCTGTAATCTGTGGACTATCAGAGAGTTGATGAAACACAGAAATTGCGTCGGGAGTGAATACAACAGTCGCCATGTGCAGTTTCCTCCATGGGAGTAATGTCTCAAAGAGTCTACGCTTTGATCGTTCCCTGGAAGACCAGTAGTAGTTTCCGATACACATCTGGGGGCTTTCTGTAATCTGTGGACTATCAGAGTGTTGATGAGACACAGAAATTGTCTCGGGATTGAATACAACAGTCACCATGCGCACTTTCCTCCATGGGAGTAATGTCTCTAACAGTCTACGCTTTGATCGTTCCCCAGAAGACCAGTAGTAGTTTCCTATGCAAATCTAGAGGCTCTCTGTACACTGTGGACTATCAGAGTGTTGATGAAAGACAGAAATTGCATCGGGGTTGAATACAAGAGTCTGCATGCGCAGTGTCCTCCATGGGAGTAATGTCTCAAACAGTCTACGCTTTGATCGTTCCCTGGAAGACCCGTAGCAGTTTACGATGAACATCTGGAGGCATTCTGTTATCTGTGGACTATCAGAATGTTGATGAAACACAGAAATTGCAACGGGATTGAATACAACAGTCACCATGCGCACTTTCCTCCATGGGAGTAATGTCTCAAATAGTCTACGCTTTGATCGTTCCCTGGAAGACCAGTAGTAGTTTCCGATGCACATCTGGAGGCATTCTGTAATCTGTGGACTATCAGAGTGTTGATGAAACACAGAAATTACAACGGGATTGAATTCAACAGTCACCATGCGCACTTTCCTCCACGGTAGTAATGTCTCAAACAGTCTACGCTTTGATCGTTCCCTGGAAGACCAGTAGTAGTTTCCGATGAACATCTGGCGGCATTCTGTAATCTGTGGACTATCAGAGTGTTGATGAAACACAGAAATTGCATCGGGATTGAATACAACAGTCACCATGCGCACATACCTCCATGGGAGTAAAGTCTCAAACAGTCTACGCTTGGATCGTTCCCTGGAAGACCAGTAGTAGTTTCCGATGAACATCTGGAGGCATTCTGTAATCTGTGGAATATCAGAGTGTTGATGAAACACAGAAATTGCATCCGGATTGAATACAAAAGTCACCATGCGCAGTTTCCTAAATGGGAGTAATTCTCAAACAGTCTATGCTTTGATCGTTCCCTGTAAGACCAGTAGTAATTTCCGATGCACATCTGGTGGCATTCTGTAATCTGTGGACTATCAGAGTGTTGATGAAACACAGAAATTGCATCGGGAATGAATACAACAGTCACCATGCGCAGTTACCTCCAGGGAGTAATGTCTCAAACAGTCTACGCTTTGATCGTTCCCTGGAAGACCAGTAGTAGTTTCCGATGCACATCTGGTGGCATTCTGTAATCTGTGGCCTATTAGAGTGTTGATGAAACACAGAAATTGCATCGGGATTGAAAACAACAGTCGCCATGCGCACATTCCCCCATAAAAGTAATGTCCCAAACAGTCAACGCTTTGATCGTTCCCTGGAAGACCAGTATTATTTTCCGATGCACATTTAGGGGCTTTCTGTAATCTGTGGACTATCAGAGAGTTGATGAAACACAGAAATTGCGTCGGGAATGAATACAACAGTCGCCATGCGCAGTTTCCTCCATGGGAGTAATGTCTCAAAGAGTCTACGCTTTGATCGTTCCCTGGAAGACCAGTAGTAGTTTCCGATACACATCTGGGGGCTTTCTGTAATCTGTGGACTATCAGAGTGTTGATGAGACACAGAAATTGTCTCGGGATTGAATACAACAGTCACCATGCGCACTTTCCTCCATGGGAGTAATGTCTCTAACAGTCTACGCTTTGATCGTTCCCCAGAAGACCAGTAGTAGTTTCCTATGCAAATCTAGAGGCTTTCTGTACACTGTGGACTATCAGAGTGTTGATGAAAGACAGAAATTGCATCGGGGTTGAATACAAGAGTCTGCATGCGCAGTGTCCTCCATGGGAGTAATGTCTCAAACAGTCTACGCTTTGATCGTTCCCTGGAAGACCCGTAGCAGTTTACGATGAACATCTGGAGGCATTCTGTTATCTGTGGACTATCAGAATGTTGATGAAACACAGAAATTGCAACGGGATTGAATACAACAGTCACCATGCGCACTTTCCTCCATAGGAGTAATGTCTCAAATAGTCTACGCTTTGATCGTTCCCTGGAAGACCAGTAGTAGTTTCCGATGCACATCTGGAGGCATTCTGTAATCTGTGGACTATCAGAGTGTTGATGAAACACAGAAATTACAACGGGATTGAATACAACAGTCACCATGCGCACTTTCCTCCACGGTAGTAATGCCTCAAACAGTCTACGCTTTGATCATTCCCTGGAAGACCAGTAGTAGTTTCCGATGAACATCTGGCGGCATTCTGTAATCTGTGGACTATCAGAGTGCTGATGAAACACAGAAATTGCATCGGGATTGAATACAACAGTCACCATGCGCACATACCTCCATGGGAGTAAAGTCTCAAACAGTCTACGCTTGGATCGTTCCCTGGAAGACCAGTAGTAGTTTCCGATGAACATCTGGAGGCATTCTGTAATCTGTGGAATATCAGAGTGTTGATGAAACACAGAAATTGCATCGGGATTGAATACAAAAGTCACCATGCGCAGTTTCCTAAATGGGAGTAATTCTCAAACAGTCTATGCTTTGATCGTTCCCTGTAAGACCAGTAGTAATTTCCGATGCACATCCGGTGGCATTCTGTAATCTGTGGACTATCAGAGTGTTGATGAAACACAGAAATTGCATCGGGAATGAATACAACAGTCACCATGCGCAGTTTCCTCCAGGGAGTAATGTCTCAAACAGTCTACGCTTTGATCGTTCCCTGGAAGACCAGTAGTAGTTTCCGATGCACATCTGGTGGCATTCTGTAATCTGTGGCCTATTAGAGTGTTGATGAAACACAGAAATTGCATCGGGATTGAATACAACAGTCGCCATGCGCACATTCCCCCATAAAAGTAATGTCTCAAACAGTCTACGATTTGCACGTTCCCTGGAAGACCAGTAGTAGTTTCCGATGAACATCTGGAGGCATTCTGTAATCTATGGACTATCAGAGTGTTGATGAAACACAGAAATTGCATCGGGATTGAATACAACAGTCACCATGCGCACTTTCCTCCATTGGAGTAATGTCTCAAACAGTCTACGCTTTCATAGTTCCCTGGAAGACCAGTAGTAGTTTTCGATGCACATCTGGAGGCATTCTGTAAAATGTGTAGTATCAGAGTGTTGATGAAACACAGAAATTGCATCCAGATTGAATACAACAGTCACCATGCGCACTTTCCTCCACGGGAGTAATGTCTCAAACAAACTACGATTTGATCGTTCCCTGGAAGACCAGCAGTAGTTTCCGATGCACATCTGGTGGCATTCTGTAATGTGTAGACTATCAGGGTGTTAATGAAACACAGTAATTGCATCGGGATTGAATACAACAGTCACCATGCGCACTTTCCTCCATGGGAGTAATCTCTGGAACTGTCTACGCTTTGATCGTTATCCAGAAGACCAGTAGTAGTTTCCTATGCACATCTGGAGGCTTTCTGTACACAGTGGACTATCAGAGTGTTGATGAAACACAGAAATTTTATCGGGGTTGAATACAACAGTCTCCTTGCGCAGTTTCCTCCATGGGAGTGATGTCTCAAACAGTCTACGCTTTGATCGTTCCCTGGAAGAACAGTAGTAGTTTCCGATGCACATCTGGGGCTTTCTGTAATCTGTGGACTATCAGAGTGTTGATGAAACACAGAAATTGCATCGGGATTGAATACAACAGTCACCATGCGCACTTTCCTCCAAGTTAGTAATGTCTCAAAGAGTCTACGCTTTGATCGTTCCCTGGAAGACCAGTAGTAGTTTCCGAAGCACATCTGGAGGCATTCTGTATTCTGTGGATTATCAGAGTGTTGATGAAACACAGAAATTGCATCGGGATTGAATACAACAGTCACCATGCGCAGTTTCCTCCATGGGAGTAATGTCTCAAAGAGTCTACGCTTTGATCGTTCCCTGGAAGACCAGTAGTAGTTTCCGATACACATCTGGGGGCTTTCTGTAATCTGTGGACTATCAGAGTGTTGATGAGACACAGAAATTGTCTCGGGATTGAATACAACAGTCACCATGCGCACTTTCCTCCATGGGAGTAATGTCTCTAACAGTCTACGCTTTGATCGTTCCCCAGAAGACCAGTAGTAGTTTCCTATGCAAATCTAGAGGCTTTCTGTACACTGTGGACTATCAGAGTGTTGATGAAACACAGAAATTGCATCCGGATTGAATACAACAGTCACCATGCGCACTATCCTCCATGGGAGTAATGTCTAAACAGTCTACGCTTTGATCGTTCCCTGGAAGACCAGTAGTAGTTTCCGATGAACATCTGGAGACATTCTGTAATCTGTGGACTATCAGAGTGTTGATGAAACACAGAAATTGCATCGGGATTGAATACAACAGTCACCATGCGCACTTTCCTCCACGGGAGTAATGTCTCTAACAGTCTACGCTTTCATCGTTCCCCAGAAGATCAGTAGTAGTTTCCTATGCACATCTAGAGGCTTTCTGTACACTGTGGACTATCAGAGTGTTGATGAAACACAGAAATTGCATCGGGGATGAATACAACAGTCTCCATGCGCAGTTTCCTCCATGGGATTAATGTCTCAAACAGTTTACGCTTTGATCGTTCCCTGGATGACCAGTAGTAGTTTCCGATGCACATCTGGAGGCTTTCTGTACTCTGTGTACTATCAGAGTGTTGATGAAACACAGAAATTGCATCGCGATTGAATACAACAGTCACCATGCACACTTTCCTCCATGGGAGTAATGTCTCAAATAGTCTACACTTTGATCGTTCCCTGGAAGACCAGTAGCAGTTTCCGATGCATATCTGGAGGCATTCTGTAATCTGTGGAGTATCGGAGTGTTGATGAAACACAGAAATTGCATCGTGATTGAATACAACAATCACCATGCGCACTTTCCTCCACGGGAGTAGTGTCTCAAACAGTCAACGCTTTGATCGTTCCCTGGAAGACCAGTAGTAGTTTCCGATACACATCTGGTGGCATTCTGTAATCTGTGGACGATCAGAGTGATGATGAAACCCAGAAATTGCATCCCGATTGAATACAACACTCACCATGCGCACTTTCCTCCATAAAAGTAATGTCCCAAACAGTCAACGCTTTGATCGTTCCCTGGAAGACCAGTATTATTTTCCGATGCACATTTAGTGGCATTCTGTAATCTGTGGACTATCAGAGAGTTGATGAAACACAGAAATTGCGTCGGGAATGAATACAACAGTCGCCATGTGCAGTTTCCTCCATGGGAGTAATGTCTCAAAGAGTCTACGCTTTGATCGTTCCCTGGAAGACCAGTAGTAGTTTCCGATACACATCTGGGGGCTTTCTGTAATCTGTGGACTATCAGAGTGTTGATGAGACACAGAAATTGTCTCGGGATTGAATACAACAGTCACCATGCGCACTTTCCTCCATGGGAGTAATGTCTCTAACAGTCTACGCTTTGATCGTTCCCCAGAAGACCAGTAGTAGTTTCCTATGCAAATCTAGAGGCTTTCTGTACACTGTGGACTATCAGAGTGTTGATGAAAGACAGAAATTGCATCGGGGTTGAATACAAGAGTCTGCATGCGCAGTGTCCTCCATGGGAGTAATGTCTCAAACAGTCTACGCTTTGATCGTTCCCTGGAAGACCCGTAGCAGTTTACGATGAACATCTGGAGGCATTCTGTTATCTGTGGACTATCAGAATGTTGATGAAACACAGAAAGTGCAACGGGATTGAATACAACAGTCACCATGCGCACTTTCCTCCATGGGAGTAATGTCTCAAATAGTCTACGCTTTGATCGTTCCCTGGAAGACCAGTAGTAGTTTCCGATGCACATCTGGAGGCATTCTGTAATCTGTGGACTATCAGAGTGTTGATGAAACACAGAAATTACAACGGGATTGAATTCAACAGTCACCATGCGCACTTTCCTCCACGGTAGTAATGTCTCAAACAGTCTACGCTTTGATCGTTCCCTGGAAGACCAGTAGTAGTTTCCGATGAACATCTGGCGGCATTCTGTAATCTGTGGACTATCAGAGTGTTGATGAAACACAGAAATTGCATCGGGATTGAATACAACAGTCACCATGCGCACATACCTCCATGGGAGTAAAGTCTCAAACAGTCTACGCTTGGATCGTTCCCTGGAAGACCAGTAGTAGTTTCCGATGAACATCTGGAGGCATTCTGTAATCTGTGGAATATCAGAGTGTTGATGAAACACAGAAATTGCATCGGGATTGAATACAAAAGTCACCATGCGCAGTTTCCTAAATGGGAGTAATTCTCAAACAGTCTATGCTTTGATCGTTCCCTGTAAGACCAGTAGTAATTTCCGATGCACATCTGGTGGCATTCTGTAATCTGTGGACTATCAGAGTGTTGATGAAACACAGAAATTGCATCGGGAATGAATACAACAGTCACCATGCGCAGTTTCCTCCAGGGAGTAATGTCTCAAACAGTCTACGCTTTGATCGTTCCCTGGAAGACCAGTAGTAGTTTCCGATGCACATCTGGTGGCATTCTGTAATCTGTGGCCTATTAGAGTGTTGATGAAACACAGAAATTGCATCGGGATTGAATACAACAGTCGCCATGCGCACATTCCCCCATAAAAGTAATGTCCCAAACAGTCAACGCTTTGATCGTTCCCTGGAAGACCAGTATTATTTTCCGATGCACATTTAGTGGCTTTCTGTAATCTGTGGACTATC